>NC_136730.1:11522068-11922068 GCF_936440315.1 Barbus barbus
TGAAGGCGGCCAACCATAAGTTCTCAGACAAGTATTTCCATGCACGCGGGAACTATGATGCTGCAAGAAGGGGCCCCGGAGGCAAATGGGCAGCCAAAGTAATCAGGTATGTCATCTGTGGCAGATTTGACATGATTTTATTCCTCAGAAGTTCATATTTGCTTCCTCAAACTATATCATGCAACAGCAGCTCATTGTGCTATTATGGATGTTTAAATTATTTTTTTTGAAATGTAATATTATTTTATGATAATGTTTACATTTTAAGTGCATGGAAATCACATTAAATCACTAGTAAATCTTGTTCTGATGTGTGCAGTGATGGAAGAGAGGCTTTTCAGGTACTGACTCGCCGCGGTTATTCAGATGCTGAAGCTGACCAGGAAGCCAATCGCTGGGGCCGTAACGGTGGTGACCCCAACCGCTACAGACCGAAAAAGCTTCCCGATAATTACTGAAAAGAAGATCATCAGTGCAAAAGCAAATGGCTGAAATAATTTTTGCTCTAAAACGGCTTGATTCAATTTGACAAAACCTTTTCACTCTTTCTTTTTACATCTTGACACTATCCTTAATTACATCTTCATTTATGACATCAAAAAAAAGCAATCTTTAAGTTTTAGCATTGTTCACTCTATGCAACATCCTCTAGTGTCTGAATAAAGCAAGCAAATTCATTTGTATTTGTGTATGTTTTTAATGTCACTCATTGTTTATGTTGGAGCGCCACCAGCTGGTCACTCAAGCACATCCACAAAATGGCAATTAAAAAAATTAATATAAAAATAATAAAATTGTAAAAATAAAACGAAAAAAATAAATAGATTTTTAATATATAAATACAAAAAAAAAGTAAATCATTGTCAGCACAAGATAAAAATAAATGTGTTTTTGCTTTTTTGTGGACGTTTTGCTGTTCTCCTAAATGTTAAAACTGCTTGTTCTTGCAGTGTGAGGCAAAGAAAATATAATTGATATTTTATTATTAATTTGATATATATATATATATATATATATATATATATATATATATATATATATATATATATATATATGTATATATATATACATACACACTTTAACAGTAAACACTAACAGATTTCCCCCTATAATAATAATAATATTGAGCAAAAACACATGAAATAACACTTCATTTTAAAATTGTTACTCTCCTTTAACAGTCAGAAGGCGGTCACATTTTTTCTCTCCCTCTCCTCCCCTTACCTTCCCTTCCCTGCTTGCTCTCTCTATTGTCTATTGTCTAATACTTGAGAGACTCTCTCTGCACTGCTCTCCAAACTGAAAAATCATGGATTTGATCAACTGGTCTCTCAATGCAATTGACACAATTTTCTCGACGAGAAGTTTAGGTTGAAGATATCTACCTATTCGGAACCATGATAACAGGTCTTCTGCTGATTGGATTTGCCCTTGGTTATCGTAAAATTCAGGAAATGGGTACAGCTGTCAAAAGCCTCACAAGGCTGCCCGTTATGATTGAAGCAGTGGGCAGAGCGGTCAGCTCTGAGACTGAGACTATTAACCGCAATATGGAGACTATCACGGAGAAGCTTTCGGATTTGAAAAGAAAAATTGATGGATTTGGAAACCAGAATAGACAAAGAGAGTTGCCGTGAAAATTGGAATACGGCTACTCGCACTCGACTAAACAATCTTATCTTCTTTCGGCTCTCTCATAACAGCACAGCCTCGGACAAGGTCGTGTTGGAAAACTACCCGGGAAGAGCACTGCTGTGTGATGCTCTTGCATTCCCCCCCCCCCCCCTTTCCACAGACACCTGTGGATTGTTGATTCTGTCTGGGTCCTGATCAAGGCTGTCTCCATAGCAACGTGCTGTGTCGCTATCACATTCTGCGGACTGAGACAACTTGATTCGAATGCCAGCGTGGCGGCTCCCCAGGCACATACACATACGCACATAAACAGATATGCATTCACCTCCTACCCCCGATCCCTCGCCTTCGCCGCTTTGTACTGCCAGCCTGACAAGCGGGTCCGACCGGCGCCGAGAATGGCTGCAGGACCGGATGGCTGCTTGCCGGAACTGGATTACTCCCCTGTTGCAGTCGTGTGACTATGTTGTTGATTGACTATGTGCTTTTTGTTGCTGGGATGTTTTTTCTGTTCTCACACTGTACTCTCATAAGAGCATAGTTTGTGAATTATTTTTTTTCTCCCCCCTCTCCTCATGTCAAGCTGTATCTCTTCCTATAATACCTACATTTCACTGCTGGTTATACTCTGTATGATTATGTATGTGACAAATAAATAATTACTTACTTACTAGAAGCAAAGCATGCTGGGAACTAGAAATCTGCTGTAACTCATTCAATCATGGCCAAAAATATCGGCACCCTTGCAATTCTGTCAGAAAACACAACCCTTCTCTCAGAAAATTATTGCAGTTTCAAATGTTTTGGTACTTACATGTTAATTATTATTATTATTATTATTATTATTATTTTGCATTGGAACAACAAAAAAAACCATAGGAAAAGTCAAATCTGATACAATTCCACACAGAACCCAAAAAATGCACTGGACAAAATTATTGGCACTCTTAACTTAATATTTGGTAGCACCCCCTTTTGAAAAAATAACTGAAATCAGTCGCTTACTGTAACCATGAATGAGTTTCTTACACCTCTCTACTGGAATTTTGTGCCACACTTCTTTTGCAAACTGCTCCAGGTCATTCAGATTTGAAGGATGCCTTCTCCCAACTGATTCAGATCTGGACTCATTGCTAGCCATTTCAGAACTCTCCAGCACTTTGTTTGCAACCATTTCTGAGTGCTTTTTGGAGTGCGTTTTGGGTCATTGTCCTGCTGGAAGACCCATGACCTCTAGTGGAGACGCAGCTTTCTGACACTGGCCACTACATTGCGCCCCAAAATTCTTTGGTAATCATCAGATTTCATGATACCGTTCACACAGTCAAGGCATCCAGTGCCAGAAGCAGCAAGGCAACCCCAAAACATCTTTGAACCTCCACCATGTTTGACTGTAGGGACTGTGTTCTTTTCTTTGAAGGCCTCATTTCATTTTCTGTAAACAGTGCCATAATGTTGTTTACCAAAATGTTCTACTTTTGTCTCATCGGTCCACAGTACTTTCTCCCAGAAGGATTGTGGTTTTATCACATAAGTTTTGGCAAACTCCAGTCTTACTTTTTTTTCTGTGTCAGCAGTGGTGTCCTCCTGGGTCTCCCCTTTCATTCAGATGGCGACGGATGGTGCGAGCTGACACTGTTGTACCATGTGTCTGCAGATCAGCTTGAATTTGTTTGGAAGTTAATCGGGGTTCTTTATCCACCATTAGAACAATCCTTCGTTGTAATTTTTTATTAATTTTGCTCTTCCGTCCACATCCAGGGAGGTTAGCTTCGTAAACCTCTTGATGATATTTGGACAGGAACATTAAGATCTCTGGAGATGGACTTGTAGCCTTGAGATTGTCCATGTTTTTCCACACTTTTTTCTCTCAAATCCACAAACAACTTATTTCTTTTCTCCATGCTCAGTGTGACACACAACACAAAGGTTGAGTCAACTTTTCTCCATTTGAACTGGTTGTAAGTGTGATTACTATATTGCCCACACCTGTTACTTGCCACAGGTGTGTCTAAATACAAATTACAGGAGCATCACATGCTTGAAAAGCAATTATTTCTTACAATTTTGATAAGGTGCCAATAATTTTGTCCAGTACATATTTGAGTTCTGTGTTAAATTTTATCAAGTTTGACACTTCTTCTGTGTTTTATTGTGTTGTTGCAGTGCAAACAAAAACAATAAGCACGTGAGTACCAAAACATTTGCAACTGGAACAATTTTCTGAGAGAAATGTTGCTTTTTCTGACAGAATTACAAGGGTGCCGATATTTTTGGCCATGACTGTATGTGCAATATATACTCAATAAAGGATGACACTTTGTGAATATTAGATGTGTTTTTGTCTTCATTTCTAAATATATTTGTATGTATTAATATATAGCCATATTGTCAATGCATAGATAGATTGGTGTATATTGAAAAGTATAAACACGGGTTTCCCAAATGCATTGTGTAATATATTGCATTATATTTTGCACCATGTTCCAATATTTTTTTTTACCTAAGGGACGGAAATTCCAGATGCCTGCACATGTAGCCAACACTTGTATATAGTGTTACCACTCGTGCTTTCACTTTCACTTGGAAACTTTGGTAAAATAATTTTTTATTTTAAGACTTTTAAGAAGTTTGAATGCCCAAGTACATCAGACACAACATCATAGGATGCTGCAAGGTGGGAATATATAAAAAAATATCTAAAACAGTTTTAAAAATATTGTAAAATATGAAGCATTTAACTTGTTAAAACTTTGGAATGTTACCAAATTTTAGCATTTAGCCTACTGTAGAGATACAAATGAGTCAGTGCTCTAATGTCTATGAACAATTCATAATTTCTAGTTTATTCTGTGCTGAAATCATTATTTATATATATATTTTTTTTATTTGACAGTTTGTGGATCAGTGTGCTTGGGAGACCAGCTGGTGGTGCTCCTTCATAAAACAAAATAAGTGAGGTGAATAAAAATAGACATACAAACGGTTGAAATGGTTTAATCAGATATTAAAACATATTCAATAGACTTTGATCTCACGATTTCACGTTATCATATAATCCTACTAACCTATAACTACAGCAAAACAGAAGAAACAGAGATGGCGATGTAGTGTTTGGAGGGATAAATTGTCACTGCAGTGAAGTGAGCATCGGTTTATAGAGGATCAGATAGCCTAGATAAAGATCCTCTCTTTACCATAAAGTTTTTGAACAGAAATGCAGTGCAAGCAATCAATATTCTTGATAAAAAGAGACTCGGCCTTTTTTAATTTATGTAAATCCAATTAATGTAACATTAAAGGTTGCATTTTGATGTAATAAATGCAGATTTAATGTCCAGTCAAATATGTTGGTAGATAAAGACGATGTGCTTGAGTGACCAGCTGGTAATGAAAACAGACACACAAAGTACAAATGAAGTTGCTTTCTTTATTCAGAAACTATAGCGTGTTACATAAATGATGCTAAAACATAAAGATTGCATTTTTCATGTCATAAATGCAGATTTAACTAAAGATAATTGTCAAGATGTAGTGAAAAAAAGAAAAATTTTTAATGCAAAATTGAATCATCAGCATTACAGCAAAATGATTTCAGTCATTTCCTTTTGCACTGATGATCTTCTTTTCAGTACTTATTGGGAAGGCCTTTTGGTCTGTAGCGGTTGGGGTCACCACCATTACGTCCCCAGCGATTGGCTGCCTGGTCAGCTTCAGAATCCGCTCTACCTCGGCCTGTATTACCCATTCCCGGCAGAGTCTCTCTTGCATTACTGCACACATCAGAACAGTGATTTAATTACATTCTCAAAAATAATTTAAACATCTATAATAGCACACTGAGCTGCTGTTGCATTATAGTGCAAGGGAGCAATCATTCTTGCTCAGTATAAATGCTCAAATGAATCTGTCAAATAAAATCATGTCAAATCTGACATACCTGATTACTTTGGCTGCCCATCTGCCTCCGGGGCCCCTACTTGCAGCATCATAGTTCCCACGTGCATGGAAATACTTGTCTGAGTTTTTCCAGTTGGCCTGCCTCATATCCTGGTAAGCACGCCACATGTCCTTTGCACCTACAAAACACAGTGAAAGTGGTCAAAATCTGCCTGTGAACTGACTCAACTGAGAGCATGACTTAAGAGTAAATGCAGATTAAAAGGAAAAAGTGACCTCCAATGGCTTGTCCTGGGTACCGGTACCATTGCGCCTGGGTCTCGATCACCAAAACCAACACCAGCACAGCAAGAATAAGCTTCATGATTACAGGGCTGAACATATGAAAATATAACAGTAAGCAAATAGTAATATGAACCATGCAACAAACAGTAAACGTTTAAAATCTCCATAGTTAAAGAATGATCTCTGTGCATAGAGAGATATAGTGCAGCTATAGATAAACCATCTATAACATGTTTGCTTTTAGAAAGAGGTTGTTTCAGTCAGTCTCTTACCTCTCAGGTTCGCTTAGTTCAGACACATCAGGTCTTCGCCCAGCTAGAGATATTTTATAAGGCTGGGCTGGACATTCATTTTCCCAACTGCGATTACACAATTTCCTTTGGGAAATTTTGACTAATTTAATTCCTTCTGTGTTGCATAACTGCTTCTGTGAAAATACTCAATACTTCATAATTTATTACTTTAATCTGCCTGCTGATGTCCTTAAAATCCTGTAAGAATGAGAGAATACACACACACACACACACACACTTTATATATGTGACCCTGGCACACAAAACCAGTCTTAAGTGTCAATTTTTCGAAACTGAGATTTAAATAAGCTTTCCATTGATGTATGGTTTGTTAGGATCGGATAATATTTGGAATCTGAGGGTGCAAAAAAATCTAAATATTGAGAAAATCGCCTTTAAAGTTGTCCAAATGAAGCAGTGCATATTACTAATTAAAAATGAAGTTTTTATATAAGTTTTGAAATTTACAAAATATTTTCATGGAACATGATCTTTACTTAATATCCTCATTTTTAAATATCTTGATTTTTTGGCATAAATGAAAAATCGATCATTTTGACACATGTATTTTTGGCTATTGCTGCAAATATACCCCAGCGACTTAAGACTGCTTTTGTGCTCCAGGGTCACATATATTATCATTGTTGGGCAGTAACTAGTTACTAGTAACTTAATTTTAATAATATTAATATATTAATAATATTACTTTTTGCAGTAACTAGTGGTGTAACTAATTACTAATAAGACTTCAGGGATAATATTACAGTTACCATCCATAAAACAGCTTAGTTACTTTTGATGCCTCAACGCCGCTAATTTAAAAACAAACAATCAAAAAATTCCTAGATTTATTTTCACGACTCACACATGCATGTGATGTCCCCAGTGCAGCAGGCAAGCTTAGAATATAGAAAAGCTTACATTCAGCAGATATAATGCGTTATATAGATTTTGTCAGGAAAAAAGATGATCTGAACACTGTTGTGTATGTTGTGGCTGTACTTCACTCTGACATTACATCCCACCTATAATGTAGTAAATTATATTACTATGATTAAAAATATTTTTGGAAAATTAAACAGTTTCTTGCAAACGTATGTGATTTGATAAAATACATAATGAAATATAATCATATATGGGTAATCATATATTGAATGTCACTATCAATCACTGTGGAGTGTTTGTAATAACTTCTGACTGCGATCCAATATGGATTTTGGTCAAATGATGAGGCAGAAATATGTTGTTAGTAACATTCTAGAAGAATTTTATGTGAAAGATACACAGTTACGACTTCTGGGGGGCGTGAAGAAAAAGTAATGTAACTAGTAGTTTAACTAATTACTGTTGCCAGAAAGTAATAAGTAACAATATTACTTTTGAGAGGAGTAACTAATAATGAGTAATATATTACATTATTTGAGTAACTAGCCCAACACTGTATATTATATTGTGCAACAAAACAGTGCTCATGATGAAGGTTCATATGACAGAAATATGTTCACCTTGACACGCACAAAGACACATTACAGGTGTCTTGGATTGAAGTCTCTCCTGTTTCACCGCATATTAATGCTAGCTTCCTCATATCAGTTTTTTTGACAGTCTAAAAAGATTATATAGTCATTATTCAGTCCTGTTTAGTCTTGCACTTCATATTCCCAGACTTCTCAGTCACTATGTGATTCAACATATGATGAGCTTCTGGATGAATAAACACTGACCAGTTCAAGTGAGGAATGAAAAATTAGGTCTATGGTAACAATGGTTTACAGTTAACCAGATTAACAATGGAAGTACACAATGAACTGAAATATTAAAATCATTTTTTCCACACGTGAGCTACAGTAGATGTTCGTTGCATCTGTGTTTGTGGTTATTCTCACAGGTGTGTGGATCAAACTGAAGGCAAATTTGTGTCGGTTTTGGTCTGCACAAACATGTTTCTACATGCTATAAATGTGTTGTGTATTTTCACAATATAAATATTTAATACATAACACTTCCTTACTGATGTACTGTTTTGTTATACATATAAGGGTCATACATTGTTGTCTTCTTTCATCTAAATTACAATTAATAGAAGAGTAAGTGTAAATACTGATATAGTCAAGTTATATAACAACCGTTTCTTATGAAAAGAGAAGTGGGCTGTTTTTATTTCCTTCTTGTATTTCCCCTGTCACGAATCCTGGCCATGCTCTTCCGTTAACTCGCCACCAGATGTGGCTTCAGTCACCGTTCAATATCATAAAAGCTTAACTGCATTTTCCATGAAAAAAAAAGAGCCCTGATGCTAAAGTTTGAAATGTGCCAATTTGAATCACAGTAAATTATATTAATCCTTCAAGCATTAGAATATTTTTTATTTATAAATGAAGCCTTGGCAGATGATCATTCTTTCAGTAACATTAAAAATCTTAGCTTTTAGTTAGTTTCTTGCTTTATACTGATTTACTGCTGTAGTTTAGTAAAAAAAAATATTATTATTTTTTTTAATTTGTCACATGCTACTTTTTAAACCTCCTGCCCTCAGACTAACGCAATATTGATTCAAATAGGCAAGAAAATCTTTTAGTTCAATATATTTTTCAAAATAAAGCTCCAAAGTCAATCTTTACACATTTTTATTAAAGGGATAGATCACCCAAAAATGAAAATTCTGTCATTTACTCACCCTCAAGTAGTTCCAAACCTGTATGAATGTCTTTGTTCTGCCGAACACAAAGGAAGATATTTTGAAGAAAGTTTGTAACCATGCTGTTTTGGGGCACCATTGACTTCCATAGTAGGGGAAAAAAAGTCACCAAAGTCAATGGTGCCCCAGAACTGCTCTGCTTCCCACATTCTTCAGAATATCTTCCTTTGTGTTCAGCAGAACAAAGACATTCATACAGGTTTGGAACTACTTGAGGGTGAGTAAATGACAGATTTTCATTTTTGGGTGATCTATTCCTTTAATAAGCCCCTTTGAAAGCTCATGTCTCAAAACGGTAAAGGAGTCACAAGACAAGTTCAGATCCCAGAGGTTTCTATTTTATTGGTTTGGAGCATAATTTCATTGACAAATCACATGCAGGCAAGTCAAACTGTGAACAAGCAAGAGATATAGAGTTCAATGGCTTATGAGAAGTGCGATCTTAAACAGCGAAGCATGGCAGAGCCAAACAAGCTAAGAGGTTTTACTGCTTAAATCACTGGACACACAGGTTGACCTGTCAGTCAAACAACATAAAATAAAGTCTGATGGCCTATAGGGTATAACACACTCATACAGCAAAACTAATCAGCAAAGGAAAAGATGGACAGAGTATTTAGCTGCTCTCTTTGCCAAGTGTGAGCTTGTCGAACATGTACTCGGCCATGCCGTTCTGGGGGGCGCCCATGCGACGCATGTTGGTCACCCAGTCGCCCAGTTCTTTGATTGACTTCACCTGCTCGTCCAAGTAGTATGTCTCAATGAAATCGCACATCTGTAAGAAACAAGAAGAGTGAGTTTGGAATAGGTTTTGTTTGTTACTGAGATTGCATTCGTATCAGTAGCTGCAGACTCACATGAGGGTCGTTGTGCTGAGAGGCCAGCTTATGCAGCTCCAGGAGGGAGTGATTGACGCTTTTCTCCAGCTGCAGGGCGCATTCGAGAGCTTCCACACCGCTTCCCCACTCATCCTTCTCTGGTTTCTGTCAAACACAAATACAAAAGTTAATACTAACCCTTCTTCCAGTACATCCCATGTTGTCTTCTCACATCGAAAACGACATACAGTGGTGTGAAAAAGTGTTGGCCCCCTTCCTGATTTTTTATTTTTTTGCATGTTTGTCACACTTTAAAGTTTCAGATCATCAAACAAATTTAAATATTAATCAAAGATAACACAAGTAAACATAATATGCAGTTTTTAAATGAAGGGTTTTTTTATGAAGTGAAAACAAAATCCAAACCCACATGGCCCTGTGTGAAAACGTGTTTGCCCCCACCCCGCTGTTAAAACACAACTGTGGTTTATCACACCTGAGTTCACTTTCTTTAGCCACACCCAGGACTGATTACTGCCACACCTGTTCGCAATCAAGAAATAACTTAAATAGGACCTGCCTGACAAAGTGAAGTAGACCAAAAGATCCTCAAAAGCTACACATCATGTTGAGATCCAAAGAAATTCAGGAACAAATAAGAAAGAAAGTAATTGAGATCTATCAGTCTGGAAAAGGTTATAAAGCCACTTCTAAAGCTTTGGGACTCCAGCGAACCACAGTGAGAGCCATTATCCACAAATGGCGAAAACATGGAACAGTGGTGAACCTTCCCAGGAGTGGCCGGCCGACCAAAATTACCCCAAGAGCGCAGCGATGACTCATCCAAGAGGTCACAAAAGACCCCACAACAACATCTAAAGAACTGCAGGCCTCACTTGCCTCAGTTAAGGTCAGTGTTCATGACTCCAGCATAAGAAAGAGACTGGGCAAAAATGGCCTGCATGGCAGAGTTCCAAGACGAAAACCACTGCGGAGCAAAAAGAACATAAAGGCTCGTCTCAGTTTTGCCAGAAAACAGCTTGATGATCCCCAAGACTTTTGGGAAAATACTCTGTGGACTGACGAGACAAAAGTTGAACTTTTTGGAAGGTGTGTGTCCCATTACATCTGGCGTAAAAGTAACACAGCATTTCAGAAAAAGAGCATCATACCAGCAGTAAAATATGGTGGTGGTAGTGTGATGGTCTGGGGCTGTTTTGCTGCTTCAGGACCTGGAAGACTTGCTGTGATAAATGGAACCATGAATTCAGCTGTCTACCAAAAAATCCTGAAGGATAATGTCCGGCCATCTGTGCGTGACCTCAAGCTGAAGCGAACTTGGGTTCTGCAGCAGGACAATGATCCAAAACACACCAGCAAATCCACCTGTGAATGGCTGAAGAAAAACAAAATGAAGACTTTGGAGTGGCCTAGTCAAAGTCCTGACCTGAATCCTATTGAGATGCTGTGGCATGACCTTAAAAAGGCGGTTCATGCTCGAAAACCCTCCAATGTGGCTGAATTACAACAATTCTGCCAAGATGAGTGGGCCAAAATTCCTCCACAGCGTTGTAACAGACTCATTGCAAGTTATCGCAAACGCTTGATTGCAGTTGTTGCTGCTAAGGGTGGCCCAACCAGTTATTAGGTTTAGGGGGCAAGCACTTTTTCACACAGGGCCATGTAGGTTTGGATTTTGTTTTCCCTTCATAATAAAAAACTTCATTCAAAACTGCATGTTGTGTTTACTTGTGTTATCTTTGATTAATATTTAAATTTGTTTGATGATCTGAAACATTAAAGTGTGACAAACATGCACAAAAATAAAAAATCAGGAAGGGGGCCAACACTTTTTCACACCACTGTATTTGTTTAGAACTGTTTTTGCTTGTAAACGGGGCTTGATCTGTGCATATTTCTCTCCTGATTCAGACGAGATGACTTTTACTGGAGAAATAAATATTATGGATAGAGGGCTCATATTTTAGATAGAAACTAACACTGGTCTGGAGTGGTGTGGATTATTGTGATGCTTTTCTCAGCTGTTTGGACTCTGACGGCATCCATTCAGAGGATCCATTGGTGAGCAAGTGATGCAATGTTAAATTTCTCCAAATCTGTTCTGATGAAGATACAAACTCATCTACATCTTGGATGGCCTGAAAGTGAGTAGAATTTAGCAAATATTCATTTTTGGGTGAACTCTTCTTTTAACTATTCCTCTTATTACAATGGATTTTAGCATTAAAGAGTGTAAACTGAAAATTCTTAAGCACAGCATTCTTACTGATGTTGAGGAAGTATCTCAACTCTTGTCCTTTGGCAGAGTCAGGATTTTTTTCCAAAGCTAGAGTCATTAGCTTGAACATGGTTGGACACGGAGTTTCCTAATTGTGATGTGCCATAAATATTTTTGTTCTTTGGGCTGATTCCCCTGTTGCACAACCATTTCTGGGCAGTCAGATGTCTTAGAGACAGCCATGAATATTTACTTTCTTGTCTAATCTAATTTAACTGATGCAAATTGTTTTGTAACTGAACAGTTTATGTCTGAAACTATTAGTGATTCATTTTTAATGCATTTGCCATACACTTTTATTTGAAGCGACTTCAGGTTAACATATTTTATCGGGTCATGCAATGATGCCTGGCATCATTGGCCGATTCACTGTTTTGGCCACAATGTGTGAGAATAATTTCAGTGTTTTTGCTTTTGTGTGGAGTTTTTGCAGTTGTTTGCTCTCCCAAAGGTTAAAAGTGGTTTTCTTGCAGTGTAATGCCTAAATCATACCAGGACATGGAAATTCCAGATGCCAACACTTGCAAACCAGTGTGTGTGTATATAGTGTTACTCACTTTCACTTTCACTTGGAAACTTAAATCATTTTTACTTTAAGACTCTTGTTGACATAAGTTTGAATGCACATACAAGTACATCAGACAAAACAGCATTAAACAACATAGGACGTTGCAAGGTGGGAATTGCCTATATGTACATATATACTGTATGTATAATAGCCTATATTATATATATATATATATATACTGTATGTATGTATATATATATATATATACATACAGTATATATATATATATATATATATACTGTATATATATATATATATACATACATACAGTATATACACTGAAACTTTCACTTTTTGAAATGAGCTACAAAAAAGAACTTTTTCATGATATATATACACACACAGGTAAATCTAAAACAAATGTAATATCATGAAAAAGTTATTTTTTTGTAGCTTATTTCAAAAAGTGAAACTGTCATATATTCTAGATTCATAATGCATAAATAAACACTTTAAAGAACTTGAACTTTTCTGTTTTGCAAATCCTTCGAAATAAAATATTCTATTTCGAGATACTGGATTTTTGGCTTTCATTAGCTGTAAGCTCTACTCATCAAAATTAAAACAAAAAAACTTTACTTTACTTTCAATGTAATGAATCTAGAATATAAGTAAATCTTGAAATAAGTTACAAAAAAGCTTTTTCACAGTATTCTATTTTTTTGAGATGCACTTGTATATATGTAACGGAGGCCAGGGAGTAGGTGCTGTGCAAGTAAACCTCACTCTCCTGATCTCAAGAGACGCACTAGCGACTGACGCTAGTGGCTGCAGTCTTTAGCCTCCTTGTTAGTGTGCCCCCCTCCCACACCAGAGACCTGAGTTTGAGAGCCGCTCGGAGCAGGCGAGTGGGACCCGTTACAATGGTGCCGTGACCCAGAGGGGGCTGAGTGTAACGTGGCCAGATAGTAGATTCTGTGCAAGTAAACCTCACTCTCCTGATCTCAAGAGACACACTAGCGACTGATGCTAGTGGCTGTAGCCTTTAGCCTCTTTGTTAGCGCGTCTGCCTCCCAGGTTCGAGACCTGGGTTCGAGACCCGCCCAGAGCAGGCGAGTGGGACCTGTTACAATGGTGCTGTGACCCAGATGGCAGTGAGGTTTAGGGGGGTGAGTGTAATGGAGGCCAGCGAGTAGGTGCTGTGCAGGTAAACCTCACTCTCCTGATGCTAGTGGCTGCAGATTTTAGCCTCCTTGTTAGTGTGCCCGCCTCCCACACCAGAGACCCGGGTGTTTGGAGCAGGCGAGTGGGACCCGTTACATATACACTCACCTAAAGGATTATTAGGAGCACCATACTAATACTGTGTTTGACCCCCTTTCGCCTTCAGAACTGCCTTAATTCTATGTGGCATTGATTCAACAAGGTGCTGAAAGCATTCTTTAGAAATGTTGGCCCATATTGATAGGATAGCATCTTGCAGTTGATGGAGATTTGTGGGATGCACATCCAGGGCACGAAGCTCCCGTTCCACCACATCCCAAAGATGCTCTATTGGGTTGAGATCTGGTGACTGTGGGGGCCATTTTAGTACAGTGAACTCATTGTCATGTTCAAGAAACCAATTTGAAATGATTCGAGCTTTGTGACATGGTGCATTATCCTGCTGGAAGTAGCCATCGAGGATGGGTACATGGTGGTCATAAAGGGATGGACATGGTCAGAAACAATGCTCAGGTAGGCCGTGGCATTTAAACGATGCCCAATTGGCACTAAGGGGCCTAAAGTGTGCCAAGAAAACATCCCCCACACCATTACACCACCACCACCAGCCTGCACAGTGGTAACAAGGCATGATGGATCCATGTTCTCATTCTGTTTACGCCAAATTCTGACTCTACCATCTGAATGTCTCAACAGAAATCGAGACTCATCAGACCAGGCAACATTTTTCCAGTCTTCAACCGTCCAATTTTGGTGAGCTCGTGCAAATTGTAGCCTCTTTTTCCTATTTGTAGTGGAGATGAGTGGTACCCGGTGGGGTCTCCTGCTGTTGTAGCCCATCCGCCTCAAGGTTGTGCGTGTTGTGGCTTCACAAATGCTTTGCTGCATACCTCGGTTGTAACGAGTGGTTATTTCAGTCAAAGTTGCTCTTCTATCAGCTTGAATCAGTCGGCCCATTCTCCTCTGACCTCTAGCATCAACAAGGCATTTTCGCCCACAGGACTGCCGCATACTGGATGTTTTTCCCTTTTCACACCATTCTTTGTAAACCCTAGAAATGGTTGTGCGTGAAAATCCGAGTAACTGAGCAGACTGTGAAATACTCAGACCGGCCCGTCTGGCACCAACAACCATGCCACGCTCAAAATTGTTTAAATCACCTTTCTTTCCCATTCTGACATTCAGTTTGGAGTTCAGGAGATTGTCTTGACCAGGACCACACCCCTAAATGCATTGAAGCAACTGCCATGTGATTGGTTGATTAGATAATTGCATTAATGAGAAATTGAACAGGTGTTCCTAATAATCCTTTAGGTGAGTGTATATATACATATATTCATATGCATTCAAACTTATGTTAGTAAGTATTGTAAAGTAAAAAATTATTTTACCAGAGTTTCTAAGTGAAAGTGAAAGTGTGAGTGCATTGCAAGCATTGGCTGCATGTGCAGGCATCTGGAATTTCCATGGATGATTCAGGCCTCACACTCCAAGAACAATCCGTTTTAACATCTGGGAATTCTCACACACTGTGGCCAACACGGTGAATCAGTGTCAAAAGAGTCAGTCAACAATGTCATTAATTTCACAAAATGCATGATGTGATCCAGTGATTCAGTTACATAATGATTTGCATCAGTAAAGTTGGCTGTTGACCTTTTTATTTTATTGGTTGGCATGATAGTTCTTGTTTAGGAAAAACATTTTTTTTTTCCTGTTTTTGTAACTGGAAACTAAATGTGAATGGCACCAATACCCAGGACAAGCCATTGAAGGTCACTTTTTCCTTTTAATCTGCATTTACTCTTAAGTCATGCTCTCAGTTGAGTCAGTTCACAGGTAGATTTTAACCACTTCACTGTGTTTTGTAGGTGCAAAGGACATGTGGCGTGCTTACCAGGATATGAAGGCGGCCAACCATAAGTTCTCAGACAAGTATTTCCATGCACGCGGGAACTATGATGCTGCAAGAAGGGGCCTCGGAGGCAAATGGGCAGCCAAAGTAATCAGGTATGTCATCTGTGGCAGATTTGACATGATTTTATTCCTCAGAAGTTCATATTTGCTTCCTCAAACTATATCATGCAACAGCAGCTCATTGTGCTATTATGGATGTTTAAATTATTTTGAGAATTTTGAAATGTAATATTATTTTATGATAATGTTTACATTTTAAGTGCATGGAAATCACATTAAATCACTAGTAAATCTTGTTCTGATGTGTGCAGTGATGGAAGAGAGGCTTTTCAGGTACTGACTCGCCGCGGTTATTCAGATGCTGAAGCTGACCAGGAAGCCAATCGCTGGGGCCGTAACGGTGGTGACCCCAACCGCTACAGACCGAAAAAGCTTCCCGATAATTACTGAAAAGAAGATCATCAGTGCAAAAGCAAGTGGCTGAAATCATTTTTGCTCTAAAACGACTTTCAATTTGTGTTATTTAAACGATTCAAATTAAAACGATTCAATTTGACAAAACCTTTTCACTCTTTCTTTTTACATCTTGACACTATCCTTAATTACATCTTCATTTATGACATCAAAAAAAAGCAATCTTTAAGTTTTAGCATCGTTCACTCTATGCAACATCCTCTAGTGTCTGAATAAAGCAAGCAAATTCATTTGTATTTGTGTATGTTTTTAATGTCACTCATTGTTTATGTTGGAGCGCCACCAGCTGGTCACTCAAGCACATCCACAAAATGTCAATTAAAAAAATAAATATAAAAATAATAAAATTGTAAAAATAAAACAAGAAAAAGAAATATTGATTTTTTATATATAAATGCAAAAAAATTTATAAATCATGATCTCAGCACAAGAAAAAAAAAAAATGTTTTTGCTTTTTTGTGGACGGTTTGCTGTTGTTTGTTCTCTCAAATGTTAAAACTGCTTGTTCTTGCAGTGTGAGGCAAAGAAAATATAATTGATATTTTATTATTAATTTGATATATATACTTCAACATTAAACACTAACAGATTTCCCCCTATAATAATATTGAGCAAAAACACATGAAATAACACTTCATTTAAAAATTATTACTCTCCTTTAACAGTCAGAAGCAAAGCATGCTGGGAACTAGAAATCTGCTGTAACTCATTCAATCATGGCCAAAAATATCGGCACCCTTGCAATTCTGTCAGAAAACACAAACCTTCTCTCAGAAAATTGTTGCAGTTGCAAATGTTTTGGTACTTACATGTTAATTATTATTATTTTTTTTATTTTTTTTTATTTTTTTTTGCATTGGAAAAAAAAAAAAAAAAAATCAGAGGAAAAGTCAAATCTGATACAATTCTACACAGAACCCAAAAAATGCACTGGGCAAAATTATTGGCACCCTTAACTTAATATTTAGTAGCACCCCCTTTTGAAAAAAATAACTGAAATCAGTCGCTTACTGTAACCATGAATGAGTTTCTTACACCTCTCTACTGGGATTTTGTGCCACACTTCTTTTGCAAACTGCTCCAGGTCATTCAGATTTGAAGGATGCCTTCTCCAAACTGATTCAGATCTGGACTCATTGCTAGCCATTTCAGAACTCTCCAGCACTTTGTTTGCAACCATTTCTGAGTGCTTTTTGGAGTGCGTTTCGGGTCATTGTCCTGCTGGAAGACCCATGACCTCTAGTGGAGACGCAGCTTTCTGACACTGGCCACTACATTGTGCCCCAAAATTCTTTGGTAATCATCAGATTTCATGATACCGTTCACACAGTCAAGGCATCCAGTGCCAGAAGCAGCAAGGCAACCCCAAAACATCTTTGAACCTCCACCATGTTTGACTGTAGGGACGGTGTTCTTTTCTTTGAAGGCCTCATTTCATTTTCTGTAAACAGTGCCATAATGTCGTTTACCAAAATGTTCTACTTTTGTCTCATCGGTCCACAGTACTTTCTCCCAGAAGGATTGTGGTTTTGTCACATAAGTTTTGGCAAACTCCAGTCTTACTTTTTGATGCCTTTGTGTCAGCAGTGGTGTCCTCCTTTCATTCAGATGGCGACGGATCGTGCGAGCTGACACTGTTGTACCATGTGTCTGCAGATCAGCTTGAATTTGTTTGGAAGTTAATCGGGGTTCTTTATCCACCATTAGAACAATCCTTCGTTGTAATTTTTCATTAATTTTGCTCTTCCGTCCACATCCAGGGAGGTTAGCTTCGTAAACCTCTTGATGATATTTGGACAGGAACATTAAGATCTCTGGAGATGGACTTGTAGCCTTGAGATTGCCCATGTTTTTCCACACTTTTTTCTCTCAAATCCACAAACAACTTATTTCTTTTCTCCATGCTCAGTGTGACACACAACACAAAGGTTGAGTCAACTTTTCTCCATTTGAACTGGTTGTAAGTGTGATTACTATATTGCCCACACCTGTTACTTGCCACAGGTGTGTCTAAATACAAATTACAGGAGCATCACATGCTTGAAAAGCAATTATTTCTTACAATTTTGACACGGTGCCAATAATTTTGTACAGTCCATTTTTGAGTTCTGTGTGAAATTTTATCAAGTTTGACTTTTCTTCTGTGTTTTATTGTGTTGTTGCAGTGCAAACAAAAACAATAAGCACGTGAGTACCAAAACATTTGCAACTGGAACAATTTTCTGAGAGAAGTGTTGCTTTTTCTGACAGAATTGCAAGGGTGCTGATATTTTTGGCCATGACTGTATGTGCAATATATACTCAATAAACGATGACACTTTGTGAATATTAGATGTGTTTTTGTCTTCATTTCTAAATATATTTGTATGTATTAATATATAGCCATATTGTCAATGCATCGATAGATTGGTGTATATTGAAAAGTATAAACACGGGTTTCCCAAATGCATTGTGTAATATATTGCATTATATTTTGCACCATGTTCCAATATTTTTTTTTACGTAAGGGACGGAAATTCCAGATGCCTGCACATGTAGCCAACACTTGTATATAGTGTTACCACTCGTGCTTTCACTTTCACTTGGAAACTTTGGTAAAATCATTTTTTATTTTAAGACTTTTAAGAAGTTTGAATGCCCAAGTACATCAGACACAACATCATAGGATGCTGCAAGGTGGGAATTTATAAAACAATATCTAAAACTATTTTAAAAAATATTGTAAAATATGAAGCATTTAACTTGTTTTTAAAACTTTGGAATGTTACCAAATTTTAGCATTTAGCCTACTGTAGAGATACAAATGAGTCAGTGCTCTAATGTCTATGTACAATTCATCATTTTTAGTTTATTCTGTGCTAAAATCATTATTTATCTTTTTTTTTTTTAATTGACAATTTGATGATCAGTGTGCTTGGGAGACCAGCTGGTGGTGCTCCATCATAAAACAAAATAAGTGAGGTGACTGAAAATAGACATACACATTTGGACTAATTTAATCCTGAAAGCTAATTATGTGTTGCATAACCGCTTCTGGGAAAAAACATCATTTGTGAAATGTTTATATATATATATATATACATATATATATATATATTAACATTGTGTCAAAGTAAAACTAAACTCTAAACTAAAACCATAAAAGAATTCTTCAAAATAAACATGACTAAAATAAAACATAAAAAACTTTTAACTTGCGTTTAACTTGAAGTACTAAAATAACTAAATCAAAATAAACAAAAATAAGTGAAAAAAAGTGTGAAATGGTTTTATGCAAAATTTAATTAAGCTGTTTTAGAGCAAAAATGATTTCAGTCATTTTCTTTTGCACTGGTGTTCTTTTTTCAGTACTTTTTGGTCACATCCCCAGCGATTAGCAGCATAATGGCAGAAATTAATTACTTTTTTAATACTTTTTTTGCATTGTTTCATCAATTTGGGTTATGATCTGAAAAGATTATCAGACAATAAATCAATGAATTGCTACAAATTCAGACTCTTGCACTCTCAAGCATACAACAACTTACTTGTTTAGTTTCCAGTTACAAGAACTATCATATCCAAAAAAGAAATTATTTTTTATTTTTTATTTTATTAATACAAAGTTCAAAAGAGCAGCATTTATTTGAAATATAAATCTTTGTCTTTACTGCCACTTTTAATCATTATAATGCATCCTTGCTAAATAAAAAATAATGGTAGTGTACTTATGAAATTGATAAATCCCATATTAGGAGTCAATACTTCATAATTTATTACTTTAATCTGCCTGCTGATGGCTTTAAAATCCTGTAAAAATGAGAGAATACACACACACACACATTATATATGTGACCCTGGACCACAAAACCAGTCTTAAGTGTCAATTTTTCGAAACTGATATTTAAATAAGCTTTCCATTGATGTATGGTTTGTAAGGATAGGACAGTATTTGGCCGAGATACAACTATTTGAAAATCTGGAATCTGAGGGTGCAAAAAAATCTAAATATCAAGAAAATCGCCTTTAAAGTTGTCCAAATGAAGCAATGCATATTACTAATTTAAAAGGAAGTTTTGATATATTTTTTAAATGTTTTTTAAGTTTTTAAATGTACAAAATATTTTCATGGAACATGCTCTTTACTTAATATCCTCATTTTTAAATATCTAATTTTGACACATATGTATTTTTGGCTATTGCTGAAAATATACCCCAGCGACTTAAGACTGCTTTTGTGCTCCAGGGTCACATATATTATCATTGTTGGGCAGTAACTAGTTACTAGTAACTTAATTTTAATAATATTAATATATTAATAATATTACTTTTTGCAGTAACTAGTGGTGTAACTAATTACTAATAAGACTTCAGGGATAATATTACTGATCAAAAAAGATAAAAAAAGATGATCTGAACACTGTTGTGTAAGATGTGGCTGTACTTCACTCTGACATTAGATCCCACCTATAATGTAGTAAATTATATTACTATGATTAAAAATCTTTTTGGAAAATTAAACAGTTTCTTATCATATATGGGTAACGGAGAAATTACAGTTAGCTTCAAGCTACACATGACAATTAATTAGATTAATACAACACTCCTACTTGAATGTCACTATCAATCACTGTAGAGTGTTTGTAATAACTTCTGACTGCGATCCAATATGGATTTTGGTCAAATGATGAGGCAGAAATATGTTGTTAGTAACATTCTAGAAGAATTTTATGTGAAAGATACACAGTTACGACTTCTGGGGGGCGTGAAGAAAAAGTAATGTAACTAGTAGTTTAACTAATTACTGTTGCCAGAAAGTAATAAGTAACAATATTACTTTTGAGAGGAGTAACTAATAATGAGTAATATATTACATTCTTTGAGTCTTCTTCTTCTTATGCAGTCCATCGATTACGAAGATGACGTCACTTCTAGAATGCATTGCTGGAATGTTGAGACAGCCGCTGCTGTAGGCAGTGCCATTGAAGGTGGGTGTAAAGCCCAATCAGGGAGCCACAGTCAGAACATGTGAGTGCTGGATCTGGGGATGGATGTGGTTGTGGCTGCGCGTGTTGGTGTCTGCGCTGATATAACACAGTTCTGTGTTGGGCACGCTGTAATTCAATCTGTTGGACACCCAGATCGCATGCAGAACTCCATGCCTGCCGGTTGGCGGCTGTTGTTTCCAGCACTCCCGGGTTGATGCCGCAGCTTTTCAAGATCCCCTTAAGATAGTCCTTATAGCAACGCTTCTGACCCCCATGTCTCCTGTTAGCTGCATATATCTGCCCATAGAAAACCTGCCGGGGTAGGCGGTGGGAGGGCATACGGATAACATGTCCAACCCATCGCAGTTGCCGCCTAGTAAGGGTTGTCTCAATGCAGCTGGAGTTTGTGCGCTGTAGGATGTCCGTGTGGGAGATTTTGTCTTTCCATGTGACACCTAGTATGCGCTGGAGGCATCTGATGTGAAAACCCTCGAGACACTGAATATGCCTGCGGTAGGGAGTCCAAGCTTCTGCACCAAACAGCAGAGTGGAAACGCAGACTGCCTGGTAGACGTCTGCTTTGGTGAAGGTATGGAGATTTAACAAAGACTCGAGATCGAAGTCTACCGAAGGCAGAGGAGGCAAGATTTATGCGTGCCTGGATCTCGTTGTCTATGAGGCAGGTGGGAGTTAGGATGCTTCCAAGGTAGCAGAAGTGCTGAACAACCTTTACTGGTGTGCCATGGATGTAAAATTCAGGGGGTGTGGGGGTGGGGATCGTGGTCTGTGCAATGATCTCTGTCTTTTGGATGTTAACTTGTAGGCCACAAGTTTGGTAAACTGCACATACAACATCCAGGAGGGCACAGTCATCAGCGTATTGCAGTTCATGAATTGTGATGGTGGTGGTCTTGGTGATGGCTTGCAGGCGGCGGAGGTTAAAGAGATTCCCATCCAGATGAAACTGTAGACAGACACCCTCGTCGGGGCTAAGGGAGTTGTGGGAAAGGAGGGTGACTGCTGCCAGGAAAAGGTTGAAGATCACTGGAGTCAGAACACACCCCTGTTTCACAGGAAAGGAGGGGGATTGAGATGTACCCACAATCACACGAGCCTGCATGTCAACGTAAAACTGTTGAAGGATGTCCAGAAACCTTGGTGACACCCCAAACTTCTCCAGAATGACCCAGTCAATGGTGTCAAAAGCCTTTGCCAGGTCGATGAAGGCAATGAACAGGTCTTTATTCTGTTCTCTGGCCTTCTCCTGCAATTGGAGCAGGACAAAGATCATGTCGGAGGTGGACCGATTCTTCCTGAAGCCGCACTGTGATTCAGGAAGGATCCTTTCTGTGATGTTCTCGGTTAGACGGACCAGCATGACCCTCGCTAATACTTTCCCTGCCACAGAGAGCAGGGATATGCCACGACTGTTTCCACAGATGGACTTGTCACCCTTTTTCTTATGAATGGTAACAATGCGTGAGTCTTTCAAGTCTTGTGGAACAGTTTTTTGTGCCCATATTATCTGGATGAGTTGGTGGAGGTTTTTGGTGACCAGGTATCCGCCATTCTTTAGAGCCTCTGCAGGGATTCCATCAGGACCAGCAGATTTATTGTCCTTGAGGCTACGTACTGCTGCGAGGACTTCTGAGAACCTGGGTGGGTCATCAAGCTCATACGCAGGTGGGAGCTTTGGGAGGCGCTACAGGACAGTGGAGTCAGTCAGGTTATTTTGATTGAGGAGGGTGTTAAAATGTTCAGCCCAATGCTCAAGTATTTCTTGTTTGTCCTTGTGCAGTATTGTACCGTCTGCAGATCTGATAGGGGTGATTCTGCGTTTTTGGGGTCCATGTAGTGATTTTATTGCATCGTGAAGCTTGTGAATTGTTGGTGTCTGCATAGCCTTGGATTTCATGGGCTTTCCTAAGCCACCAGTCATTCTCCATTATGCGAAGCCGCCGTTGCACCTCAGCACGGATATTACTCCAGTGCGAGCGTAGAGAGGGAGAATGTGGATTAGAGAGATGGGCAGTCAGGGCTTTACGCTTCTCCTCCAGAAGGTTGAGTATTTCAGGGGAGCTGTCGTCAAACCAGTCCTGGTGACGTTTGGAAATGAATCCAATTGTGTCAGTAGCAGCTTGTTGTATAGCTGAGCTAAGATTAGCCCATGCATTTTCCACTGTATTGTGTAGGGGATGAATGAGAGCAGAGGAAAGGTTATCAGCCAAGCAGCAACGGTACGATGCAGTGATGTCAGGGGATTTTAGGGCTCGGAAGTTGAGCCGTCTTGAGGGTTGGTGCCTAGTGTGTTGAGGTCGGATCGTTAGATGTATCTTGGATCTGATCAGCCGATGATCTGTCCAGCATTCTGCACCACACATTGCTCGGGGGATGGAGATTTCATGTAGATCTTGTTGCCGGGTTATAATGTAGTCCAATAGGTGCCAGTGTTTGGATCTGGGGTGCATCCATGATGCTTTGTATTTGTTTTTCATTTGGAAAGTTGTATTGGTTATGACCAGTTTGTGCTCAGAGCAGAGGGAGAGGAGTCGCAGGCCGTTCCTGTTCATGTCGCCTAATGCATATTTCCCAATTACCCCAGACCAGAGCATGTTGCTGGTGCCTACTCTGGCATTGAAGTCTCCCAGAAGCACAAGTTTATCAGTGTGAGGAACTTTGAGGAGAACTGTGTCAAGAGACTCATAAAAGGTGTCTTTAATGCTTTCTTCAGCATCCAAAGTTGGTGCATATTCGCTTATCAAGGTTGCATCAGCCGCTCACTGATTCCCACAGGAGACTTTGGAATGTTCTGGAGCAGTCTGCTTTTAATGGCAAAACCTACTCCGCATAGACGGCGGGTGTCTTCTGGAAGGCCCTTCCAGAAGAAGTTGTATCCTTGCCCGACTTCTATTAGTGAGTCCTCTCCTCCAAGCCGAGTCTCACTCAAAGCAGCGATGTCAATGTTATATTTGTTAAGCTCGCTCGCAACCAAGGCAGTGCGCCTGCGGGGTCTGTCAGTTCCATTCTGCACATCAAGAAGTGTGCGTACGTTCCATGTAGCCAAGATTAATAGTTTAAACTTATATTTTTGACTGCGTAATGGGATGCCTTGGCGACAGCGGTGGGCCACCCAGGAGTATAGGGAACAGGCAATGTTTGGGTCACCTTTTCTAGACCCTCCCCCCGGCAGGGGGTGAGCAGTGCGGGCCCTGAAAAGGGCTGCTCAGTCGCACAAGAAGCTGCCGAAGGTGGACGCTGTTCCAACCCGTCCACACAACGACCATCACGCTTGTGCCCCCTCAGTGCAAGGGTTCAGGCTAGAGGCTGCCAGTCTGATCCAAGACCTGCCTCTTTCACATTTACCCTGTCGCCGAAGGGCTTGTACGTTGAAGTGATAGCTTACGCAGAGAGTGGATTTAATGTGAAGAGAGGAGTGCGCAGACCCTATCTCCACAGCTTCACTCCAGAATCCAGCTTCCAGTGGCAGGAGATGAACTCTAGACAACCAGATGGATGGTGGAGTTGCAGGGGGCTGCCAGGTCTCAGTCTGTTGAGCCTGCCTCTCGCATGTCCCCAACCCGAGGCCTTGTCTTGAGGAGACGAAATGCTCATGGAAGACAACCCACAGAGGAGTGGGGGCAGCAGTCTTAGTTAATGGCAGACTGCACTCGCCATGTCGAGGAGTATCATTGGCATAAATGGAGTTTTTGCAACAGATCTAGTGACGCCACTAGTCCCCGTTGTTGGTCCACGGCTACTTATTCGACAGGGAACCACCGCATGGAGCCCCCAGCTTATTTCGTAGCTTACCTTCATATCTGAAGGGTTGTCCATTATCCGCAACCTATGGACGTGGTTGGTAGCAGTCAGCTCTGCCCCAATAATTCTTTTGAGTAACTAGGGAGTTGTGGGAAAGTCGCTTGGGGAAGTCGTGGCCTAATGGTTAGAGAATTGGACTCGTAATCGAAAAGGTTGCGGGTTCGAGTCCCCGGCCGGCAGGGATTGTAGGTGGGGGGAGTGAATGTCCAGCGCTCTCTCCACCCTCAATACCACGACTGAGGTGCCCTTGAGCAAGGCACCGAACCCCCAACTGCCCCAAATACATAATACATATAAGGTCCCCGGGCGCCGCACCATAAATGGCTGCCCACTGCTCCGGGTGTGTGTTCACGGTGTGTGTGTGTGTGTGTGTGTGTGTGTGTGTGTGTGTGTGTGCATTTGTTCACTACTCACTGCTGTGTGTGTGCACTTGGATGGGTTAAACGCAGAGCACCAATTTCGAGTATGGGCCACCATACTTGACAATACGTCACGACTTTTACTTTACTTACTTTACTTTACTTTTTTTTACTTTACTTTACTTTTTACTTTTTTACTTTACTAGCCCAACACTGTATATTATATTGTGCAACAAAACAGTGCTCATGATGAAGGTTCATATGACAGAAATATGTTCACCTTGACACGCATTACAGGTGTCTTGGATTGAAGTCTCTCCTGTTTCACCGCATATTAATGCTAGCTTCCTCATATCTGTTTTTTTGACAGTCTAGAAAGATTATATAGTCATTATTCAGTCCTGTTTAGTCTTGCACTTCATATTCCCAGACTTCTCAGTCACTATGTGATTCAACATATGATGAGCTTCTGGATGAATAAACACTGACCAGTTCAAGTCAGAAATGAAAAATTAGGTCTATGGTAACAATGGTTTACAGTTAACCAGATTAACAATGGAAGTACACAATGAACTGAAATATTAAAATCATTTTTTCCACACGTGAGCTACAGTAGATGTTCGTTGCATCTGTGTTTGTGGTTATTCTCACAGGTGTGTGGATCAAACTGAAGGCAAATTTGTGTCGGTTTTGGTCTGCACAAACATGTTTCAAGTTCAAGTTCAAGTTCAAGTTGAGCTTTATTGTCATTCCGCTACATGTGGGGACATGCAGTGGAACGAAATGTCGTGTCTCGCAGGACCACGGTGCTACATAAATACAGACATACAACAATGAAGTAAGAAAAAACACTATAAACCTATACACTACTAACAGATTTAACTATAAGTATACTATATATAAGTATTTACCCTATACAAACTAAAAGAATAAAGGATAAAAAATACAACTATACGAATGCTTCACATAAATATTATCCTATACAAACTAAAAAATAGAAGACGAAAAATACAAACTGTACATGTGCAAAGAGAGACATTTGAGTCAGCAGCTGGTTGGGGAACAGTGCAGGATGATTTGTAGTGCAAGAGCATGTAAACATAACATACATATATTGCTGAGTTTTTTGTGAGATTGTGCACACGCAGCAGTGTGTGTAAGTGTCCATAGTGCACCTAGTGTAGAGTGTGAGTGTCCATAGTGCACATAGTGTAAAGTGTAAGTGTCCATAGTGCACATAGTGTAAAGTGTGAGTGTCCATAGTGTAAAGTGTCCATAGTGCACATAGAGGAGAGTGTCCATAGTGTAAAGAAAAATAAGAATAAAATAAATAAAAAAATATATAAAAGTTCCATACAGTTTTTCTTTGGTGTGGTAAGGTTTGGGGTGGGGGGTGGTCCATGTTCAGGAGGTAGGGGTTTGCATGAGGTTTCAGAGGGGGGCGGGGTGGTTTGAGTTCAGGGCTCTCACAGCCTGGGGGAAAAATGCTATAAATGTGTTGTGTATTTTCACAATATAAATATTTAATACATAACACTTCCTTACTGATGTACTGTTTTGTTATACATATAAGGGTCATACATTGTTGTCTTCTTTCATCTAAATTACAATTAATAGAAGAGTAAGTGTAAATACTGATATAGTCAAGTTATATAACTGTTTCTTATGAAAAGAGAAGTGGGCTGTCTATATTTCCTTCTTGTATTTCCCCTTTTACCACTGGCTGTTACAGCAAGACTTAAACAGGAGTGCATGACTCTTCAACAGGCTGATGATATATTTTTGCTGTATTGTAATATAACTGAACATTTCATCAGATGGGTGTAGTTTCAGTGCAAGACTTCTCATATTATATAAAAATAGCTAACCTAAGAATGAGATAACTTTGGTCACATTTGTTAAGTTGATATGCGGACAACTACTACAATAACCATTCAATATCATAAAACCTTAACTGCGTTATGCATGAAAAAAAAGAGACCTGATGCTAAAGTTTGAAATGTGCCAATTTGAATCCTTCAAGCATTAGAATATTTTTGATTTATAAATGAAGCCTTGGTAAGCAGATGATCATTCTTTTCGTCATAGCTTTTAGTTAGTTTCTTACTTTATACTGATTTACTGCTGTAGTTTAGTAAAAAAATATATATTTGTCACACTACTTTTTAAACCTCCTGCCCTCAGACTAACGCAATATTGATTCAAATAGGCAAGAAAATCTTTTAGTTCAATATATTTTTCAAAATAAAGCTCCAAAGTCATTCTTTACACATTTTTATTAAAGGGATAGATCACCCAAAAATGAATATTCTGTCATTTACTCACCCTCAAGTAGTTCCAAACCTGTATGAATGCCTTTGTTCTGCCGAACACAAAGGAAGATATTTTGAAGAAAGTTTGTAACCATGCTGTTTTGGGGCACCATTGACTTCCATAGTAGGGGAAAAAAGTCACCAAAGTCAATGGTGCCCCAAAACTGCTCTGCTTCCCACATTCTTCAGAATATCTTCCTTTGTGTTCAGCAGAACAAAGACATTCATACAGGTTTGGAACTACTTGAGGGTGAGTAAATGACAGATTTTCATTTTTGGGTGATCTATTCCTTTAATAAGCCCCTTTGAAAGCTCATGTCTCAAAACGGTAAAGGAGTCACAAGACAAGTTCAGATCCCAGAGGTTTCTATTTTATTGGTTTGGAGCATAATTTCATTGACAAATCACATGCAGGCAAGTCAAACTGTGAACAAGCAAGAGATACAGAGTTCAATGGCTTATGAGAAGTGCGATCTTAAACAGCGAAGCATGGCAGAGCCAAACAAGCTAAGAGGTTTTACTGCTTAAATCACTGGACACACAGGTTGACCTGTCAGTCAAACAACATAAAATAAAGTCTGATGGCCTATAGGGTATAACACACTCATACAGCAAAACTAATCAGCAAAGGAAAAGATGGACAGAGTATTTAGCTGCTCTCTTTGCCAAGTGTGAGCTTGTCGAACATGTACTCGGCCATGCCGTTCTGGGGGGCGCCCATGCGACGCAGGTTGGTCACCCAGTCGCCCAGTTCTTTGATGGACTTCACCTGCTCGTCCAAGTAGTGTGTCTCAATGAAATCGCACATCTGTAAGAAACAAGAAGAGTGAGTTTGGAATAGGTTTTGTTTGTTACTGAGATTGCGTTCGTATCAGTAGCTGCAGACTCACATGAGGGTCGTTGTGCTGAGAGGCCAGCTTATGCAGCTCCAGGAGGGAGTGATTGACGCTTTTCTCCAGCTGCAGGGCGCATTCGAGAGCTTCCACACCGCTTCCCCACTCATCCTTCTCTGGTTTCTGTCAAACACAAATACAAAAGTTAATACTAACCCTTCTTCCAGTCCATCCCATGCTGTCTTCTCACATCGAAAATGACATTTGTTTAGAACTGTTTTTGCTTGTAAACGGGGCTTGATCTGTGCATATTTCTCTGCTGATTCAGACGAGATTACTTTTACTGGAGAAATAAATATTATGGATAGAGGGCTCATATTTTAGATGGAAACTAACACTGGTCTGGAGTGGTGTGGATTATTGTGATGCTTTTCTCAGCTGTTTGGACTCTGACGGCACCCATTCAGAGGATCCATTGGTGAGCAAGTGATGCAATGCAAAATTTTAAAAACTGTTCCTATGATGAAAGAAACTCATCTATATCTTGGATGATCTGTGAATGAGTATATTTTCAGCAGATTTTCTAATTGATTATTTTCCCTTTCTATCATGTGCGTTGACAGATGCATTTATTGTTTAATGCATTCAAAGTGCATTTCCTCAGCACATAACTTCCATTTTACAGGTGTATCCTTCTTGGTGCATCCAACTTCTTGGTGTTTTTTTTTTTTTTGCTAAATTTTCTTGTCACAAATGAATGAATTACTGTCACTACATAATTTTAAATATAAAACAGTGGTCAAATATGAAAAATACAATCTCTAAGGTTTCCAATGATATATAGTTTGTCAAGATTAGTTTAGGTTTAGTATAGAATATTACGGTTTTAAATATGTAATGGCTTTCGGCCCACCGGTGGGCCGGTGACACAAGTGGTTCACTTTATTTTTTTATTTTTAGTTGCAGCCTTACAGATAAAAATGAAACCTCAGGTAAAATGCTGTTGAGAATTTTTGATGGCGTGGCATCTGACTAGTTGCCATCAAATGTCAACTTCCCGATATTAATTTCATGAGAACTAACCAATTTTCCATTACCAATGAAACTGGTAAACCAGCGCTACCCTGAAAAATCTGGTCACGTGATATATGGTGTCAAATCACTAGGTCCAAAGAGCGTTGATGCTCTCCAGTTAGGTACTTCAATCTTTCCCTATGACAAAATAGCGCTTAATAAACACGCTGACGGTCAGTTGAAGTTTATCGTTAGTGTCGGTAAAAGATAAGAGCCCCACCCCAACTTTGTCCTCTCTATCTCTGCGTCCCTGCCTTGCCAAGCTAAACTGTAACACTATCACATGAACACACATTATAGATGTACCTTCACGTCCTGCAGAAAGATCCTCCCTCCCCTCTGGTTCTGAAACTTCATCAGTTTCTCAGCATGTTCGCGCTCTTCGTGGGACTGATGGTGGAAAAACTTCGCAAAGTTGTGCAGGGCCTGATCATCTCGGTCAAAGTAGTATGACTGCATGAGAAAAATAAATAAAATAAAGGTCACATGAGACACAGTGAACGAAATGGATCATTAACTAAACTTGCAAGCAAAGTTCATTCATATACTGAATTCAATGCCCCTGCCCTTCACCTAGAACACTACATTTTACTCTAAATGGGATGGGTCTAGTACGCTGTAATAGCCTTGGACTCTCACCATGGAAAGGTAGACGTAGGATGCATACAGCTCCATGTTGATCTGACGGTTGATGGCCGCCTCGCAGGCCTCCTCAAAGTTCTGTCTCACTTGAGAGCTCATGTTTCTGTAAGAGAGGACATAAAATAAGCTTGCCACCCTTGCTGTACTGCAATTTATGCACCCCCTGTTATCAATGAACGCACTGCTGTCCAACATCAACTTCTGCATTACCACGCACCACAAACCCACTAATAATAGTGTTTATTGTCTGATCCAGACATGCCAGCATGTGTTTACGCTCTCTGTAAGACACTGTACGAGGTTTAATGTGTTCTCAGGACAGGTGCTGTTCAAGTTCAACCCCATTTCGGTTACTCTTGTCATTGGTTTGGTATGGGAAAAAGCACATGAATGCATGACAGACATTTCCTGGATCACTTAGATAATTCTTCTCAGGGTTTAGCCGGTTGGTCCAATACCACCTGCTCAAGAACTGGCCAACTTGCATAGTGTAACCTATGTTTAAATTAACTACAATTGAGAAGCGAAATAAAACAATTATGAATACATGTGTGACCCTGGAGCAAAAAACCAGTCTTAAGTCGCTGGGGTATATTTGCAGCAATAGCCAAAAATACATTGTATGGGTCAAAATGATCCATTTTTATTTTATACCAAAAATCATTAGGATATTAAGTAAAGATCATGTTCCATGAATATATTTAGTAAATTTCTTACCGTAAATATCAAAACTTCATTTTTGATTAGCAATATGCATTGCTAAGAACTTCATTTGGACAAATTTAAAGGAGATTTTTTTATTTTTTTGCACCGTCAGAATCCAGATTTTCAAATAGTTGTATCTCAGCCAAATATTATCCGATCCTAACAAACCATACATCAATGGAAATCTTATTTATTCATCTTTCAGATGATGATAAATCTCAGTTTTGAAAAACTGGCACTTAAAACTGTTTTTTTTGGTCCTGGGTCACATATATCTGAAAACCGGCCTGTGGTGACACCTTATTTACAATCTTGTAATCTGTATACTAAAAGTATTATGAAAAAAACAAACAAACCTTGAGACCTGGGAGCATTTAGACAAACCCGTCAGATGGATTCAAGCGATTTTTTTTTTGGGGCTTTAGAAAGTTTGCAAAAAAGCCGACTGCAGCCTTTTTTAACTTAATGTTTAACTTAAAATACCAGCATTCTCTAGAAGACGTAACGAATGACTGTAAAACACGTAAAATACAATGTTATCGTCGTGTAGAATTATTTTTCATCGCTTTCGGAGCTCGACAGCGCCAGTCCCCATTGACTTTCATTGGGAAAGCGGTGTCACCACTCTTCAAAAAAAAAAAAAAAATCAGTTTAGCATATTAAATATTTTGGCAATTGTGTTATGATGTTAAACAAAGCTAACCGTGAAAAAAGACTGAGCTAACTTTCAAAATCCCATAATAAATGTGCCAAGAACAACCGCTAAATAATCGCAAAAGTACATTGCGTCGTGGGTGTTTACAAAGGAGCCTTTTCAACCAAAACCCCAAAAAAACCCCGCAGTCTTGAGGAAATGTAAATTAAGGATATCAAAAGAGTTCAGAAAACGTTAAATATTAAGTTGAGGTCGTGTAAAATTATTATTTTTTTCGTTTTTAATCCCTTTCGGAGCTCGACAGCTCCAGTCTCCATTCACTTTCAGTGGGAAAAGACTATATAACATATTAAAATCTGTTTAACGCATCTTATAAATGTTTTAGCGATTATAACAAAATATTGTAAAGGATTAACCGATAATAACGAACGTAAAAAATATTAGACAATGGCGTGGCGGGCTTTTGAGGATATTGTGGCCTTTTCAAACATTACACTACATTCGTCCAAATGCGTGATAATTTGGGAAACGAAGCGAATTCGTAGTTTTATTTGATCCGATTCGTTTTTCCAGCAGGACTTAATCGACAAAAACAAACAAAGATGGCGGTCCTGCGGATCGTATGCTAACGTTAGTGACGGGTGCCGCGGTCTCTATGCAACCGAGTTATTCATCCACCTAAACAAAAACAAAGGATTTGAAGCGAATATGTGTTGATTCGGATTGAAAACTTACCTTCAAATCGGTTTTACGGCTTTTCTGATGTTATTCGCACAGATGGTCAACGACGCTGGTTCCCGTAGAATTGTTTTTTTTTTTTAAGCAAGCGTCTTTAAATCTAATTTTCGATTTTGACCGAAAACAAAATGACTGGAATCGAAGGAGTTGATTGATGGAAAAGGCGAAAAGACAGAAGATCGGTTGCCGTTCAAGCACTGTTGAAGCAGGTAACCTTCAGTCCGTCCTCGTGGCTGTGATGATTATGAAAGCGTGCTCTGCGGCGCAGGAGTATTTGTGGGACGCACAACAGCGCATTTGTACGCATGACGCGACACGCACAGCGTAAGGATCCGCCCCAAGATGAAAAATAATAATAATATAATATAAATATAATTATATAAAATAAATAACTATAAAATACAACTCAAAATGAAATTCCGCAGAGAATCAAGACACTACAATAAAAAAAAAAAAAAAAATTGAAAATCTTACTAGAATTGCTTTACAAAGCAAACACAATTATTCACTTTAAGATTGTATTACCTCCTTTAAAATAGTAAAAACGTCCTCAATTCTTCCAGCTGTTATGCTTTTTGTGTTGACCCTCAGATCAACATTTGGTTTCAGATCTCCAATATCAGCAAAATGCAGCAACAAGAGAAGTCCAAAAGGGTCTTCTGTGTTTTCCATACAATAATTATTCCATACAATTCCTTTAAGCTAGCATAGGTACAGCCTATATTTGAGAAGCATTAATGACATGCTTTGTGATTGCTGGGCTTCAAAATGACCAAAAATTGCAGTCCTTAATAAAATACAGGGGCAGGAAGAATGTCTAGACGCTTTGTCCTTGTGCCTATCAGTGGGATTTGTAATATGAGGTTTGAATCCAGTAGCTTGTTAGGAGCTACACCCAGGATGTCAGGAGTATCTGGAGCATCTCGCTGACTCAACAGGCATGTTCATTGGATTGAAGGGTTTGGGCGCAGCTTTTGTGCAACATAATCTTGAAAAAAAACTATGATTTAATGCTTGAAGAACAACTATATTATATGTCACTATATACACTCATGATATTTGTGACCCTGGAGCACAAAACCAGTCTTAAGTCGCTGGGGTATATTTGTAGCAATAGCCAAAAATACATTGTATGGGTCAAAATGATAGATTTTTCTTTTATGCCAAAAATCATTAGGATATTAAGTAGAGATCATGTTCCATGAAGATATTTTGTAAATTTCTTACAGTAAATATATCAAAACTTAATTTTTTATTAGTAATATGCATTGCTAAGAACTTCATTTGGACAAATTTAAAGGCGATTTTCTCAATATTTAGACTTCTTTGCACCCTCAGATTCCAGATTTTCAAATAGTTGTATCTCAGCCAAATATTGTCCAATCCTAACAAACATCAATGGAAAGCTTATTTATTCAGCTTTCAGATGATGCATAAATCTCAATTTCGAAAAATTGACATTTATGACTGGTTTTGTGGTCCAGGGTCACATTTATTATTGGCCTATATAGAGGCAACATGGCACTGGCACTTTTACTGTGTAATCAGCTGAACTCCATATGAAGAATTCAATGCTATAAGACAGTAACAGTATATTGAGGATCATGTGACCACTGCCCACTGGAAGTGTGATATCAAAAAGTGCTGAAACTAAGCTAACTGTCACTTATTCACTCCTTACATTGGTCAATCCAGTTCCGCAGTCGTAGAGTGTGACGTAACATGGTGAACACCAACATTTTCCAGAACTTGTAAATACTGGGGAACATTATGTTGTGTAACAGTAAATGTCTGAGTCAGAGGCTGTTTTGCTTTCTCTTTAGCGGCGTTTTCTACAGTTAAGAAAAGTATTAGCCTAAATTATTACTGTTTTTAAATCCATCAAACAAAAAAAAGTTTACTTTTTAAACCGCATCTTTACAGCATCTTTATATATTGGGTTGTTTAGTTGAGAAATATATTCTAGTTTGGCTTGAGCAAAGTTCATTTTTACCAGTCTTTCACAATCCAATAATTGTTTCAGAAGGTTTTATTACGTTTATTATGACTAAAGGAAAAGAACAGAATGTGAAATCATACTCACATGCTCAGTGTGCCGCTAGAAGCATAAGATGATAAGGTGTTAACAAAGCATTTTATATTGTTCAAAATCAGCACATTTGCATAACATAACAAGCCAGATTTTGCCATCTCACAACAAATTGTTTGTAGGAACTAAACAGAAATACAGAAGGTGTGATCTTTTAACAAACATAATTGATGTAATGGATTTAAAATTGGATTAAAAATTGATTTTTTAAAATAAAAATATTTTAAATATGCTTTTTTTGTATATCATCTCATTATATTGTTCTCATTATATATTTAGGGCAACGCCTTCCATAATGGCCCAATAAATTAGAAAATAATTACATTTAATAAAACCAATAAATGAATCACCAATACTTTTATGGTTTCACTGATGAATGATAAATCTTAAAGTTGTAATTAAATACTCATTGTGTATAGCAAAGATATGGATTATGGGCTGCTTTGAAAGGTTTACTCTTTTTCACTAGGGATTTTTACTTATAGATCTTTACTGGTGTTTTTTGCACCAAAAAGTCACACAAAAGAAGTAGCTTGAGACGATAATGGCTAGACTTTCATCTATGACTTTCTATGAGACAATAGTAATTAAATATGTGGATCTTGAAGAAAACAGCAATGTTGTTCTTATTAGTCATTTTGGAAATTCCTGACCAGCATGTGGATTCTGACAGTGTTTCAATCCATGTTATAATTTAAAGGAATTGTTCTCACAAAAATGAAAATTCTCTCATCATTTACTCACCCTCATGCCATTACTAATCTGTATGACGTTCTGGCTAGTCATCTCTAACACTATAGCCATTCCCTTGGTGCCTAAATCCTAGTCCATGTTTTTATAATGGTATAAACATGGCAACAATAAGGCAAACTACATATCACTGTATATTTTATATATGTCACTGCACTGTAAAAAAATGCTGTAAATTGACAGTATTGAACCGTTTTCTAAAATTACAGTTTCTTACCGTAAATTAGCACGTGATCTGTGGGGGAGGGGAGGAACGGCAAGAGTGAGTGAGTGACACGACTTTTCAGTGTAATTGCAGTTTTCATCAAGTGTGAAGTTGAAGCTCATTTACAGGTAGCAGATCACAGGTGTACTTTCATAAAAAAGGTAAAAAAAAAAAGAAAACATCTGTGAGGTGAATATTCACCACGAAGGACAAACAAATGGACTTTTTCATACTGCAGACCACATTTTTAGATATGGTTTTTCAGTGCCTGATACCAATATCTGAAGAGCAAAGTGAACGGTGGCTAACATGATCAGTGTTGGGGGTAACACATTACAGGTAATGCAAGTTACGTAATCAGATTACTTTTCAAGTTCAAGTTGAGCTTTATTGTCATTCCGCTACATGTGGGGACATACAGTGGAACGAAATGTCGTGTCTCGCAGGACCACGGTGCTACATAAATACAGACATTACAACAATGAAGTAAAAAACACTATAAACCTATACACTACTAACCTACTGACAGATTTAACTATAAGTATACTATATATATATATATATATATATATATATATATATATAAAAGCATTTACCCTATACAAACTAAAAGAATAAAGGATAAAAAATACAACTATACGAATGCTTCACATAAATATTACCCTATACAAACTAAAAAATAGAAGATAAAAAATACAAACTATACGAATGCTTCACAAATACTGTGCATGTGCAAAGAGAGACATTTGAGTCAGCAGCTGGTTGGGGAACAGTGCAGGATGATTTGTAGTGCATGAGCATGTAAACATACATATATTGCTGAGTCTTTTGTGAGATTGTGCACACGCAGCAGTGTGTGTAAAGTGTCCATAGTGCACATAGTGTAAAGTGTAAAGTGTCCATAGTGTAAAGTGTCCATAGTGCACATAGAGGAGAGTGTGTTACTACAGGTGGTTTGTACAGGCTCACTCACCTGTGTGTAGCACACTTTGAATTGCACAAAAAAAAAAAAAAAACTTTTTCAAGTAACTAGTAAAGTAACACATTACTTTTTAATTTACAAGAAAATATCTGAGTTATGTTTTCAAATAAGTAACCCCAGATACTTTTACCATTTATTGACTGACAGCTCTGCTGTCCCGATGTTGAGAGAAATCGGGTGTAAGTGCAGAGGAGTTTTGTTCACTGTTATTGTAGTTCTGGACTAAATGTGAACATGCATTTACTCATCTCAATTGCACAAAAACAGATCCAGTATTCCTTGAAATGGATTCAAATAGCTAAATGCAATGCAGTAAATAAATATGCTAAATACTTCATGAGACCGGGCTTGTTAAATATATAAATATCCTTTATGTATTTAGGCCTAATCCCATTTTATTAACCAGAGTCTTTACTGCTGACCTTCGATGATCCCATTCAACTATACTATGAATGAATTAATGAATGAACGAGGCAGTTATATAGCACTTTATTGTGTATTGCTGTACACCCAAAGCACTTTACAGTCATAAGGGGGTCTCTCTTCAACCACCACCAGTGTGCAGAATCCACTTGGATAATGCGACAGCAGCCACAGGACAAATGCGCCAGTGCGCTCACCACACACCAGCTACAGGTGGAAAGGAGAGCGAGATATAGAGCCAATCAAGTGGATGGGGATTATTAGGAGGCCATGATGGTCAGAGGCCATGGAGGGAATTTGGCCAGGACACCGGGATTACACCCCTATACTCTTTACGAGAAGTGCCATGGGATTTGTAATGACCACAGAGAGTCAGGACCTCAGTTTAACGTCTCATCTGAAAGATGGTGCTTTTTGACAGTATAGTGTCCCCATCACTATACTGGGGCGTTAGGACCCACACAGACCACAGGGTGAGCACCCCTGCTGACCTCTTACAACAGCAACCTAGTTTTCCCAGGAGGTCTCCAATCCAGGTACTGACCAGGCTCAACCCTGCTTAGCTTCGGGCAACCTGTCTTGGCCTGCAGGGTGATATAGCTGTGGCCATAAACAACAATTACTTTAGACAAACATAACATTTGTGTTTGTAGTGTTGAACTTCTACTCTGTCCTATTCTTAATGCAATCTATAAATGGCCGCACAGATGAAACATGTGTTGCCAGCTAATTTTCAGGGGAAGTTGCTAAAGGCAGGACAAATTGTTGCTAAACATTGTTAAATGACATTGAATGCCACTTCGCAAATGCATCGTTATCCAATCACAACGCAAAACTGCATAGAACATACAATCAGATCACTCAAACCTCAGCAAAAAATTATGAATATAATTTGAAAAGTTAATTTAGATTTGTTAGTGAAACTAAAATGTAAACAATTATATTTAAAAATAAATATATTTTTTAAATGCAATATTGAATTATTGAACATTTTTGAACGATTATATTTTATGTAGGCCTATTTTCTTATTAACTAGTAAAACTACACATTCTGAACAATTATATTTTTAAGCAGTGGATTAGTAAGTCAGTACGCTACACTTCAAAAGTTTGTAAAATAGGGCACAATGAACTCTGATATATATATATATATAGTTTTTTAATGTCCTGGCAGAAAATTACCATTACCTTTTCCATTTTTCTACAATATTTTTAAACTGATCAACAAGTGAAGGCACAAACTAATAACAAGGTGTTTTAAAAAATGAACAATTATTATCGAACAATTGCAACTAGCAACTTAATTCACGTGATGTGTACTGCTAGACAATTCCCTTTTTTGTGTGTTCAAAGAAAAATGAGTGCCTTTTTATCATTGGAGTCAAAGTTGCTAAAAGTTGCCAAACACATTTTAAAAATGGCTAAATTTGTTGCTAAGTGCCTTTTGAAGAAAAAATTGCTAGTGTAGTCTGAAGAGTTGCTAAATCTAGCAAAATAATTGTTACGTTGGTAACACTTGTGTTTGTTTGTGTTGCTCCCTCTGCTATACAGATGAGAATTTACATTTCCTTCAGCCCGAGGCTTACAGGTGCATCTCAATAAATTAGAATGTCGTGAAAAAGTACATTTTTTCTTGTAAGTTATTTCAAAAAGTTAAACTTTCATATATTTTAGATTCATTGCATGTAAAGTGAAACATTTCTAAAAAAAATTTGTTTTAATTTTGATGTTTAGAGCTTACAGCTGATGAAAGGCAAAAATCTGTATCTCAAAATATTAGAATATTTACATTTGAGTTTCAATTAATGACCATCCCTACAGTATAAATTCCGTGTATCTCTTGTTCTTTGAAACCACAATAATGGGGATGACTACTGACTTGGCAATGATCCAGAAGACGAACATTGACGTCCTCCACAAAGAAGGTAAGTCACAGAGGGTCATTGCTGAAAGGTGTGGCTGTTTACAGAGTGCTGTATCAAAGGATATTAAATGCAAAGTTGACTGGAACGGAAAAATTGGATAGGAAAAGGTGCACAAGCAACAGGGATGACCACAAGCTTGAGAATACTGTGAAGCAAAGCTGATTCAAACACTTGTGAGAGCTTCACAAGGAGTGGAATGAAGCTGGAGTCAGTGCATCAAGAGTCACCGCGCTCAGACGTCTTCAGGAAAAGGGCTACCAAGCCACTTCTGAACCAGAGACAACGTCAGAAGTGTCTTTCCTGGCTGTGGAGAAAAATAACTGGACTGTTGCTCAGTGGACTGGTCCAAAGTCCTCTTTTCAGATGAAAGTAAATTTTGCATTTCATTTGGAAATCAAGGTCCCAGAGTCTGGAGGAAGAGTGAAGAGGCACAGAATCCATGTTGCTTGAAGTCCAGTGTGAAGTTTCCACAGTCAGTGATGATTTGGGCTGCCATGTAATCTGCTGGTGTTGACATGCTTTATGGAGATGCTGATTTAATTTTCCAGCAGGACTTGGCACCTGTCCACACTGCCAAAGGTACCAAAAGCTGGTTCAATGACTATGGTGTTACTGTGCTTGATTGGCCAGCAAACTCGCCTGACCTGAACCCCATAGATAGAGAATCTATGGGGTAATGTCAAGAGGAAGATTAGAGACACCAGACCCAACAATGCAGATGACCTGAAGGCCGCTATCAAAATAACCTGGGCTTCCATTACACCTGAGCAGTGCCACAGGCTGATCACCTTCATGCCACGCCGCATTGATGCAGTAATTCATGCAAAAGGAGGCCCAAACAAGTATTGAGTACATATACAGTAAATTAACATACTTTCCAGAAGGCCAACAATTAACTAAAAATGTTTTTTTTATTGGTCTTATGAAGTATTCTAATTTGTTGAGATTTGAATTGGTGGGTTTTTGTTAAATGTGAGCCTAAATCATCACAATTAAAAGAACCAAAGACTTAAACTACTTCAGTCTGTGTGCAATGAATTTATTTAATACATGAGTTTCAAAATTTGAGTTGAATTACTGAAATGAACTTTTCCACGACATTCTAATTTATTGAGATGCACCTGTATATTAATTTCGCTTTGTGAAACTTGTGAAAATGCTTTTACATTTGCCAAAAAATATAACTTTTTTTATATTAAAAGCACAATAAGCAAATCCAGTCCAGATGAGGAAAAAGTAAAACACGAAGGTCAAGTAGACACTACTTTCCATAAAAAGTAACCAGATACTTTTTTTAGCAAGTAACGCAATATTGGAATACATTACTTTTAAAAGTAACTTTCCCCAACACTAAATATGAAGTGCAAATAAAACTGCTGAAGGATGAAGGTGATAAATTTTATTGTATACATATGAATAAGCCGTTTTCTTTCTTGAAAACATGAAACACACAGTACTTTCAAAGGAGCGGAGGAATATGGGAATAAGAGACAAACCACAGAAAGCCATAGAATAATGTTAGTACTAGGTAGGACATCTAGTGGTGAACATATGAAGCTACACTTTTAAATCATTTTCTTTTCTTGCCTTTTGGTCTCCATCTGTATTCTTCATGCTCAAACACTGATAGGCCATCTCGACAGGTCATTTGACTTATTGAACCTGTTGTGTTTGTTGATGAGCAGGTGTTTCATGGATGCATCGTTGACATTTTTGGATTCTCGCCTGCTCTTTTCTCATCTTCTCTTTCTTTAAATGACCTTTTCTCTGCCAGTTTATAAAAGTCTCTTTTCCTATCGACTAACAGAGGACTACAAGCTGATGTTGTTGCCAAATTCAAGCTTCTTTAAGACACGTTTCTCTTTTCCTCTTTTTTTTTTTACACATAAAACTTTCACGGTGTCTGTCTTCATCCAATCAAGCTTTGCTTATGCAGGTGGTGGAGTTTCATATTCAGTCTTTTTCTCCTTTGTCTCATTTCCTCAACAACTGTGACTTCTCCACCATCTCTCTCTTGCTTTTCAGGACTTTCATCTTCTATCTTTGTCTCTTCCATTGATTTGTTGTTTTCTGCATGATTTCTTTGGTGGAGTTGCATCTTCTGGAATTTTCCTCTCTTCATTTTGTTTCTACTCCCTTCATCCAACTTTACAGGTGACATGTCTCTATCCATGTGTGGCAACCCAGAGGTGCATTTGAAGGATAATTTACCAACTACGCCACTCAGGGAGTTACACCCAGAGAATTTAGTGTCTCTAAAAGGACACGCAAGTTCGTTCACCAATAATCGCTCAGAGACATGGGTAACAATACAAAACAGTTGACTTTATTAAGTTCCACAATCACTTTAAAACAATCATTAAAGTATATCAGGCCTCAGTCAAGCACAGCTCATCATAAGGGTTTGACTCCAAAAAGGTCACAGGGACACCGGCTAACTGGGGCTTACCAGCAGGGTCAGGCTATCAGAGATTAGGCTGCCTATAGCAGAAAAATCATTCCTTTCACCAGTGCCCGCAAACACACACCATACTCCACGGATGGACACGGCACACTGTGAACACACCACCACTTAGAAGGGAATAGAGCCGGCCTCCCTGCCTTTGGCACCCAGATCCTGCGACGCAAGAACAGCACAATCAAGAGTCACTAAAAGGCACACAGAACAATTAAAGCGCTGAATTGCCCTATGTCGATTTAAATTAAACAACAAAACCCAAAATAAGAATTAACAAAACTGGAAAAGAAATGTACAAGGCCTATTTGCCCTCAAATTACAAGTCATAAATTAAACAAATAATTTAAACAAAAAAAGTTAAATGCAAGAGCGAGACAATGGATTGTAGGTTACAGAAAAATAACCAACAAACTATAGTAGAATATGCACAGGCAAAGAGCAAAGAGTACCACTTCTATTCAAATGTAAATAAAGACGACTTAAACAAAAAAAGAAAATAGAAAATGTAAAGCAAAATCAACATAAAACAAAAACAATGTTATCCGTGGGCAGGACGTGAAACGCTCCCAACTAGCAGTCGCAGCAGCAGTGCGAGATTTGCAGGAGAAACGAATCCGTTGATTTAAGCCATACGAGAGGGAATGGCGATCAAGCAATCAGCTTACGCTCTCCAACGTTTTAGGGAGAGCACCTGGAATAAAATAGAATGTCATCATTTAATATTACTATTATAGAGCCTCACCCGAACTTAGTAGACGCCTGTTAGACATACCAATGACAAATATGATGCGTGCATTATAAGGAGCGCACACACCCAACAACGGCAGTCACAGCAGTAGTGCGAGATCCGCACAAGAAACGGAGCAGCTGACTCGCACTTTACAATAGGAACTGGCAATCAAGCAATCAAGAGCTTACCAAGGTGCAAGAAAAACACACGCAACCTGGGAAAAATTAGTTACTAAATTTAAAAACAATCTCATAAAGTCACCAAGCGTTCCTACCTCTCTAATGTCCACACCTGATGCCGGAAGCAGCCACAGTACAGTGTTTGCGGCGCGTCAGTGACGTCGACAAATGACGTTGACCTCAAGCACAGGTCTATCGCACTTTATATCCCCATGGTGACAGCCAATTGGCTTACGATCCACATATAATTATAAGGGAAGGTAAAGAGCCTTCCCACCACACATGCACATTTTATAGCTGAATGGTCTGTTTTTGTCTTTCTACTCCCTTGCCCTTCTAGTGGACGGCCCTGCTCTATGTCAGCAGGGAAATTGAGATGTTTGGTGCCACTTGATTCTGCCACATTAGAGATGGATGGCAGTATCTACTCCTCGTGAGATGCTGAGGTGCCTCTTAACCATCAACGGTTGTTCTACTTTGGTGGAGGAACATGGCAAAATTTTCACCTCAGGTGGGGTTTTCTGTTCAGGTTCCTCGAACTGAACCGCCAATCGTTCTGGAACAGTGGAGAAAGATTTTTCCACTTCATGCAGGCGCAGGAAGTTGAGGTACCACATCAATAGCAATATTTTTACTCCAGCAACTGAAATTTAGTATGCAGGTTCCTCTACTTGAATCATCAGTGGTCCTGTCACAGTGGAGAAATGAGGCAATATATCATCAACATTAACATTTAGACAATTTTTTTTATCTGACAATACACATGGCAGACAATTGTGCTGCATGAGAATGAAATAAATGAAACCCCATTTACATTTTGAGAAGCAGCGACCTTACAAATACATTTTGGTGGATATGTAAGTTGTTTATTTTGATAAAACTATTAAGTGTAAGTGCAAGTTTTAGTGTAGATATGTTTAAGCTATGTAATGTAATTTTATTTAATTGTAAGTTTTGTTATGATTCATATTTCAACCCAAAATGTGTTTTATATTTTCAGTAATGTTGAGAAATATTATTACAATTTAAAATAAATTGACATTTAAACTGATTTTTTAGAATTCTTTGAAAGTTCAGATGAACTTTATAACTTTAAATTTTATGAATTGATTTGAAACAAATCTTTTGTAATGTTATGTCACTTTCAATCAATTTACCAATTTACAAACTAACAACTAAGGTGTATCAAAGAATTATTCATATCATTATTGAACAAATGCAACCCAATTTGCATGTGTTGTGCAAACTACTAGGCACCCCTCTTCAAGTCTCTACCAACTGATGTGTGGCCAGCTGTTTCAATACTTTCTTTTCGTGTGGTTAAGAGGAAAAACATGCATTTTCATAATTTTATCACTTTTCAAAAAAAGTTGTTAGAAGCAGTCATATTTTTACGGAAGCGTATTGCATTCACTTGAGGAAAAAAAATCTACTCTGTTTTTCTGAATTAACGAGTTAATTATCTTAGAATTACGAGATAATTTTTAAAGAAAAAAAAAGTTTTTGCTCTGTTTTTCTGAATTAACGACTTAATTATCTCAGAATTACGAGATAATTTTTAAAGAAAAAAAAAAGTTTTTGCTCTGTTTTTCTGAATTAATGACTTAATTATCTCAGAATTACGAGATAATTTTTAAAGAAAAAAAAAGTTTTTGCTCTGTTTTTCTGAATTAATGACTTAATTATCTCAGAATTACGAGATAATTTTTAAAGAAAAAAAAGTTTTTGCTCTGTTTTTCTGAATTAATGACTTAATTATCTCAGAATTACGAGATAATTAAGTCATTAATTCAGAAAAACAGAGCAAAAACTTTTTTTTTTTCTTTAAAAATTATCTCGTAATTCTGAGATAATTAACTCGTTAATTCAGAAAAACAGAGCAAAAACTTTTTTTCATGAAAAATTATCTCGTAATTCTGAGATAATTAACTCGTTAATTCAGAAAAACAGAGTAGATTTTTTTTCCTCAAGTGAATGCAATACGCTTCCGTATATTTTCTCCTGCTACTTCTAACCCCTCTTTCTTTTTCAGTGGTCTCCAGCTCCCACAGGACACGCTAGCGTGAGTCTGCGTCCGCTAGCTGCGCAGGCTCTCCAGCATTTTTTTTCTCCGAATATCACAAGTCTCCACGGCCTACAGCTACAGAAGCTGAAACAAGCACAAAGCTGCTTATGCTTGCAACACATGCCCTCACATCTCAGTCTTTTCCTTCTGTTACTTCTAATCCTTTTCCTTTTGAGTGGCCTCCAGCTCCCATAGCACACGCTAGCGTGTGTCTGCCTCCCCTAGCTGCGCAGGCTGCACAGGCTTTTCAGGATGTCATAAACCCCACTCCCGTGGTCTACAATAGCTGAAGGAAGCGTGAGGCTGCCTCCACTTGCAAATCAGGCCCGCACATCTCGGGCTTTTCTAATGACCCCTTTTTTTCAGTCGCCTCCAGCTCCCATAGCAGACACTAGCCCAGAGGCCGATTTAATAAAAGTCAGGCTGCCTCTGCTGCAGGGTTGTCAAATGAATTAGAATTTTTAATATTTGTCAAATTCAAAATAAAAATCCTCATTTGAATACAAAAACGATGCATTCGAATTTTAGGTGTGTAAGGCAGCCTTATCAGTGGCACACAGAATGCATATTTTGCACATTTTCTAGAGTGACATCACTTTTAGACTCGCATCTCGCACAAGAGAGAAGCATGTTTAGAAAGCCATGTAAAATGTCTAATTGGCTCTCGTCTCTTTACATTAATCTATGCATACATGATGCTGTTTTGTTCATCATTGTTTAAGCAACTTAATTGATTATATTTGGTTCATAAAGATTATGCACTTTTTCACAGATAGTCATGTTGTTTTATTGCTTTAATAAACGTGCATTAGTAATATTTTGCTCTATGCACCCTCCTGTGGCCTTAGGAGAGAAGCCAAAGTCTTTTTCCCCCTAACTGAAATTACGAATAGAATTCGAATATTGATAATATTTAAGTGGAATATTCAAATTTAGTTTTTCAGCCATTTTTGACAGCCCTACTCTGCTGTCAATTGTGTACCATGCTCCTTTTCCCCATAGCTCCCTACTTCTTTCAAAATAACGTTGTCGTCTTCCAGATCAAGTTCCGGCTCGCCTCGAGATTCAAGACTCAGCAGGCCATTAGCAAGCATGGGCCACGCCCCAGACTCGGCCGCTCCTCACACTGAATTGCCTCTCTCCTCTTCTCAATAAATCACTGCGTCGCCTTCAGCTACAGCGCCACATGCAATGCTTCGCACATGCTATCCTTCGCACTCCCTTCCTTCTACCTCTGGCAGCAGACGCTAGCGTGAGGCTGCCTCCGCTAGCCACTCAAGCTCAGCCACCTTACACTTACCCTTTCGCTACTCCTTTTTAATGGCCAGCAGCACCTGCTACAAACATCCAAGTAGGTGATCATCAGCCAGCAATGCAAGCTTACTGGCCTTCTCCCTCATTTCCTTCTATCTCTTCCTACGTGCTTCTCTAAGCACCAAAGGCTAATCTGTGCGCGAGGCTGTCTCCGCAAACGGTTTCGGCCCTTCCCTATCTTCCTTCTAATCCTTCTCTCCAATCTAAACTCCAGTACACTTCATTCACTCACTGCAGTCCCACTACCTACCCCACTGAATGTTGCAGCTCCAGAACCATCCCCTGTGCCAATACCATCAAGTCTCAGATTCTTGCAGAAATTGTAAGTGCTGGCTCCGGAGGCGGACCCATCGTCAACCCCAGTTCCTCACTGTTCGCAACCCGTATCCCTATAACACATCCTTCAAAACCTCTCCTCGACACGTTACTCAATTCTTTCCTCCAAACAGGTTCACCATCCATTCATATCCAACAGCTGATCCAAGCTCTCGGTCAATGGTCATCGGATGCCTTCAAGAGCTATATCAGGACCAATAATTTTCACAAAGAAAGCCCATCTAACTCTGATCAGCTTAATGAAATTTAATACCACCGCTGCAGTGCCCCGCTTAATTTGATACTGCCACTGCAGTGCCCTGCTCATTTGATAACACCGCTGCGGTGCCCCGCTTAATTCGATACTGCCAGTGCCGCCACAGTGCCCTGCTCATTTGATAGTGCTGCTGCAGTGCCCTGTTTAATTTGATCCTGCCGCCGCAGTGCCCTGCTCAGTTTGATACTGCTGCTTCCGTGGGCTCTCCCTTCCGGTGCAGCAGAGCTGCGGCTCCCTCCGGTCACAGCGGGAGCCCTCCATCCGTCGTTCTGAGTTTTCAAGGCTCATTCAGCACTGTACAGGGCTCCCCCTTCCGGCGCAGCAGAGCCGCAGCTCCCATAGGTTGCAGTGAGAGCCCTCCATCCATCGTTTTGAGCCTCCTGGCTTATTCAGCATCAGACCGGGCTCTCCCTTCCGGTGCAGTAGAGCCGCAGCTCCCTTCGGTCGCAGTGAGAGCCCTCCATCTGACGCTTCAAACCATGCCAAGTTTTCAGCCACAAGAAGGACTCTCCCTTCCGGTGCAGCAGAGCCGCAGCTCCCTTCGGACGTAGCGAGAGTCCCTCACCTGGCCTTCCATTCCATCGTGCTCCTCATTTCGCCTCCTCGCACAACCCATTTTTCTTCATGACAAGCATATTTTTGGGGGGTTACTAACAATTTCCTCTCTGGCTGCTGTCCCATGCCATTAGCTTCTTTTGGGGAGTTCTCTGGGTTCGGGCTCTATCCCGAGCTCGGAGCCCTCCCTCCTGACAGCACGCCAAATATGCTAACTAATTGCTCAATCATTATGTTAGTGCGAACTCGAGAAGTGGTCATTCGTAGAAAGTGTGACCCTTTTTTTTTTTTTTTTTTGTATTGTTCTTTTGTATTGTTTCAATAAACCTGTTTTTGAAGCAAACTTTGAGGTGGCTTCTGTTTTTGCTTCTTTTGTCTAACTGTTACAATTTACCCCAGCATGTGTTACAACCTACTCCGACAGTGGGGTAGATTGTAACAGAGGCACTCCATGTATTTAACATCAATTTTTTTTTGACATGTAGCTTTACCAAAGCCTATCTCCTATGTGGCAGTTGTTTTTCATTTTATTGTTTTGTAACCCCATGCTGCTCTGACTAGAAGGTCTGCAGTTAGTTTAAAAAAAAATATTATGGTAGTACGCTTGTGTTTTGGTGGATATTTTCCATTGTCTGTCTAAATTGCTCAACAATAATGTTTTGTTTCCTGCTGCAGTAGTTCACTCCATGTATTTAACATCAATTTATGAGGGCTGTGATGTTCTTGCAGAAGTTTGAATTGATGCCTTTTGTAGTGAACAAACATGGGTGCTTTGTATAAAAGTTTGAGCACTCTAGCTCAAATATTCAGCAAGTTACAGATGCTGAAACAAAAAGTGTTACAACCATACCCGGTCTCCCCCTACATACAGAGCACACTGTGTTCTCTTTGTACGGTTCATGAAGTGCCACTAGGAGGCAGCGGATGGCTGTTTAATGGCCTGCGTATCTCGAGGAAACCAAATCACACAGTTTCACACACACAGACATCCGGCTGACTCTTCTCAGCTCCTTGCGATATCGCAAATATTTACACCGTAATCTGGACGCTGAATCAGTGCCTTTAAAGAATGCTTTGGAGAGTTGCCACTTATTTCCCGGGAGGCTTGCAGCTGAATCTTAATCCTATATTTGTGACAAGCTTTGATATATCGTGTTTTTGTTCGTAAGGGGGTTCTCCGAGATGCTGCCGTGACGTATGCGGCTCTCCGCCAATCACAATCCTCAGATCAAACATAACCGAGCAGCACTTGTCAGTGAGGGAGAAAAAACCCACCGCGAAATGCAGGTCCATTTCCCAGCGGCGGTGAAATAAACCGAAAGTGTTTCATATATAGATTCTTGTGCTCCTTTGAAGGATTATATCACCATTTCTGCCTCCTGTACATTTTCTTTTTTTAATCTCCCTTCGTCTTATTTTAAGGATGTCTGTGGCGGGGTTTAAGAAGCAGCTGCACAAAGCGAGTCAGGTGAGGAGACGCCCGCGTTACGCGGTTTATCTTATAATACCCAAGTTCTGAGGGTCTTAACAGGTGGATGTGGAGAAAAAGCTGTCTGATGGGGTCCTGTGTTTCTAGAGGCCCGCCAGAGAGCCGCTTGACTTCCCATCTCAATATTTGTATCAACTTTGTTACATTTGTATCAGCGCTTTTGTTCATAAATCTCCGCTCACTGTGACTCAAATTCGCGTAACCGTGCGTTTTTGTTTTTATGTTGCAAATTCTCCCACGGCTTGCTGTTGTGAGGCCTGTTTAAATGAAACTGGTAGCCATTCATTGACGTTAAGCATTATTGTAGTAATCATAATCATCATCTGCTTTAGGGGATGCCCTGGAACTGAAATGTGGAGGTGTTTATCACGACTCATATTGAATGATGTTTTTGTTTTGTTAAGATAGCGGTATTGTTATGATGTCACGTGTGTCTATGGCAAACCGTTTATTCCATAAAACTTGTTTATTAATCTGTTACTAGTTTTTAATTACGTATTCCAATAGTGGTATTTATTCAGTGAGTTTCTAGGACCTATTCAGTACATGGTAGTAGTGATTCCATCTACTAATTATCCTAATCAGTAACATTTTATTGTAAATATCTATTATGAATATGTAATTCTTGTGTTTGTAGATATCACCTGTTCTGATGTGAGTTATAAGGTGCCTTCCAGCTAACAAAAATATGTCCTAAGAACGCTTTGCTAACCCTCATTAAGTTATGAAATAAAGCAATAAGCTCCAAGAAGCCGTGGTTTATGGTGAATTTATAACGGCTAAGGGGCGTTGTTAGGCACGACGCGAAGCTGAGCTGTTATAAATTCACTGTAAACCACGGCTTCTCGGAGCTTATTGCTATTATAAAACGGTTATTCCATATACGTAGTAAGGTTGCGCAAAATAAAACAGAGCGAATAAAGTGTAATGATATTAAACAGTATTCTTCCGCCAAACAATGTAGTTCCTCCTCAGAAATGGTTGTGGTTCCAACAAAGTGGAGCAACACACAAATGTAAACAAAGGTGTATGTTTGTAGAGTAATTTACAACAGCTTCGAACTTGGCTCAACCAATCAGAATCAAGGACCGGAACTATCCGTTTTATAAACGCTATTTTTGAATGTTCTCTGGAACATTCCATTTTAGAATTTTGAAAACATTATGGGAACGTTACTTTTGAATGTGCTCTGAACATTCTGAAAGTAATAACAATGTTAGATGAAACGTTGCAGACATTTAATAGACGATGTATAAATAACGCTTTTGTGCTAACGTTTTGAGAACATTAATTAAAGACCAGATAACTCTGAATAAACATTTTATTAACATTATTGGAAGAACGTTTGTTCATAACTTTGAGAGAACCTTGCCAGAACATTAGCCAAACGAGTGCGTTTTCCATTTATTACTAGTATCTTTTCTAATGTTATTTATTGTGATTTTTCTTTGAACATTAAAATTAGTTTTTGTTTTGTTACTGGTAACAGTTGGATCAACAATCGGCAAACAAAGAGATGAAAATGAACAAAACAACAGCTTTGAAGGCATGTGGCAGTACACAAAATCCAGTTAACAACCAATGCATAGTCCCCACTCTACATTTTTTTCAATAATCCATTATCGTTAGATGTACATCACAATATGGAATAAAAAATTAGTCACCACTGCAGTTTCACAGCAACTTTAATCATTACCATTATGCAAATACTGTTTACATTGTTAGTGGTATTTTTCAACATCATAGGCAAAACGCAAAATACAATATGTCATCACTTAATGTTGTAGAGTTAATGAATGATGCACATCTGTTTTGCCAAAGAAAACCATTTAACAGCTGGAAAAACCCCCAAAAGTAGGCACATTCATGCATTTCATTGCTCTATAGTTTCGTTTCTGTGTTAGTAGCCTTCTTTGTTTGGCCGTTCAGAGTTTAACATCCTCTTCTTTCATCTCAGGTAGTAGGTGGTTCTACATCATTATGTAGCTTCAAATTATAGAGGTCTGATAGTTTACTGTAATTTATGTAATTTACAACTGCAGTCATCAGAGACTGTAAAATAAGATTTAATGCATAACTCTTCACAATCTGCATAGTGAATAATTAGCCCTACTTGATCTGAAATCTGTAGTGTATGGCACAAAAACTGAGACCAAGGAATCAGATTAGTGTTACATTTATGAACTAATTTGTTTTACATCTTCTGAAGAAGGCTTCTTTGTGTAAAACTCATTGGCATGTTGCTAAAGTTGAAATTGATTACCAGAGTGTTGCTATGCAGCTTCTTAGGTGTTATGAGGGATTTTAAAATGTTGATTTGGTGACTTTCTGGTCTCTATGGCTCAGGTCATTCCTTTTTGACCACTAGTTGTATGTTTTAGCAATAAAAAAGTGATATTATCCCAAAGTGTAAATGATTTTCATATGTGTGGTCTGTATGGTCTTAAATTACCCTTCCACAAATTAAGGCCATAAAAATATTACCCCATAATCTAGATAATAGTAATTCCAGTCAAACTGAACAAAACCAAAAATTGATTTTTTATATTCTCATATATATATATATATATATATATATATATATATATATATATATATATATATATATATATATATATTATTATTATTTTTTTTTTTGACATGTAGCTTTACCAAAGCCTATCTCCTATGTGGCAGTTGTTTTTCATTTTATTGTTTTGTAACCCCATGCTGCTTTTACTAGAAGGTCTGCAGTTTTTTTAAAATATTATGGTAGTACGCTTGTGTTTTGGTGGATATTTTCCATTGTCTGTCTAAATGGCTCAACAATAATGTTTTGTTTCCTGCTGCAGTAGTTCAAATTTTTACTTGCTCTGTTGACATTTCCATGGACCCCAAGGCAATCTCATAATTTTTTGCTCATTTTACAACCTATTTTCATTTAAAGTGGCATATATAAAGTGTATTTTAAATGAACATTTTAAGGTTTCACGAGTAAGCTTAATCAGACCTGTTATTTTACACTGAGTCAAGTCATGAGATCATATGATTGACCTCAATACTCACTTTAAAACAGGAACCCTCCTATAATTGGACACTTTCACTAGTTAAATAAATCATGGCTGCTGACCTTGTATAGTAGCTGTTGCATTCACATTGCTGTTATTTATGTACACTTTGAATTTATATGGTGCATTTAAACAGACTTTTAATGCAGTGATGCAGATGTACAGCATGCATGAATGGGTGCCGTCAGAATGTGAGTCCAAACAGCTGATAAAAACAGCACAATAATCCACAAGTAGGCTAATCCACATCACTCTGAATGAAAAGCTGCATGTTTCATTTTTAGGTGAACTATTCCTCTAACACATTTTCTCACAATATAGAAAGCTGTTGGTATATTGAATATAGTTCACTTATTAGACTTTAATGTAATTTGATTGGGATGATCAGATATATCATCTTCTTTCTTGTTTATTCTAGCACATAATCTGTTTGCACACTTGCTGCTCGTATACAATAAAGCCCTATGTTTTAGTCCGAACCTGCAGTCTACAGCAGTAGTGCTGGTTATGAACACATTATTGAATATGGATGGAAGCAGCACATTTCAACCACCTACAGGCTTTTTGATAGTAGAAATGCAAGAGCATGCAAATGCATGACATGAAATTCAGATATTCAGCATAGATGCTGCTCACTGTCAACCTGTTAGTTTGGAGGCATGAGCCAGCATTTAAATTATGGACATAAGTGGTGTTGAAAATTGTATTTTTAATAATATTTTGGTTATTACACAGGTTTTGTTCCCTGCATGCACAGGCATCCACACTGCCTTGGTTGGCTCTTCAATAGTCTATTTCTAATACAAAGTTCACTGCTTGTCATTAGTTGACGTCATTGTTTAAACATATTTATATGGCTGATAAGAGCTGGGCAGGCTTGTTTATAATCTTGTTCTATTTTCCCAAACGCTCTATTCTCACTCTATGCAACAAATCACTGCGAATTAAATGCATCTTGTGTCAGTGGCTCTTTTTAAGACAGAGATTGAGCAGGAAAGCTGAACTGATCGCTCAAGAATGAATACAGGAAGTTTTAGGTGGGATTTCCCACATAAGCAGCACACCAGGATCAGAGTAACTTAGTAACTAGATATCAACATGGATCAGGGCTAGGTGTGTGTGATAGCATGAGTTATGTGAACCCGGCGAAATGATTCATTGCTGTTTTATACACAAGTTACTGTAAGTGCAAAGGGTTTTCTTTCTTTAAGAAACCATTATTTTTTTACACATGCAGGTATTATACAGAAAAAAAGAAACAAAAAAAATAGATTCAAAGTTCAGGGATAGAAGAATGTTGGTACAATATACATACAGGGTTGTGAACACCAATTGTTGTAGGAGTTAATACAATTTGTGCAGGCTACAGTGACAAAACAAATGTTGTTATTGTCTTTTATTTATCTTTTCATTATCTATATTCTCTAGGTTGTATATTAGTGTAATATAAATTGTGTCCAGCAGTGTTTAGTACAAGCCGTGAGTGAAATAGGTGACTTGTCAGACTTCCAATAAAGACAAACCATGGAAGCCTGTTTAGCAGGAGCATTAAATTGTAACCCTAAGAGCTAAATTGTTTGGTGTTTTATGAACACCAGTCTTTGCGATAATGACTGTGGACAACAAGCATGGCAAGACTTTATCAGTGAAGAAAAATAGTGGGTGAAAACGTGATAATGACCTTCAAACTTTAAGAATTATTGTGTCCAAACAACACAGAACTACTGCAAAAAAAAAAAAAAGTGTCAGCAAACCTCCCTACTCCCTTTACTTTGTAGAGTCTGTTTCCACAAAAGAACCTCACAAAGCCAACATCATGAAAGAGCTGCAAATGCTAAAACTTTAATTACAGACACCAGTGGTAAAATGCAAAAAAGATGGTGTCATAAAACCTAGTCAGTTGGAAACCGCTATGGATAGTTTTGGAGAGAAGAGTGAGAAGCAGATTTCCTCCTCCAACATCTGAAGCAACTGGCAGATGTTTTGATAGATAACAGTCCACTGGAGACTATTCAGAAGTTGTATGAATCTCTTCAGAAAAGATTAGAAACTGGTAAATGGTGGCAAAACACCTTAATTATATTGCCTATATTTCAGCCGTTCATATTATTTTGTTCAATTCTTGTTTTGGCTCCTTAATTATGCATAATACTATAACTGTATTATTATAGTTAATTCCATTGTTTTGTTTAAGGTTCATTTCTCAATTTGGAACAGATAGATTTTAACGAAAATCTAGTGGCCACTTCTTTATGTTTTTATGTATTTCGCAGATACTTTTATCTAGAGCAAATTCGAGGTAAATGTTTTATCTGTTCATGCATTTCCTGAAATTAAACCCATGACAATAATGGCATTGCTGTTGCCGTTTTCTACAGTTTGAACAGTTTGAGCCTAAAACCCAAATATACTTTAAAAAAATAAATAAATACTCTATTTGATAGCATGCATTACCAGAGGTGCACGACAAATGATTCATCCTTAAATGATATCCTTAAAGTACTCTTTGGGATTAATGTGTGTAATGGCCTTTTCATGATTATCTGGCATGTATTTTTTTATACAATTATATATTTGAAACATTTTTGAAATTAAAATAATTGTATTAAAAATTACTTTATTTGACATTGAAAACTGACAGAGCAAAAAGATTGTAGCTGTATGTTTCTAGCGGTCAAACAGCAGTTATTTTTCGCCAAGCATAATTGCAAAGAAAGAACAAACAAAAATGGTTTCTGGATCACCCTAGATATGTTTTGTTTTCTTGAATTTGGTCATTTTTCTCTGTATGCAGCTGCAGACAACTAAACTGCAAATTACAGAGAGTAGTGTTAAAGCATAATATATTTTCAGTACAAATTAAAATCAGAAACCAACTGTGAAATCAGGGCCTCACGCTATGCAGAGAACACACAGATCTCTGGCTGCAGAGAATGTGCGATTTATGCGAAAACAGCAGTTCTTCTTCACAGAAATACTAACCGGCAGATGTGTTTACGCAAGACTTCAGCTCACCTACAGCCACATTTATTATTGATTATGTGCTATCGATCCGAGCGCCCACTCCTGGAGAGGAACATCACTGTGACGAGGCTGATCTCTGTTTATTACTCACAGAGAGTGCTCCCACGGTCAGTTGGCACAGTAATGGTTTTACTGCAGATGGTTGGGAGCATAGTTATTCTAGTGCACACAGGAATGTAAAACACTTAAATGGGCCGCAATCTGTTTTCTGCTCTGTCTTCAGCTCTTCAGTCTGGTATCATCACGAGCATAAGACTTTTTTAAAACTGCCTGCCCTGTATATCAATTTGCATTTTAGGATTAGTGCGACCCAGATGTTTTGAAGTACACTGATGGATTTGTTTTTACTTGGTTTTTCAAATATTATTTTCCATAATCTGTCTCTTTAGACTTTTTCAGGTGTGTTTTTTTCACCCTTATGCTTTTTTCTTTATTATGACTTATTGTGATACTGGTTATTATTATGGCCATTTTTTTCACAAAAAAGTTTCTTGTGGCTTCAGAAGACTTGGAATATAGAACACAACTAGTTTTATAATATTCCTTTGTACCTTTTTTTGAAGCTTGAATATGTCAGTCAAGTTCTGTTAAATAAAAAAATTTAATTTTGGAGTAATTCATTTAGCTATATGCTGAGGCTTTCATGCAAATGACGATGTGAGGACAATCAATGATATTTCATGAAGTCATATACGTAATAGCTTTTCCGGGTTGTCTGATTGTGCTGTAACTGTTACGTTCTCAAAATGTTGTTTTGGCACGATGATTATGTGGTAGGATAGAAGTCTCCTCCCCAATCACAATCCAACATGTCCTTGTGAAAATAAGGCAGGATGTTCCCAGTCGTGGGAGAGCGTTTCTTCTCTTCCCGTCCTCTCTCATTCAGGAAGTTCTGATTGGACAGAGCCGTAATATTAATTATTTATTTGAAACACTATTGTTGAAGTGTTGCTGCCACTCCCACAGGAAATATTTAGTGAGCGTCCTTTATCTGTCTGTCTGTCTGTCTGCCGGTCGGTCGGTCTGATGGTCTATTTGTCAAACGGTCTGTCTGTCTGACGGTCTATTTGTCTGTCGGTCTGTCTGTCTGACGGTCTATTTGACAAACGGTCTGTCTGTCTGACGGTCTATTTGTCTGTCGGTCTGTCTGTCTGATGGTCTATTTGTCTGTCTGTGTCTGTCTGACGGTCTATTTGTCAAACGGTCTGTCTGTCTGACGGTCTATTTGTCAAACGGTCTGTCTGTCTGACGGTCTATTTGTCTGTCGGCCTGTCTGTCTGATGGTCTATTTGACAAACGGTCTGTCTGTCTGACGGTCTATTTGTCTGTCGGTCTGTCTGTCTGATGGTCTATTTGTCTGTCTGTGTCTGTCTGACGGTCTATTTGTCAAACGGTCTGTCTGTCTGACGGTCTATTTGTCAAACGGTCTGTCTGTCTGACGGTCTATTTGTCTGTCGGCCTGTCTGTCTGATGGTCTATTTGTCTGTCGGTCTGTCTGTCTGACGGTCTATTTGTCAAACGGTCTGTCTGTCTGACGGTCTATTTGTCTGTCGGTCTGTCTGTCTGACGGTCTATTTGTCAAACGGTCTGTCTGTCTGACGGTCTATTTGTCTGTCGGTCTGTCTGTCTGACGGTCTATTTGTCTGTCGGTCTGTCTGTCTGACGGTCTATTTGACAAACGGTCTGTCTGTCTGACGGTCTATTTGTCTGTCGGTCTGTCTGTCTGATGGTCTATTTGTCAAACGGTCTGTCTGTCTGACGGTCTATTTGTCAAACGGTCTGTCTGTCTGACGGTCTATTTGTCTGTCGGTCTGTCTGTCTGACGGTCTATTTGACAAACGGTCTGTCTGTCTGACGGTCTATTTGTCAAACGGTCTGTCTGTCTGACGGTCTATTTGTCAAACGGTCTGTCTGTCTGACGGTCTATTTGTCTGTCGGTCTGTCTGTCTGACGGTCTATTTGTCTGTCGGTCTGACGGTCTATTTGACAAACGGTCTGTCTGTCTGACGGTCTATTTGTCTGTCGGTCTGTCTGTCTGATGGTCTATTTGTCTGTCTGTGTCTGTCTGACGGTCTATTTGTCAAACGGTCTGTCTGTCTGACGGTCTATTTGTCAAACGGTCTGTCTGTCTGACGGTCTATTTGTCTGTCGGCCTGTCTGTCTGATGGTCTATTTGTCTGTCGGTCTGTCTGTCTGACGGTCTATTTGTCAAACGGTCTGTCTGTCTGACGGTCTATTTGTCTGTCGGTCTGTCTGTCTGACGGTCTATTTGTCAAACGGTCTGTCTGTCTGACGGTCTATTTGTCTGTCGGCCTGTCTGTCTGATGGTCTATTTGTCTGTCGGTCTGTCTGTCTGACGGTCTATTTGTCAAACGGTCTGTCTGTCTGACGGTCTATTTGTCTGTCGGCCTGTCTGTCTGATGGTCTATTTGTCTGTCGGTCTGTCTGTCTGACGGTCTATTTGTCAAACGGTCTGTCTGTCTGACGGTCTATTTGTCTGTCGGTCTGTCTGTCTGACGGTCTATTTGTCTGTCGGTCTGTCTGTCTGACGGTCTATTTGTCTGTCGGTCTGTCTATCTGACGGTCTATTTGTCTGTTGGTCTGTCTGACGGTCTATTTGTCTGTCTGTGTCTGTCTGACGGTCTATTTGTCCGTCTATCTGTCTTTGTATGTGTGTCTGTCTGTCTGACGGTCTATTTGTCTGTCTGTGTCTGTCTGACGGTCTATTTGTCTGTCTATCTGCCTTTGTATGTCTGTCTGTCTGTCTGACGGTCTATTTGTCTGTCGGTCTGTCTGTCTGACGGTCTATTTGTCTGTCTGTGTCTGTCTGACGGTCTATTTGTCCGTCTATCTGTCTTTGTATGTCTGTCTGTCTGACGGTCTATTTGTCTGTCGGTCTGTCTGTCTGACGGTCTATTTGTCTGTCGGTCTGTCTGTCTGACGGTCTATTTGTCTGTCTGTGTCTGTCTGACGGTCTATTTGTCCGTCTATCTGTCTTTGTATGTCTGTCTGTCTGACGGTCTATTTGTCTTGTCGGTCTGTCTGTCTGATGGTCTATTTGTCTGTCGGTCTGTCTGTCTGACGGTCTATTTGACAAACGGTCTGTCTGTCTGACGGTCTATTTGTCTGTCGGTCTGTCTGTCTGACGGTCTATTTGTCTGTCGGTCTGTCTGTCTGACGGTCTATTTGTCTGTCGGTCTGTCTGTCTGATGGTCTATTTGTCAAACGGTCTGTCTGTCTGACGGTCTATTTGTCTGTCGGTCTGTCTGTCTGACGGTCTATTTGTCTGTCTGTGTCTGTCTGACGGTCTGTCTGTCTGTCTGTCTGTCTGTCAGTCTGTCTGTCTATATGTCTGTCTGTCTATCTGTCTGTCTCTGTCTGTCTGATGGTCTGTCTGTCTGACGGTCTATTTGTCTGTCTATCTGTCTGTTTGTCTGTTTGATGGTCTGTCTATCTGTCTGACGTTCTGTTTGATGGTCTGTCTATCTGTCTGACGGTCTGTCTGATGGTCTGTCTGTCTGTCTAGGTAGATACATAGTATATTATAAAAAAGCAGTATTTAAATATATAGTTTAAGATGGTTCACTATGCTTTTTGTCTTGGACACCATGGTGATGTAAAGAAAGCATTTCACCTCAAGCACCCTGATGTAACCAATGTTACTTCACTCTCTCAGATGGCAGGTATATGAACTTTCCCACCCGAGGGGAAGAGGCCTTTTCAGCATTTTGCTCTGCCAGGCAGGCTGTTTAAGTGACTGTTAACTGATGTTAAAAGCTTGTCCTTTCCTGAGGTGCTGCGCCTGATGGATGGGTTCATTTCAAGTTTTTGGCTTTCTAGCTTGTAGGCCTGGAAGAAAGAAATGTCCTGGCATCAGATGCGAAGGTTAAGAGTGAAGTGAAGTGACATTCAGCCAAGTATGGTGACCCATACTCAGAATTCGTGCTCTGCATTTAACCCATCCAACATGCACACACACACAGCAGTGAACACACACACACCGTGAACACACACCCGGAGCAGTGGGCAGCCATTTTATGCTGCAGCGCCCGGGGAGCAGTTGGGGGTTTGGTGCCTTGCTCAAGGGCACCTCAGTCGTGGTATTGAGGGTGGAGAGAGCGCTGGACATTCACTCCCCCCACCTACAATTCCTGCCGGCCGGAGACTCGAACCCGCAACCTTCGGATTACAAGTCCGACTCTCTAACCATTAGGCCACGACTTCCCTCAGGGCGAAACAAAACAGGCTTTCCTCAGAGAGGGCAGAATTTTCTCATATTCAGAGTTTTGATTGGATTTCTGTTAATAGAGAGGCAAATGTTAAAACTCATCTTCCAATTTTTTCAAAAAGATAAAGCAGCACAACTGTTTTCAACATTGATAATAATAGGAAATGTTTCTTGAGCAGAAAATCATATTAGAATGATTTCTGAGGGCCACTGAAGACTAGGGGTGTGCTCAAAATATCGATTCTTAGATACATACCGATATAATAAAAAAAGATACAGTATCGATATTCTAGCCCTTAGTATCGATACTCCGCCCAGCCATTAGGGGGCGCAGCGGCGCCCGCGAGTTTCAAAAAAACTCATGGAAAATGTTAAAGCAAGATGTAGCATTTAAGTGATTTCATAGTGAAATATGTTATGGCAGTACATGGTGTCACAAAAAAGAATTATAAGAAGATTTAATAAGAAGTTAAGAATAATAAGAAGATTTTGTGCTTGTGTGAGCTCAGACTGTACCCTTGGAAAGTTAAATGTTGACTTGTGGTAATTTCCAGATTAATACAATTTGTGTACAATTAATCAGAGCACTTAAAGTTGCAAATATTTAAGCAAAATGCACTTTGTTATAATGCACTTTTGTCTTCAATAAATTGAAGAAAAATGCAGAGTTCTGTTTGTTGAGTAAATGTGTTCAGCATTAACTAATTGGCTCTGGCCCATGTATTTTTACTGAATCGTATCGAATCGTGTCACATTGTATCAAATCGTATCGAGACAGCTCTGTATCGAGGTACGTATCGAATCATGACCTGTGTATCGAGGTATGTATCGTATCGCCAGGTTCTCCAAGGTATACAGCCCTACTGAAGACTGAAGTGATTATGCTGAAAATATAGCTTTCTTCACAGGAATAAATTTCATTTTAAAATATATTCAAATAGAAAACAGTTACTTTAAATTTTAATAATATTTCACAATATTGCAGTTTTTACTGTATTTCTGATCAAAGAACCATAAGATAATTTTTCTAATAATTTTTTGAATCTAGCTTAGTTTTCAGTCAATTATGAAATTGTGTAGTTGTGCACATCTCTAGTTTTTGCTACATTCAGTGTGAAATGTTTTCAAGTTCAACAAAAGTTTTCATGATCAATCATCTCTGGTACTTGTGGGCGTCCCTGCTAGTTGGCATGTTATTCTGGAATGGGTGACATTTAGGAGTCTGTGTAGAGCGTTCCTGTTTTTGTAACCTTTTATTGAAACTGCATTGATGAATCAGTTCTTGAAAAGCTATAATAGGAAACTGATCCCACCCATGAAAAAAAACACACACAATTGTTGTTGTTGTTATTTTTATTGTTTTGTGGATTTTTTTACCCGTAAAGGAAAGGGTCTCATCGGTCAGAGCTGTTCCATTGATCATGCCGCATTGTCTTTATTCTCTGGGGAGGAAGAAGGTCAGCTCTTTCACAAACCGCTGTATTTTCACTCCGGTACCCTGCAGGAAATTACACTTCTGAGAGAACATTGAGTCTGTGACTGTCTTTTCTCAGATATTTGATGTACGGACCTTTCCATTGAAGTACAGTTTTCTTCATTCAGCTACTTTGCCTTGGATTTGTTTCTTTTAAAGATGACATTAAATGAAAAGCACTGGAAATTAATAGATAAACTACTTAGTCTTATTCTGATTAAGCACAATTCTTCTGTGCACATAAATAAATAAAAAAATTAATCTACATCTAAAACGAATGTTACTTTAGTATTAGACTGAAAAGAAATTTACATTTTAAAAATTCAATAACATTTCAAGTCAAAAATATTATTTAACATTGCTCAACTTTACACCAAAATTAATTCATTTCATGGATTAGATTGGGTAGAAATAGCTCTTTAAAGTAATAATTGCAGGTTAACAGTTTTCAAAGTGTATTTAAATAATATTATAGCATTTTTTTGTGATGATCTATTATTTTATTTTAATTTTAAATTAATTTATTTTTATAGGGTTCATTTTTTATTTTTAGTACTTCAAGTCACCAATTCAATTTTTTATTTAAGTTTTATGTCGAATATCTATATTTTATATTATTTCAGGTTTATTTCATTTAAAAAAAATAGTTAAGCAAGACTGCATGGGCAGGGAAAACTAATATTAAATACTGAATATTCACTCAGAAATGTTACATTTCAGAAATTCATATTCAATAATTCAACATAAAATCAAAATGTGAGCAATGCACATTATTCTACAGGAAAATATATGTTTGTCTTTCATCAAAATACAAAAACCTTATATCATTTTTGAACTGAATTTCCCATTTCACTTGATAATGGATCATGAGAGCCATTTGACGTTCACTGTAAGATGTGACTCCAGGCAGCGTGTTATTAGTAAATGAGTCAGGATAATGCTTTCCTCGAGAGGAGAGTCACACGTCAAGTTGATTTCACACTTTCTGTTCGTCTCTCATCATGTGCAGTGATAATAAAGCACTACTGGATCCGTAATGGTCCGTAACAGTTTCCTGCTGCCTTCAGTGACAGTTATCACAGACACAGCTGTGTTCAGTCATCATTATCACCGCTAGGCTCCCACAAGCCTGCTGTTTTGATTGTATCTGTAATGGATTGTAGTGAAACTCAGCCTCAGGTTACAAAGCTCGCTTCATTCCTTCACTGACAAACGTCAACAAGAAACTAAAGGAATATTGCAGGTTATTTTCTCCCTTTTGGTTTATAGACCACATATTGTACACATTATTAATATGCCACTGTAAACACACCTGCCTTTTGTTTATACAAACTGATGCACGATTCAAATGTATTGTCTGTGCAATAAAGAACCATTCAATACATCTTTTTTAATGTAATGCTGCATTAAATTCAGAAATGCATGGTATGGTACTGTTTTTTTAAGTTTTAAAAAGCTTGACTGGACTGACAGTCAATTTTAATTCATCTTGTGATGACAGTTTATGCAATACATATTTGACATGACAGTACATGTTGATAATATTTCAGCAAGGAAATACTCTTGAGAAAATGGAAGCAGCACTAAAATGTTATTTATGTGTTTGTTTGTTTAATTATGGATTTACTGTTTGATTGCAGTCCTATGCAGTTTTATTTTGGTACCTTGTCAGTGATTGCCAGTCAGTCACACTAAAGTACACTGTATTTAATTATAATTTTAAAATAGTGTCGTGGCTGTTAAAATTCTGTCTGCTCTTAATTGGATTGCGAAACTCATAAATCAGCCAAAACGGTTGTTTTTTAAAAGTGAAGCCTATGACATTTTGTTGGAGGATTGCACAGACAAATATTTGATTCTGTGAAATTTCATGCAGTGTTTGTGCAAGATCAAACCAGGAATGAGCATTAAAAAAATGTAAGGTCAATTTTCATATCAGGCTGACTTTAATCTTCAAGTGTCCTTCAAGGTTTGTCAAATATTGTCATTGAGCAGTGTAAGTCACAAGCAATACTGCCATATGAGGCTAATTTCTTTTGCGTGTTATGGCTAAATTTAGCCTGACCTAGTTGGTTACTAGTGAGCGGAGTTCGAGGAAGCCACAGAGACTGAAGTGATCATGGGGATCTTGGGTAAGAACCTTATTTCAGGGAGTCACCAGCTGTGAAGTTATTTAGTATCAAAAATTGTCAGGCCTCTAGATATTTTCCATGCTTAATTTTTTAGAGTGTGTGATCTTAAACCATGTAATTCTCGTGAAATTTATAAAATGTCTACAGATATTAGACATTAGACATTCCACTAGAAATTCACTTTGGTATATAAGGGGGAAAAATTGCATTTGTCAAGTCGTTTGTTGGGGTATTTTTAATTTTATTAAAAGTGTTATTATAAATATATTTTATATATATTATAAATATATTAATGCATACATGTACACATTTTATTTAATATTTTATATTATATATTGCATATAATAATTTAATATTTATATATAATACATTTTAGTATTTTGGGAAAATATTACAATTTTAAATAACGTTTTTCTATTTGAATATATTTCAAATGTAATTTATTCCTGTAATGGCAAATAATTTTTGTATCTCATTTTGCCTGATTTGTCAAGTAGAACTGAAATATGTGCAGCGTATTAAAATACTTACAGAATCACTTAATCAACTACTCAAGCCAAACATTTATAATATTTTCTTGATGTCTGACATTATCATTCATAATTTTCCTTTTAGAATCAAACGGCTGCAAATGTCCTGTGTTCTCGCGCGACTGTGTGTCAGGCTCTTTGATGTGTGTTTCGTTTCATCCTGTACTCTTGAGATGTGTGTAATGGCCTAACATAAAGAATACAGCAGTAGTGCTGCCTGAAAAAAAGTGTTATCTGTTCTGCATCCGCTCACTGTTGTGAGACTGCCGCCCAACATCGGCCACACACAGTTCAGAGGGTCAGGTCAAATCTATTGTGGTTTATTAGACAGGAATAGTTTATGCTGATGTTATTTTGTGTTAACAGACAGATCAAATTCTCAGCCAGTGATATATCTAAGGTCACCACAGTGTAAAACAGAGATTAGCCGACCAAAAGCCTTGAGGTTGAAGGAAGACATTGTTCAAGGTTTATGTCTTATATCTAATGTTTATGACCAGAATTTTATTAAAATTACATACAGTTTTCTTAAATATATTTTAGATGTGCAGGTCTGTCTTTACTCTTCTGATTATGATCTACAGTATTTTTTTTTTTGTGCTAACCTCAGTTGCGTTTTCCGCTTCAAATTTCAACGTGACATTTTACAAAAAGCTGTCTCTTAGAACTGTCTTAAATGAACAGTCTTAAACTGTCTCTTAGAACTGTCTTTTCCTCTGCTATATAAACAAATGACTGGTTTTAAAGCAATAGTTCACCCTGAAATGACAACTTGCTGAAAATGTACTCAGGCCATCCAAGATGTAGATGAGTTTGTTCTTCATCTGAACAGATTTGGAGAAATGTAGCATTACATCTCTTGCTCACCAATGGATCCTCTGCAGTGAATGGGTGCCGTCAGAATGAGAGTCCAAACAGCTGATAAAAACATCACAATAATCCACAAGTAATGTAAGTAAATTAGGACATTTTTAAATTCTAACTATTACTATAGGTTAAATTACGAGTTCTCTATACATTCTATATTCATCTCGTCTGAATCAGGAGAGAAATATGCACAGATCAAGAGCCATTTACAAGCAGAAACAGTTGAAAAACACCTTAAAGACGGATGTTAAGTTTGGATTTCTTACAAACTAAGATGTTAATTGCTGGACTGGAGTGGTGTGGATTACTTCTGGATTATTGTGATGTTTTTATCAGCTGTTTGGACTCTCATTCTGACGGCACCCATTCACTGCAATGATGAGCAAATGATGTAATGCTACATTTCTCCAGATCAGTTCTGATGAAGAAACAAACTCCTCTACATGTTGGATGACGTGAGTTTGAGTAAATTTTCAGCAAAATTCCTTTAGTGGGTGAAATATTGCTTTAGTCTTTTCCTCTGCCATATAGATAAATTCATTTATACATTAAGTTGTACATCTAACTAAGCAAGCTATTTTTTGCACAAGTTCAGCAGGATTTAGGAGCTAAATTTTCACCTTTAACCTTGCAGTATATCAAAAATATTTCTGTTATATTAATATGAATGATTAATTTGTATGATTTTGCTGCACCATATTGGATTGTGCTGCATACAGTTTGCCTTTTGCGTAGGTTTTCACGTCAGTTCAGTGTGTTTCAGAGTGTGTAGGAGGTATATGCTGTTGTGTGGTGCACAAAGGGGCCTGATGTTACCCAATATTACTGAATCACTTAATTACGGTTAAAGTCATGCTAAGAGTGCATTTTATCTTCCTAAATGATGTTCAACAGAAATCGTTTGTCTCAATACATCTTACATCATCGAGCTACATCACATATCCTTAAATCCTGCCAGAAGACTCAATTTCAGATCAGGCCTTTCTAAACTGTATCATCATCTGTTTTCTCAGAGGGGAAGTTAAGGATGTTTCTGAGATTTTAATTTCTGGGTTGAATGTTGGGAAAGTTAGTGGTAATGTTGACACACCAGTTGTGGACTGACACGCTGTCTACAGTTCGTGCATTTTGCATTTGTGTTTGCTGCCTATATGACCCCCATCAGAACCCATAAGAAACCACTGTTGTAGGCTTTATATCACCATAAGTGAAATTAAAAAGATTAGTACAATACAAATTGACAGTATTTCATTATACAGCTTTCTGTGCAATTGCAGCATTCAGCATATTTCTTAATAATGACATTAAGCCAATGCTGTAACTGACAGTCGGTCCTGTATGTATTAGTGCTACTGTTGTATCACAAAAAAAGAATAGAGTGACAAAATATTTAATTTATAATGTAGAATTTTATCATTTCAAATAGGGATGCACAATATTATCGGACTGATATCGGAATTGGCCGATAATAGATTTAAATGTAAATATCGGCATCGGCCTGATATGAAAAATTATGCCGATATGTCTTGCCGATAAAAGGAATGGGTTAACTCACATGTGCTCAGGGGTGTGCTAGTGATTAGATCATGTCAGTAGCGTGGCTCATTCTTTAAGCAAAGTTTTGTCTGAAGGATGATTAGTGTTATGGAAGGAACAGAGGAAGCATTCGGATCCATCTGCAGATCTTTATTCATAAACATGGTCAAAACACAGGCAGAGTTGAAGAACAGCAAACGGGTATGGCATGGGCAAGACACAAGAGTAAACCTAGGGCAAGCGTGGGTCTTTGACCGGCGAATGTAATCCAGAGGGCTTGACAAGAGGGTAATCCGATAACATGAGCAATGGTTCATGCAAGAGCAAACAGAGTTCAAATGGCAAGACGAAAGAGCAATCCAAAATAAACAGGCAATAATCAAAACACTGGTAATCCAAACAAGGAACTAGACTGGGACTGGGACTGGGACTAGAACTAGAACTAGAAAATAAGCAAAGGCTAACGAATAGGCTCCGTAGTGTAGCTGCACGAAGACCGTAATAATGCTAACAATACTCGGCAATCTGAATGAGGAAGTTCATGGCTTAAGTAAACAGGGATTAAAGATCTCCGTCGCTACGACGGATTTCCGTTAATTGCAACGAGTCTATGACGGATTTCCGTCAATTGCAGGGTCCCGCCTGTCCTTAATGTCTTAAATTCACTTTTCACAATTTTAAGGTCGTAAATAGGCTTACATTCCTCAAATAGTGTAATAAATGTCTTAATTTCAGTTCTTAAATTAAGGAAAGATGAGGTGTATTCAGCCTGCTGAGGGGGATGTGATCAAAGCCTGGAGTGGAGTGAAAGCACGTTCCTCTCTCCTCTCGAAGCGTTCTGTAATCACTCCGCTCTCGATCCACTCCGGGTTTTATTTTCCCGCTCACGGAAAAAGTGCTCCGTGTGTTCAATCCATTTTAAAAGTTATTCTAATGTGTTTTTTTTTTTGCATGTCAGGCTACAGCTGAGGTAGAACTGAGCAATTCCAGCGTTATGGACGTGACATTCGCAGTCAAAACCTGAAATATAAATTCTCATAAATTGTATTCTTTACCAATATATTGAACCATCTCTTTATATTTTTCTAAACCCCTTAAAATTTAGTCCAGATATCAGAAAAGTATCAGTCTATAAACCTGTTTTATATTTTAAATGAGGGAAATACACATGCGTGACGGACGTGACGAAAAAAGACACGAGTTTCTGGGAGACAACATATTTTAGACTTTCTGTGAATTACAATACACAAACCAGAAGCAACAATATCTGCAGAATGGAGAAGGGTTGGCCATTTATAAAACCTAAAATATCAATTTTGTTTAAGTTTTCGTTTTTGCGTGTCAGAGGAAAAATAAATGTTATGGACGTGACATCTCTCCATTACGGACTTAATTTATGGAATTAATTTATTTCCGACTATGGAAACGCGTATAAAATGCTTTAAACACTTTAACGGAAATTTCTAGAGGGTGTTTAGTAGGGCTGCCCCCCACTAAGGATTTTTCTAGTTAACTAGTCGTTCGTTTAAGTCATTATTTAATAATCACACATTTATATTAAGTCAATAGACCTATAATCCATAGGCTATTCCGCTCAAGCACACGCGTACAGTTTTCCACAAGCAAAAGTAGATTAAATTAATGATTATTAATGTATAGAAAAATGAGACATTTAAATTATTTATCAATAAACTAATGTTTTCTTGTCGGCTGCAAGATGAAATTCACAGTGTTCGTCTCCACAGTAGCCTACTGGACGTGCCTTAGAGAGAAATGTAACCTTCATACAGATTATATAATCAGGGAGTATTTCATTTAGTTTTTAATTGATTCATTTAACAGTATACATTTCAAGCTATAGCTGTTTCTCTTGTAGCCTATGTGAGAGAGTTTTGTATAATTTTTTGAGACGTGCTCCAGTTCAGTGACAGACGGCAAAAAGCATATCCTGTTTGTTTTCATTATTTTACAAAATCACGTTTTTTTTTTTTGTCATTATGAATTTACATAAATAAAATCAGTTTCGAGCTGATTTTAATTTGTTTCATTATCAGGAAAAAGTGCAAGTGATTGCACGGGCGCCTGCCTCCCTGTCATGCATGCTCATTGATATTCCGCACAAACACTTAAATATGGGCCAAAAATGTAGCACATTTATATAGGTTAAAGCTAGAGTTTGGAATCACAGATGCAGTTCTAACCTGCAAATAGAAGGCTATTTGACATTTTAAAATGATCTAACAGACCAACGCAGCTCCAATTCGTTGATCAGTTGTTGATCAAGATTAAAAGGATGCCGCTGAAAAAAAAATGTTTTAATGACTTGCTTATGCATTAAATAACTAAGATAAAATACAGGTTAATTAAAATATGCTGAACATATAGGCCCGCCTGCTGTACAAATATTTATGAAATAGACCGCGAATAAAACTGCAGATTCACGTTTTGCATCTGCATAAAGTGAATTAATGTAATATGCAATGATATGAAATTGAACCAAACAAGATATGTAATGAAAAAAAATATATATTTAGACAATAAAATAAATAATAATAAAAAAAGATATAGGCCTAACCGCAGCATGCTCACAGAACACACACAATCTTGCGCATGAATGCATCGCAGATAGCAAACAAGTGTTATTTGAAACACATAACATGTTTAAATAAGATAATATTGACAATGAAAATTAGGCCTATATGATATTTAAAAAAATAATAGTTTTGGCGATTTGTCATCGGCTATACAGTCCGCCTGTGCATATTTATATGCAAATGCTTAGGCTATCTTCGCGAAGTTCTCGCAGAGAATGCGATTTCTAAAATGTTATTAAAATGGATTTCTTTATAAAATGTTATACGGTAAGCCTGAAACAGCAGTATAGCTTTATTAGTCATCAGCAACGAGGTAAACATGCGCGCCGGTATGCTATGAAGCATCCGTAGACTACAATAGATTTACAATGCACAAACCAAGCAACAATATCTGCCGAATGGAGAAGGGTTGGTCATTCACAAAGCATAAAATATAAATTTTATTTTAATTTTCGTTTTTGTGTTCAAGCACACGCATAAAGTTTGCCACAAAGCACAGACGATAGCCTAATGATTCTGAAAAAAAATGAGACATTTTAATTATTTAATATACTAATGTTTGAGTCCTTGTCGGCTGCAAAGATGAAATTCAGGAAATCTCCACTGGACGTTCCTTTGCAGAGAAATGCATTCACAGATTACATAGCCTAATCAGAGAGTATTTGATTTCATTTTGAAATGGTTCGTTTAAAAGTAGACTTTACTTAGATACAGGGCTCTACAGTGCTACCATTTCAGTCGCATTTGCGTCTGAAAACTACTGCGTGCGACTATGAAACATATTTAGGAGCACCAGTGCAACTGACCCGATCAGCGTATTTGTGTTTGTGCTGAGGGAGCTTTAAAGGTTTCTAACGTAGGCCTACTTTCAACGTGTTTTTGCAGCGTTGAGTAATGTATCAGACGCATCCTCTCATTATAACAAAAAAAGTGTAGACAGCGTAAATAAGAGATTCCTTGTGCAGTGTAAGGAGCTTCGTTGATTATAATGGAGTTTTGTGAGATCGCGATGAACTAAGATGAGGGACAGCTTTTAATGATTTTTAAGAGTTTGCAAATGTGATATTGATTTAATACAACAGTTCATTAAACAAGACGTTAATATTAAATGACTTATATTGTCTGACTACAACACTATTGCCTTATTTTGCTCCATTTCATCAACAAAAATAGTTTCAAACAAAGTCCCAGCCAAGCCGCAGCGCTTCTTCATTCAAACACAGCGGTGTTTCATTTATGAATGAGCTGCGTTTTTAAATTAATCTAGTAAGTCAATGAATCAATTATGAAAAAAAAAATTTCAGTCAGAAGAATTTTTTTCACTTTAATCCCTGAGTAAAGCGTGTGATGGGAATCAGCTGTGTAATCAGTGCATTCAGCTGTGTGAGTGTCATCAGTGCAATGGATGATGGAACTGTAGTCCGGGGTGAAGTGCAACAGTAGTGTAGTGCAAGAGCCCATGTGGTGAGTGGATGACCTCTGGTGGTGAGTGAACAGAAGTTCATAAACCGGATTCGTGACAATTAGATTGAGTGTTTTGGATCGCTGCATTTAATCTGTGAATGGACCTACAGAATGATGCATTCGGTGTGTGATAGAGTAAACAGTAATAGCACATGCAGCGCCAGCCCCCCCGGGTCCTAACGTCTGTTCGGTAAGGAGTTTTAATCTGAATCTGTAGGGGGCGCTGTTGGCCTACTTCTAATTAAATTAAAAGTAAAATAGCCTACACAAATAACATTTAGACTGTGTTTCTGATTAAATAAAGCAATAATTGATGTCATAAAATAATGAGTATGTTTTTATTTAATGTATATAATAATTTTATACTGATTATTAATGAATAACATTAATGTGTAATATGTTTTATTTTTAAACAAATCATGAGCTCTAAAAGATTTTCAGAATTTTTACAACTCTTTTGTTTTAGACCGTCTACAAATATTAAATCTTAAAATAAAATGTTAGGGTTAACATCTTCTGGGGGTGGGATTGCAATGATTGATATAGTTTATTTATAGTTATTTTCAAAGCATCAATGTACTGTTAAAAAACCTTCATTATTGTTTATTTAATTCTAATAAATAAGTTCTTGTTAAAACTAACCAAAATTAAAACTATTTTGCTTATAATTTCTGCACAGGAGAGACTTGGTGTTGTTTCCAAACAAAAGGAAATATATCGGTATTGGCATCGGTATCGGCCAAAATGAGTTATCAGATATCGCCAAAATCCAATATTGTGCATCCCTAATTTCAAATATGGAATAACTAAATAATTTATATTCATTATTAATAAATAATGTACTTTTTATTTTTGATTTAATGTAACAATTAACATGTCATAAAATTTAATTAATATAATAATTTGTATGATATATATATATATATATATATTCACACACATATAAAATAGGTAAGATAAAAAGTGAAATCAATATTTTATGACTATTTATACATTTTCTGGTAAGTATGTAGTGATCAGTCAGATGGTTCCAGGTTTATTTTGTGATAATGACCGGTAAATTGAACATGATCACTGACATTAATGTTATAATATGGACACATTTATTCCACCTTCACTCTTTAGCAAGTTAATCTGTTTTCACCAGGCGATCATCCAGTGCTGCTGTTAAACTGACTGGTTCATGGTGACGTCGCTGGAGTCATTTGCTCAGCTGCTAATTGTAGAGATCACAGTAAAGCAGTCGCTGCTTTGAAAGACATTATCACTCTTTCTATTCTTAGCCTCTGTTTTACAAGGTGTCATGCTGGTGTCTGTCGGTGCTAATTAGCGAGCGCTTTGCTATATGTCATGTGTTTTTTTGAGTCCAGGTCAAAGTTTGTTTGCATGTGCTTTCTGAGAGTTTCCACCCTCACAGACGGAAACTTTTTTATTTCACTTGTTGACTCTAACAAGCGTCTGCAGCTTTGAATATGTCTGTGCTCTTGATTTAATTGGGTGTTTGTTCCACAACACAATGTTTGTTTGTAAGGGAAAGTGCAACCTGCTGGAGTGAGTGTCATCACTGTCTGGACTTGTTACAATTTCCTTCCTCATTTAAACAGAGGAACGCTTTGTTCATTCCTCGGTAAATTGAATGTTTGTCCATGAAGAGGAAATTTGATTTTTTTTGTGTGTCTGTGGAACTGCTATGAGACCAAGGCCTCTGTCTGCCCTTAAGTAGCAGTGCGTTGTCATACTATCATCAAGTTAATATCCTGAGCAGAAAACACAATCATTTAATTTCACCTTAGACATTGCATGCAAGCGGTTTCTTCATGATGAGAAAGGTGTGGGAGTTTAAAGGGGGAAACATTGTGAATAAAAGGGAACCGACTTTATTAAGAAAAGTTTCATTGACAATTTTTCATGTTGTATCCATATAATGCAAATAGATAGGAGGGTGGCTAACCACACACTGATCCACTCAAGACTAAACAAGTCTACAAAAATTGTTTTTTATTTTATACATTGCATCGTGCAAAAAGTGCGAAGTGCATGTGAATTGATGGAGCACTGAAGATAGCAATGTGCTGTAACATCTGCTCGCTCGCTCGTGTCCATCTGTTTTTAATTCACATGCACTTTGCACTTTTTGCACGATGCAATTTATAAAATAAAATAATATGTTTTTGTAGACTTTTTTAGTCTTGAGTGGATCAGTGTGCAGTTAGCCACCCTCCTATCTATTTTCAAGTATCCTACTGGCTCCATGCACCTGCAGTATAAGGACGAAACATTTTTCAATTTGGAGCGCTACAAGTTTCTCAAGTATCCATATAATGCCTAATAAAATAACAGTGTTATAAGCACAGCGCTGCTTTGGTTACAGTGGTAACCCTGGTAATCACGGTATTTCTGCTTGTCCAAAAGCGCCACCTGCTGTCAGGTAGTAAATTTGTATTTTCACTCATGACATCTGCTGATTTTGTTGTAGATTTTCAGTGTTGTAAATCTTAACTGTTTGATGGTAAATAAGATCAATTTGGAAAATCAAATATCTAGGATTATTTGACACTGATTCATAGCTAAGTCTTTCAAATGGATCGAGTATACAGTGTTTTTGACTGGCTTCTGAGGGTTTCTTACTTTTAGAGTAGTCAACTAGTTACACAGTTACGCTTTAAACGGCAGAGATTTTAGTCTAAGTGCACATCCCTTGTCATATCAAGACAAATTATTTTCATTGATCTTTTATTCCTGAAATTGGGTTATAATCAATTATAAATCTATTTTTGCTTTGTATAGAGATATACACTCACTGGCCACTTTATTAGGTACACCTTGCCAGGGACGGATTATGACGCACCGGTGCCCTGGGCACGGACTGATTAAAGGCCCCCCTCAATTGAAATTGCGCTAATTTTTTCTTAAATTCAAATAGTAATGTATTCTATTTACACCAAGTGAAAATAGCAGTATTTTTAGCGATATGTTATTTACACTAAGTGCAAATAGCTATAGATTATATTTACACTGTTAAAATAGCAGGATTTTCTGTTATTTATACTACTTGTCGCTACAATAAATGCTTTTACGATGTGATATGAGATTTGAAAAGGAAGAAAAAAGTTTGGCAAAAGGCGGGTTCGAACCCAGGTCGATCGCATCAAAAAGCATGCTCTTTACCATCTGCGCCACTGGACCTCACAATTCAAAGTTATTTTTTATAAACAGCTAGTATGGGCAGAGTTAGTATAAAATAGCCTCTGCCAAAAGGTGGGCTATTTGCATTAAGTGTAAATAGACACTCCATTTACATTATCATTGGCAGAATTAAAAGCACTCTCAAAAACTCCCATTAATCACTGAAGTTGCTTACATTGTGAAATTAATATCTTGCTTACATCGTACACACTTCTGCACTTTGTTGTTTCTGATGAGAGAAATCGGCAGAGAGCAGAATTCATTCATGGAGCACGCGCAGTGAACAAAACAGCTGTTTCAGCTTATCTCTTCTGAACGCCTCTTATTGGTCATTGTACTCATAAGCTCAACAGAATCATCATACGCCGTGGACGAGCACTTCTAAAATCAATGAATGGATGATTCAGCTGCTGGCACCATCTTCTGGTGAGACGTGGGAATTCACTCAGCGCGCGACTCTCACAGTGCATTATGGGGATTCTCTAGCCGTTGAGTGTACATCGGTTGTACACTCGTTTTTGCGGTGCATTGTGGGATTGAATGAGTGCACTCGAGAACATCCACTAAGGTTTCGAACACCACTTAAAATGGCTGTCCCCTCAAATAGTGCACTATTTGAGGGTTATGGGGGTGATTTCTGATACAGCCATGTTCTCCTAGCACTCACCATTCTGCCCAGCTGTTTCCTCATTTACCTGATTGCCGTTTCCCCATTTAAGCTCCCTGTGTTTGCTGTCCGGGGTTGGTACGTCTCACAGTATTTCCCTGATGTCTGCCCGGAACCCTGTCCTGCCTGCTCCCTGGATTTTCCCTGTGTATGTTTATTGAGATTTTGGTTTTCCCCTTCGGGGTGGTTTGATTTGTGTTTATTTTCTGTTATTATAAGAATAAAAACCCATCTTTTGCATTTGAGTCTTCGCCTCCCATTCATACCGTGACAGCCTTTCACTTTCATATCTTGCATTGGTAACAAACATCCAAGAGCTTTCATGTTTGCGGTTACTAGATGTCAAGAGTTTTTTTTCATCATTTTCTGTTCAGTGGTTTAGTTAATCATCTCAACCTGGCAATCATGCGCACTCACTCTTTCTGCACTCAGAAAAGAGCTGATGATCTGAAAATATCCTATATTTTTCTTCAAATGACAGTGTAATAAGTCTTTTTATTTGTTTTCTTTCATCTGGTCATTTATGCGGTTTTCTGCAAGTTGCATGCAAGTTGACATTCTCTTGATTTGCATCAATGTCAAAGTGCATTAATTCTGATGAAATGTAAAAAATAAATTCTAAAATGACAATAATTGTGATTCAATATACACTGTGCACTACGTACTCTACCATCTAGTGTATGAATTTTAGAAGGGTAGTTTGCCATCTTTCTTAGTTTCCAACATGCCACACTTCATTTTCTGGGTAAAATATAACTACATCATCTAATTATTTGAAGTGCACTTCTTCTTGTTGGAGTATATCAGTGTGATCTGGATCATTTTGAGACAACATAACCTGTGGTTCAGTGAGTAAGAAAATGAGCCATCTGATCCGATTCAGTCTTGTGATTGATTCATAATGCCTTCTGCTGATTATAATGACAGTCTTGTCATTACAAGCGTGTTCTGAACAGTGTGAGTATTTCGTGTGGGTGTTTGAACAACCTCTGCCTGCAGTCACCTGTGCATTAAAGACAGAGTGAGAGAGTGTTACAAAGACCTTCTAACAACACACCTTCATCACTCATGCACAGCAGTATGGTAAACAAACAGCATCCGTCAGGGCCGGTGTTAATGAACCAGAGGCAGAAGTAGGTCAGAATTCTGACTCTGACAAGTGTGTGTTAGTATAAATGTAGGCCACTTCATACAGCCGCAGTTGGTGCTTAGTATAATTACTATTTTGGAAACAGATGAACTTTTGAGCTTAGACAACTGGGGCGTTAGATGTGGAAAAACTACACGTTTTCATAATTATCTAGTTGGTGGCTAGTCAGGTTTATATGTATAATACAACAGGTTTAGTGCTATACACAGATAATTGAAAAATATTAAAAGTACAAACCATCACTAAAAATGTGTGTTTTCTTACAAATATTTACAGCACACATTACATTTCCTTTCACCATGCACTATTCCTTTTGTGTCATCTTTTTTCACTCTTTTTTTCAAATCTGTTCTCACTGACCTGCATGGCAAAAATGTTAACCTAATTTTCATTTTGTTGTGCAATATATGTTAATCCTCTTAGTGATTATTAATGGTGCTTATAACTAGTCTGAATTGTTATGTGTAGCACCATACGTACAGTTAATCAGTGGCACTACATGAAGCCCATTCACATACTGACATAATTCCTCTGCTTCCTGTTTCTGATCTAATATCTCTCTCTCTCTCTTTCTAGTTATTGAGTGAGAAGATAAGCGGTGCAGAAGGGACAAAGCTTGATGAAGACTTCATGGAAATGGAGCGGGTGAGAAAAAAAACAGCAGAAATGAGCCCCTCTTCACATGTGATTTATATGAAAAACATATTTACTCGTACCTTTTCCCACCTCTACAGAAAATAGAAGTCACCAACAAGTCTGTTTTTGAACTTATAACGAAAACCACAGAATACCTTCAGCCAAACCCAGGTATGAATCACAGATCTGACATATTCATAACACTTATGATTTCATTGAGTCATTAAATATCATTAACAGCGGCAGTGTGCAGTGGACTTCTGAAATGAGGAGGCGAGTTTGATTACAGGGTGGAAGTCTTGTGAAACACAAACCTTATACTCATCAAAATGTGAACAATGCTGTAATAACATAGTATGTTTATACGTTATCAAAAAGTCTCAGCAGATTTATACCACTGTTTGGGGTAATTTTCAGTGTTTTTTTTTTTTTAAATCTCTTCTGCTCACCAAGGCTGCAGTTATTTGATCAAAAATACAGTAAAATGAGTAATATTGTGAAATATTATTACAATTTCATGACTCATGTTTGGAGTGCAGTGTTCTGATTTCTGGTTTGGTCATAAGTCTATGTCGTGTATCTGCATAGCATCAAGAGCCAAACTGGGAATGCTCAACACCGTGTCTAAAATCAGAGGGCAGGTGAAGACGACGGGTTATCCGCAGACTGAAGGGCTTTTAGGAGACTGCATGCTGCGATATGGACGGGAACTGGGGGAGGAGTCCACTTTCGGTAACGTCTGTACATACTGACAGTCGAGCGCACGCATGCACAGACATGAACCACAGGCCGACGGTTACGGAAATCCCACTGCAGCGCAAAGGAATGCTGGTCGATCTTGAGAACTCTGTCTCTCTTTGAGTCACACAATCTTGCACACTGTGCATTGTGAAACATGTTTCCTGTAATATTGCTGTACTTATAGCATTTGAACACAACTCTGACACCTTGTGGTGCTTTGTTGATGCTAGACACAGATGAGCACATACTAGTTATTTTACAATGGTTTTCAAAGCGGCTCCTCCAATTGGAATTTTAAATCAGAACAGTTTTACTGTTTTGGGTATTTTGTAGCATATTTTTTTTTTTTTTTTGCAATTTTACCCTGTGGATTGTGTTCATTAACACAAAAATTAAACACATTGTAAATTAAAAAGAAATGATGAAATAAGTACCTTTCATTTGTAAAGTATTTAATCAATGGATTATCATATTATCACAAAAAAGGCATTATAATGTGATTATGTAACAAAAGTTTTTTTTATGGAATTTTATTGAATTTTAATATGTAGCTATTTTAGTAAAAAGTGTGGATAGTAATTATATATATATATATATATATAAGTATATATAAGTGTGTGTGTGTATATATATATATATATATATAAGTATATAAAGTACACAGAGATTATATACACGTGCAATATATATATTCTATATTCTACATATTCTATACATATATTCATGAAATATATAGAATATATACATTTATATATAATTCATGTATATACACACACATAATACATTTATAGATATATATATATATATATATATATATATTTATATACAGTATATGTGTATGTATGTATATATATGAATGTGTATATATATGAAAGTCAAAATATTATGTCTGCCTCATCTTCTCAGGAGCTGCGCTGGTGGACATTGGTGAAGCCATGAAGCAGATGGCTGATATTAAAGATGCCCTTGATATCAATGTGAAACAGAACTTCGTTGACCCGCTTCAGACTCTACAAGACAAAGACCTCAAAGAGATAGTGGTACGACACTATTTTGTTATTTTTTTATTAACCCTTCATTTTAAACTAAAAATTATTAAAAGTTCAATATGATTTTACATATAAAATATTTTGTACCTGAAGGCCTTATGAAATGAGACTTGAAAAGATATAAACTCATATAAAATGAATACTCAAGGCAAATCAGTGGCCCAGAAAAAGATGATTAATTCTACATGGAGCGTGACACCCCCTTATGGTGGCCGTTATGATTACCAAACATAACTACTCATTTTATTTCACTGATTCCTTCTATTATCAGACACTGTCATTTACCAGATAGCAGTTTGTCCATTTTCAGTTTAAGGTTAAATGAAGTACATGATTACATCTCATGTGATTTCCTGATAGCATCATCTGAAGAAACTGGAGGGTCGACGGTTAGACTTTGACTACAAGAAGAAACGTCAAGGCAAGATTCCTGATGAGGAGATCAAACAGGCTGTGGAGAAGTTCGAGGAATCCAAAGAGCTCGCTGAGAGGAGCATGTTCAACTTTTTGGAGAATGATGTAAGGAAAATTACAAATGAGAACGTTTATTTTAAAAAGTGATTTAAAAACTGATACATGTGTGTGTGTGTGTGTGTGTGTATATATATATATATATGTGTGTGTGTGTGTATATATATAAATATACAGTCCCCTCCATAAGTATTGGAACAGTAAAGACAGAATTCCTCTGTTGGCTGTGGAGTCAAGACATTTGCAAATATGATTAAAAGATGAAGAGACAAAACTACAGAATGTCACATTTTATTGTTAGCCGTTTCAACACATACATGTTTTACCAAATAAAAATAACAGCACTTTTAGAGTTCATCCCACTCATTGATGTGAGCGTAAGTATTGGGACAGTTGAACATAAGGCAGATATAAAAGACTAAAAGCTATTATTTAGTTGCAGATCACTTGCGCACAATCACAGCAGTGAGTCTGTGACCCATAGACATCACCAGACTCTTGGTCTCATCCTTTGAAATACTTTTCCCAGCCTTTAATGCAGCCAATTCCAATTGTTGCTTGTTTTGGGGAGTTTCTGCCTTTACTCTCCTCTCCAGCTGGTGAAATTCATGTTCAATCAGATTTAAATCTGGAGATTGACTTGGGCAATCTAAGACTTTCCATTTCTTTGCCCTTATAAATTCCTTGACTGAACTGGCAGGGTGTTTTGGGTCATTGTCCTGATGCAATATGAAGCACTTCCCAATGAATCTTGTGGCATTTTCTTGAATATTGGTAGACAAGATGGTTTTGTACCCTTCCAAATTCATTCTGCTACTGTCATCATACATTAAGTCATCAGTAAAGTTGAGAGGACCTGTTCCAGAGACAGCATACATGCCCATGCCATGACACCACCTCCACCATGCTTTACAGATGAGGCTGTATGCTTGGGATCATTTGCAGTTCCCTTTTTTTCTCCACATTTTTGCTTTCCCTTCACTTAGATAAAGGTTCATCTTTGTCTCATCGGTCCATAAACACAGTTCCAAAACTCTTCTGGCTCACCTTTGTGCTTTTTTGCAAACTCTAATCATGCCTTTCTATTTTTGGTGCTGGTCAGAGGTTTGCATCTTGCTGTGTAGCATCTGTAATTCTGTGTCAAAGTCTCCTGAGGACAGTAGATTGTCAGAGCATCACCCCAGCTTTCTGGAAGTTGTTGGTGATTTTACAGACACATCTTTTAGGATTAATTTTCACAGCTTTTATGATTTGTCTGTCATCAACTACTGTTGTTTTCTCAGCCGATCAGGTCATTGTTGGTTGCTGGTGTCGCTGGTGGTTTCCAAACTCTTGATTTCTTCATGCCCTTTGTTTTTGCTAGAGTTCTAATTGACTTCCTCTTTTCTTTTAGCATCCAAATTGCTTGCTTTTCTCTCAAAGTCAGCTCCCTCATCTTCATCTTGGTTTGTGTGTGTCATCATCGAATGCAAGATTCAGAATACAGAAGTAATGGATATAACTGATACGACACATTCCCTGCTTTTAATATCTGAAGAATTAATGCAACAGGACACAGCTGATCACTTAGAAAGACCTGTGAGGCAACTGTTCCAATACTTATGCTCACATCAGATAGAGGGATGAAACTATAAAAGTGCTGAACTTCTTAGCTGGTAAAACATCTGTGTTGAATCATCCAATAATAAAATGTGACATTCAGTAATTTTGTCTCATATGCATCTTTTAATCATATTTGTAAATGTCTTGACTCCACAGCTAACAGAGCAATTTTGACTTTAGTGTTCCAATACTTATGGAGGGCACTGTATGTATGTATTTATGTATGTATGTATGTATATATATATGCGTGTGTGTGTGTAGAGTATTAATGTGTATATACTGTATACGTGTGTGTGTGTGTGTTTATATATATATATATATATAGACACATATATATGGTATCAACATTTGAAGTGGATCAAAAAAGTTTATCAAAGTTGTCCTAAGACTATAGAACGCCTTTAGATTTTGTCGTTCCAAACTGTATAAGTTTCTTTCTTATGTTGAACTCAAAATAATTTATTTTGTAGAATTTTGAAGAACCAAACAGTTGTTGGTCCCCATTGATTTCCATATAGGGAAAGATATACTATGCAAGTCAACGAGGACCAACAACTGTACGATCACCAGCATTCTTCAAAATATCTTCTTTATGTACAGCATAAGAAAGAAACGTATACAGGTTTTGAAGATTCAAGATTTTTCATGAGGGTATTTAAATGATGACAATATTTAAATTTTTGTATGAACTATCATAACTTTGGGACTTTATTATTGAAATATCACATCATTATTCTTGCATTACATTCTTACATTATTAAGTTTTGCTTGAGTGTCCAAATACATGTATATATAATCTGTATGTACTGCACCACACTATATGTGTTTTCCTGTTAATTATATATTGCACTTGTGCATCAGTAAGGTTTCTGTTTGGGGATCAGTGAAAACATCATGTTTTTCATTTACCTGTAGGTGGAGCAGGTCAGTCAGTTATCAGCTCTGATTGAGGCAGCGCTGGATTACCATCGACAGTCCTTGGAGATCCTGAAGGAGCTAGACAGCAAACTACAGAACAGGTATCTTCAACTACACATGCTGCAAATCAGCTTGAAACCATCCCATATTCCTTGTCAAAGTTTATATTGTATTTTTCCATGTATTTTGTTATCTAGCCTACTGTTGATCTGTCTTCATTGGAAGATATGTTATGAAAGTGTTCAACAAGAATAAATGTAGGTTTCTTGCTAATATGTACTGAGTTTGTGCACATATATTTTGCTTTCGCAGGATATCTAGTGCAAGCAGTCGGCCCAAAAAAGAGTTCAAGCCAAAGTCGATCATGTCCAGTTGGGAGACCATGGAAAACACGCAGCACAATGGACTTACCCACACCTCATCAGTCAAAAGCACAGGTATCGACAAGAAAAGCTGTTAAAATTTTTCAAGATCCTGAAACATGCTCCTATTTTTTATGATTACATAATAAATATACTGAACAAAAAAAAAAAAATAGGAATTTTATATTATAATAATAAAATAATGCAAGTTCAGTGCTTGCCAGCAAAAAATTACTGATAATAAAAAAAAAAAATTCTTGATTTACCAGCCAAAATTACATTTTCTGCAATAATGAACATATGCTATACAGTCTATTTTGGGGTTTCATTGTTTCATTTTGTGCTTTTTTTCCTTCTGGGTTGTCGTTTTTTGTTTTGTTTTTTTAAAGAATCTAGAGCTTCATGAATGGCTTTTATTGTGTGTTGCTCACACATTTCACCACCATCATGTGTTCTTACGTATTCATTCATATTCCTTTCAGATATACAAGTCAACCACACTGTAAATGGAAAAAGTAGGTGCTAATGTTTATCATGGAAATATTTACCTGTTTGGACTATTTATATTTCAGTCACATGATGCAAAATATGTATCAGACTTGAAAAGACTAAAAGCATTGGGAAAACATTTAAAAACATAAAGCAAAATAATAGAATCAGAATCAAAACCAGACAACCTTACAATTCACATTCGTAATTTATAGATGGCATGGTTGGTTTTTTTGTGGTCATATTCATGTTCATCAAGAGTGTGTTTTATTAGCTGAATCGTGTGTGTGTGTGTGTGTGTTTGTCTCTCATGTTTGATCTCATGTGTTTTTGCTCTCAGTTGATGAGTTCACACACACAGCACCCATGACTCTATCATGGTCTGAGAGCCCCAATGGTGATAGGAAACGTGAGTATCATCCTGTAGGTTCATGCCTAGACGCTCACCGAATGTGAGGTAGTAGGCGATACCCTGTAAAGGCCAGGAGATTTTAGTATTTGGTCGCTAATGGCTATTTGAATTCTGCAGAAATATGTAGAGCTTTTGCTGGAGATCTGCAGTCACAGATTTCATGTGGACCCACTCATCTCATCTGCCCACACATCAGCTCTCAAACTGATTTTCTATTACTTTCCTCTCAGTAACCCTGTGCTATTTTCCATTAGTTGCACTGGATGTTTGAATGCAGCACATAGATGTTAAATATTTCATTTTAAACCCAATTTTCTCACCCTCAAGTGATTCCAGACCTGTTTTCTGTGGAAAAAAAATCGGAAGAATTTCATAGTGACCGGAGTCTGTCGACAAATGACAAAAAAATGCATGCAACTTATTTAAGTTACTGAATTATATTTATGCATTTTTTTGCAATTTAATTGCATTTTACTTAATATCTATTTATAAGGAATAAACTGGATGTGAACGAGCCTGAAATGTAATAAGAACTTAAATTTAGTTATTTTTCTTGCTTAAAGCTACAATATAATATAACTTGAGAATATAACACATGAATAGAATATGTTTATACTTTCATGGTGCTTTTTTGGAGTAAACTATAAAAAAGATCCATTACTTGAAATAAAAGAAAGATGAACTAAATTAAAATAAAAAAATAAAGAAACTAGTTTAAGTTGATGTATAGCTAAACCTAAATAAACTAAAACCAAATCTTAAGAAAAACAAATAAAAATGACAAAAACACAACGCAAAATGACTGAACTTTAAAAATGACAACAAATATAAAATTATAAAATTAAAGTCTAATTCAAAATATTAAGAACAACTATAATAGTATATGAACTAAAGTAAAACTTAAAAACTATATTAAAAAGGACTTGATAAAAATGCACAACAAAAGCACTAAAAATGTAAACATTTTTACATAAAATCTAATTCAAAATATTAACAAAAAAATATAATAGTATATCGGTGGTACTAAAATGACACTGGTTTGACAGCCATGGCCACTGTGAACTGTGAACAAGATCATAAAATTAAAAAACAGGATATGGTCTGGAACAACATAAGTACAAATGACAGTTTTAGTGAATGGGTGAACTATTCCTTTAACAAATGTTTAAATGTGTGTGGTGGTTGTACTTTCCTCTTTGCAGAGATCGAGTCACACTTGGATCAGCCCTGCTGTCGATCGCTCTACAACTTTGATCCGGAGAACGAGGGCGAGCTGGGCTTCAAAGAGGGAGACATCATCATCCTCACCAATCAGATCGATGAGAACTGGTATGAAGGCATGATTAACGGCGAATCGGGCTTCTTCCCCATAAACTACGTCGAGGTCCTAGTGCCCCTGCCTCAATGAGCTGAGCCAACAGCCACGGGTCACTGACCGCACGCCAAACCAGACTGTCTGAACCGTCCGCTCACCCAACATCCTCTGCTGCATTCTCACCAATGAAAGCCTTGCGTTTGACCACAGACAATTTTGAACCTTTCACATTTCAGTATTTATTTATCTCATTACGTTTTCCAGGCCTCATGGTGCAACATCTAGATTTTTACACTGCAAAAAAAGATTTTTAATCAGTGTTTTTGCTTTGTTCTTTATTAAAAATATCGAAACATCTTTAAAACAAGATGCATTTATTTTTAAATGATGAAACAGCATAATATGTGACCCTGGACCACAAAACCAGTCATAAGTGTAAATTTTTCAAAATTGAGATTTTACATCAACTGAAATCTGAATAAATAATCTTTCCATTGATGTATGGTTTGTTAGGATCGGACAATATTTAGCCGAGATATAACTATTTGAAAATCTGGAATCTGAGGGTGCGAAAAAATCTAAATACTGAGAAAATCTCCTTTAAATTTGTTCAAATTAAATTCTTAGCCATGCATATTACTAATCAAAAATTAAGTTTTAATATATTTATGGTAGGTAATTTACTAAATATCTTCCTTTGAACATGATCTTTACTTAATATCCTAATGATTTTTTGCCATAAAAGAAAAATTGATAATTTTGACCCATACAATGTATTTTTGGCTATTGCTACAAATATACCCCAGCGACTTAAGACTGGTTTTGTGCTCCAGGGTCACATATATACATATCTTATGAAAAATAAAACAAATATAAAAATTTGTTTCTTAATTATTATTCAAATTATTTTGATTTAAAGGTGCTTTTAATCTAAAAATGACAAAATACTGATAATTTACTTGAAATTTACTTTAAAAGATATACAGTGGTGGCAGAAATTATTTGAACACCAGTATTTTCAGCAGCTAAAAATGGTTTTAAGCCAGTTATTTCTGTCTTTTGCTGTAGTGTGTCAGTAGGAAATATCAGTTTACATTTCCAAACATTAATTTTGCCATTAATTGTAATAATCCAGTGAGATTTTTGTTTGCTCCACATAGAGATCTGATCTGACATATTTTTTTTTTTTAAGTTTTATGTATAAACCAATTTGCCAATTTAAATCAATGTTATAAATAATAATCAAATAAAACAAATAATAAAATAGTTTAGATTGTTTTTATTGGCAAAACGTCAAAATGCTGATTAAGAATTTTTTTTTTTTTTTGCAGTGTAATTTTATTTCAGCTTCAACGTGGCATTTACCTGATTCATTTGAAAATGTGATGCATCCAATGGGGTGGATTTGAACTTTCGCTGTCTAGGTATATCTTTCTTTTGCTCTGATATGGGGTTTACCTGCCTGCGGTGGTCTTATGTGTTTTTGAAACACATTTTTTCTATAAACTGTGACTCTCTTGACTGCTACTCTTATGAATGTCCTCTTTCTCTCTCTGTCTGTCTCCGTTTACAGACTTGCTGTGATCTTAGGTATCATAGTAAGTATCGTGGGTGTTTTTTAATGGGGTTCGCTCTCTCGCGCCTTCAAGTGCTTTTTTTGAACGGTGGCTGTATTGCACTAAAGCTTTAGAATAACACACCCATTGATGTGCACATTTTATTTTTGTGTTGTGTTTTTTGGTTTTAGGACATTGCACTTTCTACTGTATCTTTTTCTGCCATGCCGAGAAATACAAAATTTTATCAGTTTATCTTATGGAGTGCTAAAAAGTATATATATAAATATATATATTGATATGGTTCACAACTTCGTACTGTATGTAACAAGAACTTTTTGCTTGCCTATGTGGTTTGTTTGACCGATGTCATATTCTGAATGACATTTTAAAATTTGCAGATGTTAATGAAACATTCTCTAGTCGATCCGTCCTGTGTTTATCAGTGGCAGTGGACGTCTTTCTAATCGGAGCAGTTTTGTTTAGTTTGTCCCCCAAAAATAGACTGTATTCCATGTTGAACATTATTTTTGTTACTCTGAGCCGTATGTTTTTTTGTGCATGAAATTGAACTTTGAATGACTGTTTTTGTTCCTGTATTGGACAGATGCTGCCATTAACCATCACAGATGTTTTCAGATCATTCCTTTTTGTCTGGTCATTCCCTGTTGTATTTTTTTTCTGGCCAAATTAAGCAGTCAGAGAGCAAAAAGGGAAAAAAGGAAACAGCTGTTTTGACACAAATGATGCCTAAAACTGCAACGTGTAACTTCTGTGCCACTAACAGCACCAAAGTTGCCAAAAGTTTTGCATTCTCTAAAGAAAATGTCAATAGGGAAAGAAATTCCCTCTCAGCTGTTGCAAAAGATTATATAGGGAAAAATTATTTTTTAAATTAATTAACAACAGGTCCAAACCATGCAGTTCAATCAATCAACTATTCAAACTATCACTAAAAATATATCTTGTTTTACTGTAGATTTAGCAGCGGCTGCTGAAAATCAGTGCAGGAAACAGTGGCACAGAGTAAAAAGATCAAGGAATTTTGGAATGGATCTCAAATCTTTTGGATATTAGAATTTTAAAAAATCACTAGAGATTTTTTAGATATTTTTATTCAGCCCTATTTTTTAGAAACATTTACCTAACACTCCATTTTTCATTGTTTGGAAAAAAACGTAGTTTTGCCCCAAACCCACACCACTTTGACGTTCAGCTAAACGTTAATTTTTCAGACCAAGTGTTTACAATCCTCAGGAAAGTAGCATATTTACATACACTACCGTTCAAACGTTTGGGGTCAGTAAATGTTTTGTTTTTTATTTTTGAAAGAATTGACAGACAATTGTTACAAAATATTTTTTAAATAATTGTTGTTCTTTTGAAAAGTATCATGGTTTCCACATAAATATGAAGCAGCACAACTGTTTTCAACATTACTAATAATAAGAATTTTTTCTTGAGCAGCAAATCAGGATATTAGAATGATTTCTGAAGGATCATACGGCACTGAAGACTGGAGTAATGATGCTGAAAATTCAGCTTTGATCATAGGAATAAATTACATTTTACAATATATTAAAAATAGAAAACTGTTTTTTAATTGTAATAATATTTAAAAAAAAATTATATACTATAAAACATACTGTTTTTAATGTATCTCTAATCAAATAAATGCGATCTTGATGAATATAAGAAACTTCTTTCAAAAATATTTTAAACCCCAAACTTTTGAATGGAATAGTGTCGAATTATCTCTGCACAAAATACTGGGATATGATGAAACGTTTTAACATGGTAAAAAAAAATACACGGCAGCTTTAAATTCAAAAGTTATAGATAATGCTCTAATAAAATGAATAATCTGATTCTCAGAAACAGTATGTATTATACTATTCTAGAGGTCATTATGAAAACATGAAATTGCTCGACTTGAAAGAAAATGTGGCACCCCAATAATCTCGATCTCAGACTTTAGATGTAAAATAGCTCTTCGCTTCCAAACTCTATTAGCCTACTAACTCCTGTTCCAATTTTAGTGTTCTTACAAAACTTCTATTCAAATGTTCATCACTACATCACTGAGTGAAAGGAAAGGCTGTGAATTGTTTTCTTTTTGCTCTCTGGCATAATTTATACACAAAGTGGTTTATAGATGTTGTAAATGAATATATTATTACACACTGTATATTGCATAAATAAACAACGTGGAAATATTGATTACATGTCACGTCTGATTGTGCATTTAATTTCTTTAGCTCATCCAAACAAAAGAGTAGCAGCTGCCTTCAAAAACCTACCAACAAAAATAGCATCGTAATCAAATGTAAGACTCTTCGAATTGTCCATAATTGAGTTTATATCCAAACCTCAGTGCTCCTTTGCTTTGATTTTCTTCCTTTGTTCGGTTGCGATTTACCCTTGAGCAACTGTGTCCCTCTGCAGGTGTCCTTGTCTTTCTTCGCAGAGCAGTTCCCAGCGCAGGTCCAGTCAGGTTGATGGTCCACGACTAGATCTAGGGTAGGTAAAGAAGTAGTGCTGGTCACGTCTCTGAAAGTTAGCGAGGCTATCGACTGCGAGTCTTGGTTTATAGCACCGTATCCCCTCCAGGAGCCGTCCTTGATGAGCGCCGACCTCTTGATCATCTTCCAGCCCAAATGATTGAGCTCTAAGAAGTTGAGTAAGATGCAGAAGACCCCAACGCAAAACATGAAGATCAGGAAGATGGTTTTCTCGGTGGGACGCGAGATGTAGCAGTCGACCCTCTGCATGCAAGGTGTCGCTGTGCACACAAAATGAGCGGGAACGTGGAAACCAAAGAGGAGCCATTGAGCCACCACAAAACCGACCTCCAAAACGGCGCGAAAGCACACATGGAAGACGTAGTACTTGGAAAGGACGCCTGAGGAGCTTTTGGATGGAGCCCTGGTGGTTTCCTGCAACGCCGGGGTGCTTTGGTTTGCGATGCCCTCGAGGACGTCAGCAAGACTGTGTCCGAGATGTTTGTGCGACTTGATGGAGCAACTATCCGAGTCGCAACTGCGATCGTACGCTTCCCTCGACTGCTCGCTTTCCGGCTGCTTGGATAAGTTGTGCCAGGTGTAGATGATGAAGCAAAGCGAAGGAGTAGACACCGTGATGATCTGGAAAACCCAGAACCGAGGCTGCGAGATTGGGGCGAAGGCATCGTAGCAGACGTTGGGACATCCCGGTTGAAGGGTGTTGCATACAAACATCTCCTGCTCATCCGTATAGACGTCCTCAGTGGCCACGGCTACAATTAGCAGGCGGAAAATCACCATGACCGTGAGCCAGAGGCGTCCGATCATGGTTGAGTGCTGGTGCACGGCATCCAGCAGCCGCTTGAGCAGTGTCCATTCTGTCATGTCTCTACGCACAGGCCTCTTGAAGTACAGCACCTGAAATAGATCCACTTTAGCTCTGTTGCCAGCAAGGACCGCTGTTTTCATGTTACAGCTCTGGCCGGAGAGCGAAGGTGCCATCACTGCTTCCAGCCATCCCTTTCTCCTTCAGAGATAAGGAACGTGCCGTCCACTTCACTTTGGTCACATGGTGCCATTGCTTGTCTTTAGAGTCCATTTACAAACCGGCACTCGTCCTGCTCTTGATAGCGTCGGCAGATTAGGCTCTTTTCAGATTGCCGCCATACATGATAGGATGGGTTCCACGCTTTTAAAAATACGCCACAGATAGTGGATACGTCCATGTGCTAATCTAGTTTTGTATACTAATCTATCTTAAACTTTAAACTTGGCATTGTGTACTATGAATATTGTTGGCGCTTATGAGAAATTTCTTGTGATGTGGCCCATTTGTAAGATGCTTTGGATAAAAGTGTCTGCTAAATGGATCAACTTAAAGTAGGCCTACTTAATTTTGTCGGAATTCAAGTGACGGTACTGGTTGGCGGTTGTCCACTTTGTCAGTCATGTTTGTAACTTTGTAATTTATTTAAATTGAGTTAAAAATGATCATGTACACTGCCATTCAAAAGTTGGAGCAAGTAAGCTTTCTTTAAAAGGTTTTGAAAGACGTTTCTAATGCTCACCAAGGTTGCATTTATTTAATGAAAATATTTTCAGCATTTATTTCAAATAAAAAATCTTTTGTAACATAAAACTCTTTACTGTCACTTATGATCAATTTAATATATCCTTGCTGAATGAAAGTATTAATTTGTTAAATAAAATGTTAATGACCCCAAACTTCGGAATGGTAGTGTATCAAATGTTTTTTTTTAACCAGTATAGGATAAGGATAGAATGGTATAGGATGTCCTGATACTGATGATACTGGTTGTTTACAGAAATGATAGCAGCTATTTTGAATGTTAAACTAAAATAGATGTGATAGCAGTTATCTTCATGCTGTCAGCTAACAAGCTCCTTGTGATTATAAGAGCATTTAAAAGGTCTGACATGAGTGGACTTAAGAAAAAGAAGAGGCAGTAACCATTGGGAATTGGAGACTGTGGCTCTGGTTCAAAACTTAGAGGCCAGCTATGTAGACAGAAAGGCAAAAAAAAAAAAAGATGAGCCAACTTAAAATTTTAAGGCAACCAGCTTCAGCAGATTTTTGAGTTCTCTCAACTTATTTTTGTAGGAGATTCTCAACTTTTTGTTGTATAAACTTAAAACAACAAGTTGAGAAATCAGTTTTGAGATTTTCAGTTATTTGACTTTTCATAATGTTTCGTTTCAATCTAGTGGAAAGAAAACATCCAAAATAAAATAAAAGGCCAAAATATCTTTTAAAAGGCCATTTTTTCAAAATGAGACGAGTGATAAAATAATTCAAAACCTTTAACATGCTAATATTTAGTTTTTAAACAAATAATGCACAATTTGTGTATTTAAACAACATTTTTAGAAAACTTGTAATACAAAATGTATAATTCATAATGTAATCAATCAACTTGGAATGTATGGTGACATCTATAGTAACATTTTTTTGACCATTTTCTGGTATCCTGCCTTAAGCCAGTATTTTTAAGGCATATTTTGAGGTTGCAGTTGAGGCTGATAAATGCCATTGTTCTCCTCTGAGCACAGTGCATTTATCATGCTCTGACTCCTAGGGCCGGTGATGTTGATGCACTCACCATGACTAATGGCTTTATCAGCAGCTCTTGCTGTGATGTTGCCCCAGGCTATCAGACATGGATCCAGGTCTCAGCTGTGTGTGTGTGTGTGTGTGTGTGTGTGTGTTACTTGTGCATGTTGTGTTTCCAGGAAGGCTGCTCTCAGAGCATTTCTGTTGATCTTTAATGAGCTGTCAACAATGTCTGAACCTTTATCACACAGGCACGTGTAATCATTAACCAACACATTTAATATGCAGTTAATACCAGATTATTTGCATGTAGTGTGTGATAGATTTTTTTGTTACATAAAATATGGCTGAAAAGAAATAACATGATACATTTAACCAGGTTTATGCTTAGAAAACATGACAATGGTCAAGATACATTCTCTGAATTTTAGCTTCCAGCTATTAATAATCGTTTAATAATCAGTAATTTCAACAAATTTTAGTAATCTGCATTTTATTTATACGGATAAGAATACAGTCCTGCACTACAAATCTTACTTATGCCTGGTTCATCACTTCTTCTAGACATTTAAGGAATATTTAAATAGTTTTTGCCAGATTATGACTATTTTGGTTTCAAGATAGACCATTGGGGAATAGTATTAGGGAATTTTACTGGTCTGGTGCGACTTTTATAATTGTAATAGAAACCAAAATATGAATAATATGAAAACTCTATCATCAAAATATGAAAAATATTTGAATGAATGAAGAATGCTGCACTATTTTTTTCTCATTTGATATACTGTTACACTCAAATTATGTTCAGTGTTTCATGTTGACATTTCATTTTATTAAAGAAATGTTCCATTTTGCACAGAGAAAATGTTGAAATTGCATTTGTCACGTTGGAGCAGTGGCTTAGTGGAATAATGGTGCTTATGCAGATGGTACGAGTTCAAATCTGGCAAGCAGTCTTTTCCGATCCTTTCCTTATTGTTTCCTGCTTTATATCTCGTTATCAAATTAAAAGTTGCCAAAAAGGGGTTGCATGTCCTTCCACACTACCAGACGGAGAGTGAATGTACAATAGCGCCGCAGCCGGTCACATGCAGCTCACTGCATCCCTCGGCATTAAAGAGGAAGTTCTCTTTCACCAGAGCTTGTTTTATTCCTCAGAAACTCCCTGGTGTCTGGCTCTCTCCTGCAAGCGTCTAAGAGGTGTCAAAGGAATTATTCACCCCTTCATGCGGTTCATGAAGGAATCCACATTGATGTCCGTCCCCGCCGGCCATTCTCGCAAGCAGCTTGGCCATGAATAGCAGACAGGATTAGTGCCAACAGAACAGAATGAGAAGCGAGCAGACAGAGGGAGGAAAGAAAGAGGCAGATTTATGGGGCGAGACTCAATGAGAGTGAAAGTCCCTCATATGACTACTTGTCTACAGTGTTTCCCCTTATGCACTTTCATCTAAGCCACGAAGAGAGAGCGAGTAATGAAAATGAATGCATTAACCCTGTGCTGCCTAATCTCCTGTGATTGTTGCAACTGAGTTTCTCACGTGTTCAAAGATCTGCTATTTGGTCCATTATGCTTGTGTTGTGTCTGCGTCTCCTGGCTTTAGACAACATTTGTAATCAAATAATCTGACCACCAGACAGGGGAAATTGTCACATGATTTAATAACGAGTTGTGTTAAAATATGGCAAATAAACAGACCTGTGCAAACACTCAAAATTACTCAACATTCACTCTAAAAATGCTGGGTTAAATACAACCCAGTGCTGGGTAAATATTGGACAGAACACATGCTGGGTTGTTTTCAGCCAACAGTTGGGTTAAATGTTTAACCCAACCTTCTGGGCAGTAACCCAACCGCTGGGTCAAAATGACCCAATTGCTGGGTTCGTCCATATTTTACCCAGCGCTGGGGTTGTATTTAACCCAGCATTTTTTAGTGTGTTCATTTTTCAACAGGTGTTCTCTGTTTCATGTCAAACACTGCAGTGGTAAATTCTTTGCAACCCTAAACAAATAAGGGTTTAAAAAATTATATACGATCATACAATGTATGTGAAATATATTAATTTATGTCAAGATCACTGCCTGTGGCCTATATTTGTATATTAGGTTTGCAAAATGCCTCTTTTAAATGAACAGATGTCATTCACTGTTATAATATGTTATAATATTTACTAAAATCTCTTTAACAGATTAATGCTGAATATAAATATATATTATGTGTTATATATACGGTATGTATTTTTTTTTATTTTTTTTTTTTATGGTGAAACGGTTCCTGTGGTGATATTGTGTGATAATCTCATGCTTGGAAAGACCTCTCATCCAATCAGATTCAAGAACTTTAGAATTTTAAAATAATTTAAAAATTTTAAATTGACTAATGAATTTCAAAAATCTTCCCAGGCGTATCAATAATATGTATATATATATTCTAATGATTATATTCTTACTCTCCACTTCAGCTGGTGAAATTCATGTTCAATCAGATTTAAATCTGGAGATTGACTTGAGCAATCTAAGACTTTCCATTTCTTTGCCCTTATAAATTCTTTGACTGAACTGGCAGGGTGTTTTGGGTCATTGTCCTGATGCAATATGAAACACTTCCCAATGAATCTGGTGGCATTTTCTTGAATATTGGTAGGCAAGATGGTTTTGTACCCTTCCAAATTCATTCTGCTACTGTCATCATACATTAAGTCATCAGTAAAGTTGAGAGGGCCTGTTCCAGAGGCAGCCATGCATGCCCATGCCATGACACCACCTCCACCATGCTTTACAGATGAGGCTGTATGCTTGGGATCATTTGCAGTTCCCTTTTTTTCTCCACATTTTTGCTTTCCCATCACTTAGATAAAGGTTCATCTTTGTCTCATCGGTCCATAAACACAGTTCCAAAACTCTTCTGGCTCACCTTTGTGCTTTTTTGCAAACTCTAATCTTCTAATATCCTTTCTATTTTTGGTGCTGGTCAGAGGTTTGCATCTTGCTGTGTAGCATCTGTAATTCTGTGTCAAAGTCTCCTGAGGACAGTAGATTGTCAGAGCATCACCCCAGCTTTCTGGAAGTTGTTGATTTTACAGACACGTATGTTAGGGTTCATTTTCACAGCTTTTATGATTTGTCTGTCATCAACTACTGTTGTTTTCTCAGCCGATCAGGTCGTTGGTTGCTGGTGTCGCTGGTGGTTTCCAAACTCTTGATTTCTCCATGCCCTTTGTTTTTGCTAGAGCTCTAACTGACTTCCTCTTTTCTTTTAGCATCCAAATTGCTTGCTTTTCTCTCAAAGTCAGTTCCCTCATCTTCACCCTGGTTTGTGTGTGTCATCATCGAATGCAAGATTCAGAATACAGAAGTAATGGATATAACTGATACGACACATTCCCTGCTTTTAATATCTGAAGAATTAATGCATCAGGACACAGCTGATCACTTAGAAAGACCTGTGAGGCAACTGTTCCAATACTTATGCTCACATCAGATAGAGGGATGAAACTCTAAAAGTGCTGAACTTCTTAGCTGGTAAAACATCTATGCGTTGACTCACTCAATAATAAAATGTGACATTCTGCAGTTTTGTCTCATATTCATCTTTTAATCATATTTGTAAATGTCTCGACTCCACAGCCAACAGAGCAATTTTGTCTTTTCTTTTCCAATACTTTTGGAGGGCACTGTGTATATATATATATATATATATATATATATATATATATATATATATATCATATGTCTTTAAGATGTTGTAAAATATTGTATGATGAATATATTTTGAAATATTGTGACAAAATAATGACCAAGTTGCAAAATTACTTAATTTTAAAGTTGTCCTGACAGCTGTATCACTAAATGTCTATACTGTTAATGTTAATACAGAATATATATTATATTTTTAAATAACTCATAATATCATTAATTAAAAAAGTGGATTAAGTAATTATGTGCAGTTAATTATTAATTAACCATTTATTTATTTTTAGCCATTTTAACAGCTTCTTGTAGCTCAAACAGTAGAGCATGGTACTAGCAACACTAACACCATGAGTTTAATTCCCAGTGAATACAATAAAGGATAAGATATCTTGAATGGAATAAAAGGGATAAAAGCATCTATAAAATGTAACCCTATTTTATTATGCCTAAGAGTGAAAGTTGTCCCAGTACAATGAAGATACCAATACTGATGCTCCATCAGACCATTTGCGACCCTGGACCACAAAACCAGTCTTAAGTCACTGGGGTATATTTGTAGCAATAGCCAAAAATACATTGTATGGGTCAAAATTATTGATTTTTCTTTTATGCTAAGTTAAGACATTAAGTAAAGATCATGTTCCATTAAGATATTTTGTAAATTTCCTACCGTAAATATATCAAAACTTAATTTTTGATTAGTAATATGCAATGCTAAGAACTTAATTCGGACAACTTTAAAGGCGATTTTCTCAATATTTAGATTTTTTTGCACCCTCAGATTCCAGATTTTCAAATAGTTGTATCTCGGGCAAATTTTGTCTTATCCTTACAAACCATACATCAATGGAAAGCTTATTTATTCAACTTTCAGAGGATGTATACATCTCAATTTAGAAAAATTGACCCTTATGACTGGTTTTGTGGTCCAGGGTCACATTTGAGCTCTAAATTATTATCAACACAAAAATACTTTAGCAAAAATCACCTGCTACTTAAATGTAGCAATGGATTAGAGTGAATTATAGTTGCACTGTTTTAGACATCAGTCTGCGAACAAGATAATGAGGTATTTAGCAGGAGATCAGGCCGCTCTTAGACCAGCGGTCTAAAATTAGGCCTAGTCCATGAGGTTTAGACGCCGCCAACACTTTCAGCATTTGTTGTTGTGTCTGCAGCAGTTTACAGTCAAAGCTTAGACCCTGTGCAGTTAGCATAATGTCAGGAAAATGAAAAGCCACTGGTGATGACTAACTGGATTAAGGAAGTTTGAATGAGGAGGTGCCCGGAGTGTAACCAACGGTGATGTGAGAGGGATTTCCCTTTGTCGGCTCTGTGCCTGTGCTTTCCTTGCCTTCCGGCTAATCCTCAGCTATTCTCACCAACGACCTTGGGTTTAATGCTAATCTGAGCAGAGAGAGAGAGCGAGAGAGAGAGAGAAAGCCTACAAGTCTTTAAGCCCTCAGAGGTTATGGAGAATTTGGATGGAGAACATGGTCTGTCTGATGGTAAGTTCCTAATTGCTTCAATGTTGTTGATTTGATATTGCAAAGTGATAGAATGGTAATTTTGCAGTTGTTTTAGTACTTGGTAAAATGTATGCCTATAGCGTAGATGTTGCGTCAGAGAACGTTGTGAATCTATTGATGGTGCTGATATAAGAATGTTGAGGGGAACTGCAATGGTTTGAAAAAATGATGCTCTATCACGCAACCAAAACTTTTAAAACTTTTGCTCTCTGACGTAAGCATCTGTTGACCAATGAGAATTTCAGAGAGGCGATATGTCTTTCAGAAACAACTTTTGGACAATCTTCAGAAAACTAATTTGTGGCATTCCCACATGGCATTTTCCACACTCTCAAAATGAAAGTTTTGCACCCCATACAGTTTAGTTTCTGATGTCATCTGTACATTAGGCAGTGGAATAGAGTGTATCTGATCATTCATTTCAGTATGGAGCAGATTTACAACAGTGTACCAACTTTAATAAGTACCTCTGCTAAAAACATGTTTTGAATGTAAATAACATAATGCATGCATGCAATTGTTGCAATTATGCACTGATATAAATGGTGACCATTTATGACCATTGCAACAGGTTAAAAAAGGGGGAAACTTATGCATGTATGTAAATATATACTGTACAAAAATTTTTCTAATACATTATTAACTAATTAATACTTTTATTCAGCAAGGGTACACGGCACTAATCAGATTTACGCTGTAAGAATTCTATTTCAAGTAATTGCTGTTTTTTTTCATCTTTTTTCAAAGAAGCAAAAAAAAAAAAAATGTATCACAGTTTCCAAAAAAATATTAAGCAACAACTATTTTTCAGCATTGATAATAATTAAGCAGCAAATCAGCATATTAGAATGATTTCTGAAGGATCATGTGACACTGAAGACTGGAGTAATGATGCTGAAAATTCAGCTTTGAACACAGGAATTAATTTCATTTAACTGTATATTAAAATAGAAAACTAATTTCTAATAATATTTTACAATATTACTAATTTTACTGTATTTGAACTAAATAAAAACATTTAAAACATTAAAATATCTTTCTAACCCCAATATGTGCATATAAACATCTCATTATTCACTGAAATCGGTTATTCACAAAAATGGGAGCTAACCAATATCCTGCACATTCATGTTCACAATAAATGATGTTTTATTAACAAGGTTCGGGAGGAGCACGATCAGATAATCAGTCTGGCCCAGGTGCAGCTCCTCAGCTAATCACCTTAACAAGCACATCAGGTGTTTATATACACAGCCAACTCACCTCTGTTCTATGACAGTTTTCCAGCATCCCGCCTCCACCCCAACTCCACACTCCAATCTAAATTTCATCCCATTCTTGGGATGAGGGGGGAGTTCTCTGGGTTCGGGCTCCATCCTGAGCTCCGAGCCCTCCATCCTGACAGCATGCCAAATATGCTTACTAATTGCTCAATCATATTATATGTTAGTGCGAACTCATGAAATGTAGTTCTTCACATAAATTTGAGTAAATTTCTAACCCTGTAAATGCTATCTCAAGTGCAAATAAGCAGCTGTTTCAGTCTGTTCCTCACACAAAGCCAATGTACGCAAACTCAGTCTCCTGTTCTGTCCTGGGGCCTGTACCATGAAGCTGGATTAGCTGGCTAGCCAGGAACGTTTCAGTTTAAGTTTGCACCAATCCTGGGTTTTAGGTACCATGAAAGTGGCCTGGCTTTCATTGCAATAGCAACTTACACTGCACAGCTAACCTGTTCCAGGGCAGGTTATGTTCTGGGTAAGAGATCTCAAACTGAAATCGGACCAATCAGATGTGAGCAAAGTGACACGTAACAATTATTATAAGGCATTTATTTTAAATGAATATTAATATATACAGATCATATGTAATATTCAAGATTCAAGATTTTTATTTGTCACAATTATACAGAGTATAACCAGCAGTGAAATGTAGGTCAGGTCCGCTCCAAGGACAGTGCAATTATAATGTATACAAATATTAAGAAAAAGAAAAGTAGAAAAAATAAGAGAATAAAATAAAATAAAAGATAAAAAAATATAAATATAAATGTGCAGGTCAGTACAGGTCAGTATGTTGTTGACTTAAATAGTAATAAGAGGAAAAAAAGTTGTCCAGGGTATTTAAATAGCAGCAATATGAGGTAGAGAAAAATTATGAATAGCTATTGATATGGTGATATATACATGGAGTCATGTGATGACAATGAACCACACTTGATCTGTGTTGTGATTGGCTGTTCACCACTGATGTCACACATTGTTGACAAAGAAAGTTGATGATCACTATCTATTGGTACCAATAAAGCCGAATCGAAGTGGTTTGGTTTTGTCAACTCGTAACTAATCCTGTAACTCTGAATTTGTTGATCTACCATCATGGTACAGGCCCCTGTTCTGTCAGTGTCTCAACAATGCTATCATCACATGACTCTCATGTCTCTGTGTCTCTCAGTTTGCAGTTGTTCAGATATGAACGCCTTCATGTGCAGCAGTCATGCTCTGTGAGGACTCATCACCTGGACCTGGTGCTGGACCGGATTCTGTGGTTCTGGTGAAACCGATTGCTGAGACCTCCTCAGATCCTGTACATGAGGTCTTTCACAGCAGCACTTATGTTTCCTCTGTGATCCCTGCACACGGCGGCATCAGGTGGGTCAAAGTCAGGGTTCCTCAGACCTTGATGAGCTTGCTCTGGAACGTTTGATTGGGTTTGGAGATAAAGTCTACATGGCATTGGCCCTCCAGGGTGAGATTTGAGAAAGTCTTTCAGCCAAATGGCCCAAAGCATCTGAAATCCCATTAGACACTGGTGACATGTAAATGTGTGCGGTCATGTGTTAGTATTCATAGTGTACATCTGATGTCAAAACTTTGACATATTTGTGGCTTGATTTTGCATATTAGATAAAGTTGTGAGTTGTGAAAGTTACAGTACGTTTTCATAGTAAAATGAAATATGGAAGCTGTAAAAATAAATAAATAATAATTTGCAATTTTATTTATGTTTTTGAAAAATGTCTTTTGTGCTCATCAAGGCTGCATTTATCTGATCACAAACACTATATAAAGAGTACATATTATTGCAGGTTAAATAACTTTTTTCTGTATGAAAATATTTAAAACAAATTTTAAATGAAAATTTCCTGAAAATGTGCTCACCCTCAATCTATAGATTGGAACAGATTTTGATAAATTTAGCATTTCATCACTTAATCACCAATGGATCCTGTGCAGTGAATGGGTGCCGTCATTGGTTCTACTAGACTTTTTCCACTGATGCGTTATGATGATTTATTTATATTTTGGCCAGTTAAAACTGGAGTGGTGTGGATTACTTGTGGATTATTGTGATGTTTTTATCAGCTGTTTAGACTCTCATTCTGACGGCACCCATTCACTGCAGAGGATCCATTGGTGAGCAAGTGATGTTTTGCTAAATTTTTCCAAATCTGTTCAGATGAAGAAAAAAACTCATCCACTTCATCCAGTTTTCATTTTTGGGTGGACTATTGCGTTATAAAGACTATAAATGTTTAATTTTAATATCCTGGAATATTGTGTGATTTTTAGATATTGTTCTCTGAATTTGTCGAATTGATGGTTAATACCAGGGTCTCTGTTTTCAGTCTGAACGCTGAGGAGCCGTTCTGTCGAATCTGTCATGAAGGCAGCAGCGCAGGTGATCTGTTATCTCCCTGCCAGTGTGCTGGCTCTCTGGCGATGGTGCACCGTGTTTGTCTGGAGCGCTGGCTCACGGCCTCCGGCACCAGCCACTGTGAGCTCTGCCACTTTGAGTTCGCTCTGGAGAAACTTCCCAAACCACTCACTGAGGTAAAATCATCCGCGGGCAGCGCTTGGGAATGACTTGCAGTATATTCTCTGAAGGACTGAGGAAAGAGTTCACTCACTTGATGCTCAAGTCTAGGCAATGCAAGATTATTTTGTAAAATTATTATTTTGCACGTTTAGCAGGTGATGAATCTGAGAATGGTCTATTTGCACTTTCTGTAATTCTGTCGGTGGCTGCATGATGCTCTGGAAGATTGTCTGACCTCAGCTGACACATACTGACACATCAGCCTGTCAATCTCAGCCTGTCAGCCTGTCAGAGTTCATGTGAGACACATGAATAAAGAGAGCTAAAGCTGTAAATGGACATATAATAACACACTTTCCATAATAGTCATATAGAAAGTGTTTTAAGCGTCATTATCAGCATCCGTTCTCCTGCAGTCAGTCACTCTCGAGTCAGATCCTCGCATCACATATTGGCGGGTCTGCTTTCCCTCGGCTTCTTTTAAACACGGATCCACTTAGCAGGAAAATGAGATTAGATGAGGACCGTATCCCTGACGCTGCTGCTTATCTCATATTTGGGTGGAAGACAGGAAGATGACACTACAGTCCACGAGCATCACAACCTGCTGACTGCTGCAAACCTGCCTGCTCTGTCAACAAATACAGAACCAGTGATCTCATGATGATATCTATCTATCTATCATCCATCCATCCATCCATCCATCCGTCCGTCCGTCCATCCATCCGTCCATCCATCCATCCATCTATCCATCTATCCATCCGCCCATCCATCCGTCCATCCATCCATCCATCTATCCATCTATCCATCTATCCATCCATCCGTCTATCCATCTATCCATCCGTCTGTCCGTCCATCCGTCCGTCTACCCATCCATCCATCCATTTCTGCATTGTTAATTTTCTTTCTTTCTGCATTTCTTTTTCTTTAATTTGAATTTTCTTACTTTCATTCTTTCTTTCTTTTTTTGTCTCTTGCTTCCTTGATTTCTTTTTCTCTTTTTCTTTCTTTCTGCAGTTTTCTTTCTTTTTTCTTTCTTTCTGCATTTCTTTTTCTTTCATTTCTTTTCTTTCATTTGTTTTTTCTTTTCCTTTCTGCATTTTTCTTTCTTTTTTCTTGCATTTTTTTGTCTTTTTGTCTTTCTTTTGTTCTTTTCTTTCTGCATTTTTTCTCTTTCTTTCTTTCTGCACGTACTACTTATTCTTTCTACTGATTTAAATATATGCACTTATCTATGCATTGTGTAAAGTGGTTTTGTGATCTAGATGGTTGCAAATTATTATTTTTTTCTTTATCTTAGGCTGTCTGAATTTTAAACTCCATATTAAAAAAGTGAATTAAAAGTTGTTACTAGCCAAACAATATATGAAATAAGCTTTCAAACTGCCTTAATTCAAGTATAACCCCCTCCTAATGAGCTGTGTTTCATGGCTGCAGTGGTTCACCACACCTTCCATGCAGCAGCAGAGACGGACGCTGTGCGGGGATGCCATCTGTTTCCTGTTCATCACACCCTTAGTGAGTCTGTCAGGCTGGCTGTGTGTGCAGGGAGCCATGGATCTGTACAGCAACGGCATGGAGGCCGTGGGACTCATTGTTCTCACGCTCACACTCTTCACTATTTACCTCTTCTGGACTGTTGTAAGTTCACTCTTGTTTTCAGCGCAGCAAAAGGAAAGTTTAATGGCATTTTACATCTGCGGTGTTTCTGGCTGATGTGGGATTAGAAACTATTCTGATTTAGAAAACAAAAAACCCACAATTAGTTTTATGACACCCAGGATGGCACACTGAGAATTAAATAAATAAAAAGTTCAAAATAGAAAAATGAACAACAAATCTGTAAAAGAGTGATTTAAAAAGTCAAATGATGATAAAATGGTACTAACTTTTCCACACGACCTTCTTTTTTAACCGCAGGTATCCCTACGTTACCACATTCACCTTTTCAGGACGTGGAATGAGACGAATCCCAGCGTCCGGCTACAGATTCCCTGTCCTGTAAAGAAACATCAGAGACCAAAACAACTAATGATGCACTTCTTGTGCAAATACAAGAGTAAGGAGACCATGGTGTAGTGCCTGAAACATCATCAGGAAGAAAACAGCCGGCTGTTTCAGACAAACCCTGATTTTGTGGGAAGCACTGATTTCGAGTCACACTCAGATCTGGAATGATATTCTGATTTGGGACTGAACTGAAGTGTTGTCCTAATTTGGAGTGGAACCCCAATTTTTTGAGAGATTTGGAGTGGATGGTTTAATCTGAACTTTTGTTTCAAATAATGGAAAACTAAAATAAGAAACTTCATCAGAAAAGCATGTCAAGCCACAAGAAAAGAACACGTCTTCTTAAATAAACCGAGAGAACAATGTTTTTGATATGATAACGACTGAGCTATTTATACCTGCAGGTTTTACCTTACAAAACTTCAATCATAAAATTAGCAAATCATTTCATTACTGTTTGCTTTATCATGGAAACACTTAACATTTCTTCCATGAAAACATGAAAAATGTAAACACTTAATTATCTTTTAATCATTTGATGTTGTAGCTGAATTGAAAAGTCTAAAACGAATCCTGTGTGCATTGTGTGCATTGTAAATGTCACATCAGAAAATCCAACATGGGAAAATATACACTACTGTTTTTGAAAGAAATTAATATTCGTATTCAGCAAGAATGCATTACAATGATCAAAAGTGACAGGAAAGCCTTTTATTTCTATTCATCAAAAAAAGTATTTTTTTTTATCACAATTTCCACAAAAATGATTGATAATAATAATAAATGTTTCTTGAGCAGCAGATCAGCATATTAGAATGATTTCTGAAGGATCATTTGACATTGAGCAATGATGCTGACAATTCAGCTTTAATCACAGGAATAAATTACATTTTAAAATATATTCAAATAGAAAACATCTATTTTAAATGATAAAATATTATTTAAAAAAATACTATTTTACTGTATTTTTGATTAAATAAACAGGTGTGCATAGGAGTTTTTTTTTTTCCAAATCCCAAACTTTTTCACTGGTGTGAATTTTAACAAATTCATACAAATTTGCCACCAGTTGCCACAATCTAAAATAGTTATGCATTTTCAGTTCAGTTCAACAGCAAATTTCAGGTGAGTGGGTTGAATATCTCTTGTCTGCATTTCTCATTGTAAAAATATTAAATGATGGCAACTTATGTTTTTACATTACTTTAACAAACAAGTTCAACAAAACAAGCTCATCAAAACGAGTTTCACTTTAATAATAAGTTACTTTTTTAATCAGTTATATGAAATTCAACTTGATTTTTTAAAGTCAGTTTAATGTATTTTAAGTTCAAATGATTCATACAATCAAGTTTATTATACTTAAAAATTTTAGGCGACAACTAAACGTACGTTTTTAAGTTGAAATGGGTGGAAATTTTTTTTTACAGTGTGTCTAGACCCTAGTTATGGTTTGATTCCTATTGGGAAAGTGAGAAACAAGCAAATAAAAACAAGTTTTACTTTTTTTTTTACCTTACATTTTGTGTCTCTGTTGGAACAAATAACCTGAGGCTGTTTCTTCCACTGTGATCTGAATTATTCAGAGAGATGATGCATGATCGTGCAGATCTAGTGAACTGCAGGCTGGATAGTTTTCCTCACTTCAACACCGTCTGAATACAAATAGCTCCATCCAGAGAGGCGAATGTGTCTGCAGTCAGTGAAAGAGCACTATGTGTTAATATTCATGCTTTGAGATGATTCACAAGCAGGTCCAATGCTAGGCTAATGTGCACAAAACAGGAAAAGACATACAAGTAGACTTATGCTAGGCTAGATTCGAGAGGAGAACAGCACAGGTTTAACCCACTGGCAAAATGAGTAGCAGTAAATCATACTGCTAACTATGCTAGTTAACAAGAACAGTGCTTATAAGAGAGATGAAGGGAATCGTGCATCACTGCTATTGCACTTATTGTCCTGTAATTGCTTCCTTTGCAACACTTTTCTTTTTTAGGTATTTTAAGAAAAACTAAGAATAGAAACAATGTTACTAAACTAAATATTGCTGTCTTAAGTGTTATTATTGACAAGAGCATCTGCAGTAAATAGATAAATCAGGCCTGCAGCCACCGAAAATCTTTACTTGACCTCTCCAATGCCTCCTTGAAATAGATGGTGTCGTGATGGAGTCATTTATCGTGTTCCAGGGAACTACCAACTTTACAGTTTTTCACAATCACTTTGGTGCATTTCTCAGATCAGAAATGAAATTTTCAAAACTACTTGTTCAACCTCCACATCATCTAGTCACTTGAGCACATCATAATAGCAGTTTCTCATTCTTTTCAACAAGTTGTGATTGCTTTGGTACATTCATGCAACTGATTATGTTCATTTGTCTGCGGTTTCCTACATTATCAATATCATGTTGCTCAAAATGTATTATATAGTTCTCTGTGCAATTGTCTTACCCCTGAAAATATCTAGTCATCGTATAAGTCATTAAATGCAAAATGGTTGATCTAGTTGTCATAAACTGTCAAGCATATTTTCTACACATTTCTATTAGAATTTTTATAAATTTGCCATGAACTGGGCAAGTGCATCTTGACTTTCACTAATGAAGAGAATATAGATCAACCAATTATAAACCAGTTCTCTGAAATAGCTCAAAGGTGCATCTCATGAACCTTCAACTGGAAAAGCAAGAGGACAACACAAGAGTTACAAATTCTGACAGTGGATGAACATCCAGAAAACCATCAGGGTCAACAGCCGAGAGGAAGAAGAGGAATAAGGATGCATGGAAGTGTACAGAGGCAAAACAGAGGAAGAGGCCAAGAATAGAGGCGCATATCAGATGAAATAAGGGCCACTGTTGTGGACCATGTTGTCAATCATGGCCTTACAATGGCTGAAGAGTGCAGCTAAATATTGGGAGATCGATCATATCCTCAATAATTCAAACATTTTGAAACTATCTCTTTCAATCAATATCCCACATACAGTGTAAATTTGTACTTTTGAAAGGATATATGGCATCCACAAGAAGTGCAGCCTTCTGCATTTCAGTAGGCCTAAAGTAACTGTCATCTAAACTATTGCCATAGTTTACCTCAGGTAATACTAACAGAGTGCACTGTTATATTGACAACATGACTAAGCATTTTGACTATCTTGTTTGTGAACAATGACACAAGGACTTTTCATTCTGATGGCACTGATATGTTCATTGACATAAATACTTACTTTTGAGAGATGAACTAAAGATTTTGAGTAAGTTCCAGGCTTTTTCAGGTAATCCATTGTGTGGTGCTGTTTGTACAAATTGCTTTGAGAAATACAATACTTCATTGCACATACTTCTTTGCAAATATTACAGTTTTTCTCAGTCGCTTTGGCACATTTCTCAAATCATCCTTAACATTTGCAAGGAAGTATGTGCATTTCTCAAAACAATTCAGCAACTGAAAATGTAGGAAACCGCAGACAAATGAACATAATCAGTTGCATGAATGTATCAAAGCAATCGCAACTTGTTGAAAAGAATGAGAAACTGCTTTTATGATCTGCACAAGTGACTAGATGATGTGGAGGTCGAACAAGTAGTTTTAAAAATTTCATTTCTGATCTGAGAAATGCACTAAAGTGACTGAGAAAAACTGTAAGGACGATTCGATAATTACCAAAGCGACTGAGAAAAACTTTAAAAATTGTCAAGAAGTGTTAACAGAGGAAGCTAAATAACATGCAACAGAGCACAACATCCAGATAACAGTTTTTTTTCTCTCTATACAATAATTCTATGTATAAATCTTTCAAAGCAGTCCTTCAACTTCTTCAATTTAAAATATATTATTTTTATTATATTTTTTCTTCCCATTTGTATAGGCCTATAAACATTTAATTGGATTGTCATTTGCGTCATGAGTATTTTACTCCCTCATAAAAACGTTTAAGGACAAAGCACTTTGTAGGCTACCTTTTTCTAGTTATATGTGAAAAGTGTTTTCATTCTTTAGGCTAAATCAAGGTTTGTAAAGTTGTTATTCATCTCACTTTTGTTCATGGCTTAGTGAAGAATTCTGAAAATCCCTATGGAGAAAATAAATAAAAAAATTACTAAGAGGTCCAAGGCCGTTGAAAAAAAAAAAACCACACAAGTGCTGATTTCACACAGAGTTGATGCTGTATCTGAGGCTAAGGTAAGAGGATATACAATTCAGTTTGTAGCCTACATTATACAAATTATTACGTCTATAGAATGTCCCCATAAAACATGGCAACGAGTGTGTGTGTGTGTGTGTGTGTGTGTGTAAAAATTGCACATTTAACATCATTTTGTCGATCACGTATTTCTTAATTACATAGGCCTACATGTAGCCTAGGCTATGTGTGTGTGTGTGTGTGTGTGTGTGTGTATAGGCTATCAATATACACAGTACACATACATATATGTAAATAAAACATGCATGTATGCATTTTGAAAATATTTACATGTAAGCCTATATACATTTATATATTTATATTCTTATATTTTACATTATGTATAGGTACATTTAATATATAAACATAACATATTTTTCTTAAATATATACATGCATGTGTTTGTTTTTATATATACATAATAAATATATACAGTACACACATATATATTATGTAAATAAAAACGCTTATTTTGGATGCGATTAATCGCGATTAATCGTTTGACTATATAATATTTATATGTTATTGTAGATCTGGTAGGAAACGTGCTGCTGGTCGACTGTCACACAACGCCACCGTCTGGATGGTAAAATAATAGCAATATCTAATGAACAATACAAAACAACAACAATACAATACAATACAGAACAATGCAATGGGATCCAAAACACCTCACTGGGCATTTGGCATTCATAATCTAATTCTGCAGTGAAAGTTTTAGGATTTTCAATGAATCTAAATTAAGGGCAGTTATGTTGACTATTCCTAGGTCACTAATAAAATTAAGTACATTATTCACCCATGTTGATGTTGATCATTGATCATGTGACCTTTTGTTCTTACATCTATTGAAGCACAATATGCTCTGTCTCAAATCATGCTGGAGAATATGCAGCTTGAGTGTTGCTGTTAAAGCAGATGATCAAATCTAATCCATTTTGAAATTAGGTCACTTTAAAAAGTAAACTTTTAATTCATATTGTTATGCTGATTATATGATCTGTGATGGATAAAAAACTGCATTCAATTAGAAAATAGAAGCATTCTGATTAATGTTCTCTTTTGCATCCCACTAAACATTGTCATTACATGTGACAGATGTATTGTCAAATACATGATTTAGCATCTATAGTTGAAAAAAATTAATAAATTAAATATATATATATATATATATATATATATATATATTTGAATATATTTGTTAATGAAATATAAATGCTAAAAAAAATCTTAATGTTTGAGAAAACTGTTGAATGAAAACCGTTGCATAAATTTCTTCAACAGCAGGTGGAGATAAAAGTCCATGAATCCACTCAAAGTGTACAGCTCAACAGCATGAGAACTCATTCCCTCTGTACTCCTTCCTTCTGAAAGGAAGCACACAGCCAGAAAAGACCTTGAATATTTCTCATGCATCTCATGGTTAAACTATTATTTGTTGTATTTTGCTGTTCAAACTCTAAAATCTAAATGCACAGTTGTTTCTGCCCCATTCAGATTATAGGTAGGCCACCTTTTTTTCTTTTAAGTGTTAAATGTAACACTTAAGTGCTTTAAATTTCTTTCATTATAATATCTGCTGCTGGATTTCAACCCTGTAGATCCAAGAGCTCACTAATAGTCTCTTTAAAAGAATGAAAAGCTTTGCCCTTCTGCTGCTCACTTTGACTTGAACCAGGGCAGGTGAAAGCATATCAAAGCCTCTCGCTGCCAAACGCTACTCTACACTTCATAATAAACAGATATGCTGTGCCCCAACAAGCTCTTTGATCACTCGCAGGAGCATATAGAATGATAAAAGCCCTCGTGAAGCGCTGGGCTGCTTTCTGGAATCGGTCCAAAGGGTTTGATGATGTTGAGGAAGTATTTGAACACTTAAAAATAGAAAAAAGGAATTATATATATATATATATATATATAGAGAGAGAGAGAGAGAGAGAGAGAGAGAGAGAGAGAGAGAGAGAGAGATGATAGATAGATAGATAGATAGATAGATAGATAGATAGATAGATAGATAGATAGATAGATAGATAGATAGATAGATAGATAGATAGATAGATAGACAGACAGACAGAGAGAGAGAGAGAGAGAGAGATGATAGATAGATAGATAGACAGACAGACAGACAGATAGACAGACAGAGAGAGAGTGAGAGAGATGATAGATAGATAGATAGATAGATAGATAGATAGATAGATAGATAGATAGATAGATAGATAGATAGATAGATAGATAGAGAGAGAGAGAGAGAGATGATAGATAGATAGATAGATAGATAGATAGATAGATAGATAGATAGATAGATAGATAGATAGATAGATAGATAGATAGATAGATAGATAGATAGATAGATAGATAGATAGATAGGCAGAAAACCGATAATTGTATTATAATATACATTATTTATTAATATTAACCCAATAATGGCTTTGTATGGGCTATTTCATATCAATTTAAGTCTACATAATGAAAGTAGATTTTAACAAGGCTACTTCTCATTAGTTTTAGGGGCATGTTATCAAGTTATGTTTTAAATGTATAATTATATAAACAATGGTTTGATATTTTTGTTACTTTTTACTTTTTTACTGTTCGTTGAGTGGTTTGTGTCTCGTATTTATTTGAATGTTTATTCGTTTTATCTTAAAAAAAAAAAAGCTCAGACACACAATGCCTCTATAATAGCAGGATCCAGAAAGTGTGACAACATGCCCCGCTGCGCGTCGCGTCCGGTGTGGGACGCCTAGCGGACTATCAGCTCAGCACACTAACTTCTGTCAGCTCAGTGTTCAGTAGGTAGCCCTGCGCTGAGGATATCGGAGAAACTCGCAGTCATTCGCGCTGCATTCAGCCTTTCTATCATCCGACAGACCGCTGCGCGACGGACGCACGCCACTCAAATCAACATCACCGGGGCTCGCGCGGTGTTTATTGGTTACTGGTGCGGCGCCACGTTTAATGGATTAAAATGTGAATCTATGAGTTACTTTGCAGCAAAGGTAAGAGCTGATCGTTTAAATGCACGTCTTTGCGAAGCTCTGCACTGAATAAGATGAGTAATATCAGCAGGTCTATCGGTTTTTATTTCCAGATGTTTTATAATATGAGTCATTTATAAAGCAACTTTGATTTGTCTGACATAACCTGTATGTGCATTTAGTCCGTTGCTCCATCTCTTTGCAGCATCACATAATGCACTTATCTGATAAAATAAAAGCAGTATCATGTGAATATTGGTATATATATGACATGCACTGCTGCACAGAAATGATTCACAGAAACCTATTACACTGCATTCCTTTTCTACTGCTGTTGCATTATGCATGGGGAGAACCTGAGAAAGGCTTTTTTTTTTTTTTTCTCATACCAGACTAGATAGTGTAATTAAGTCAATCAGGAGCACCACTGCCTGGCACTTTCAATTTAAAATCAACAGTCTCATCAGAGGTAAATAATTGAGCTTAATTGCCACAGCAGCAGCAGCTCTTGCATGATGATCTGTGGTTAAACGCATCTCTGTCTGTCTCTCCTCAGGCTGATATCTGACTGACATCGTTCACTAGGCAGCTCTGGAACAGGATTTTAAAGATGGAGTTCTGGGTTTTGCCAGTATGTCGGATCAGCTTGATGTTGACACTGATGTCGTCCACTGGTCGGGTATGATAAATGTCAAACATTGTTTTCGTGAAGTTAGTTATTGCTCACCTGAATGCGATCAATCAGATCAGATTCTCTACACAGTAATTTTCTTGGCCTCTGGCTCTTGCACTTTTAGTCATTTTTGCAGCATTGGCTCTACAATTACATTTTAGTATACAGTTCATATTTAAACACTGCACTGTGATATCATAATGAGCAGGCCGAGTTATTACTGTGATGTTGCAGCATTGTTTAGCTGACAATATTTTGAAACCCATTTGCAAACGTGCTATATTGCCACATATACTGTAGTGCACATTGCAAGTTGTAATCAGACTTCAACCATTACGCTTTTTTGCATTTTTATACTGGTTAAGCATCATAATGGCCATTTGAGCCTTTTTTGAATTCCACAGTGCAGTGTGATCTGATTATTTGTAAAGTAATTTGTTGTCCTCTGACAGAAAATTATGTTGATTTTACAGTAAAAGTTAGACTTTTCTGTTTTATTGTAAGAAATTACTGTGAAAGAACTGGCAATAGAGTGCATGAAAATTTGAAGAAGTGCACAGAGAACAGCCTTCAGAATAACCTAGATATTTTCTTAAAATATTACATGAAATGTATTATGGTTTTGATATTTATTTGTATAATTGGTGTGTAATTATAATTGTGCACCCATGCATTACAAATAACACTTTATACACCATCAAGTCATTTTATATTTATATGACATTTTTTAAATAGTAATTGTTTAAAAACAAAAATTGTCCCCTCAAAATATTTTATAAACATCTAAAAACAATTTTTAATTTATATCTAACATTTTGTATTTTGATTTAGTCAGTTTTAGTGATTTCGAGTTAGTTTACTGATTTTTAGTGACCATTCCAGACTGATGAATGATTTCATATTTGACCATTTTGAGATTAATATTTAATCTTAAATTAATATTTATCATTTAGTGAATTGAGTAAATTTAGCAATTGTGTACATTTTTAGATATACTTTTAGACATTCAAAGTTTGGGGTTGGTGTGATTTTTAAAAATGTAAAAAAAAAAAAGTTTCTTATGCACCAAAGCTGCATTTATTTGATCAAAAAATACAGTAAAAATATGAATATTGTAAAATATTGTTATTTATAACAGTTTTTAAAATACTAATGAAATTTATTCCTTTGATGGTAAAGCTGAATTTTGAGCATCATTACTCCAGTCTTCAGAAATAATTTTTATGGGCTGATTTGCTGATTGAGAAATATTTCTTATTATTGTCAATGTTGAAAATGGTTGCGCTGCTTAATATTTTTGTGAAAACTGTGATTTTCTGTCAAGTAAATTTAAGTGCTTGTAATATATCAGCCATCAGCTGAGGGTGGCTTTGGATATCATATATGCATCAGCCATTAAAACCTCATATAGGCTGACCAGTAGTTTTAATGTCTGTAGTTTTTTATTGAGTGAACACTGTTTTGCAACACAGATCAACTTGTGACACACACACACACACACACACACATACATACATCACAGCAGCAGACAAGCCCAAATCAACTCTCTCCTCCAGCCTCTCAAGTCGGCTCATGGTCATGCGCTCCATCACAGGTCCGGAGGGAACCGTTAAACATTGCCTTCTTTTTTTGTAAGAAACAGGTTTTATATATAGTGGGCTGGTGTGGATGTTAATGGAAGAGCTGGCATGGACCTGGACGCCAGCCAAAACCTGTACAATAGGGCCACTTGATAACAGCAATTTACACCGCGGAGCTGCCACCTATAGTGACCAAATCTCTTTGTCCTGTGCGCCGGTACATGAATAACGACAGCTGAAATCCAAGTCCTGCCTTTGTGGGATTCCGAACGTAATGCAAGTGGAAAGACGGAGGAGAGAGCAGGTAGCAGGTAGTGGCATTAGTGCAGCAGTGCACTCTGGGATAGAGTTACAGCCAGCCACGTTGAGCACCTTTTCCATGCACGCACCATTTGGCGTGTCATTCATTCCCTAGTTTGTACGCGAGCTGACGGACAGCAGCAGCGCTCTCTTTTACGCCATATTATACCATGTCAGAATTTATCATTTCCATTTCGCTGACTGAAGCAGGTGACTGTGGCCATCCATCTTGGACAGAACAGGTTTCTGCTGGAGTCTAAATTGAAATTTGATGTGCATTTATCCAGAGTCTCCATTAAAGCTCTTTGCAGTAATCTTTCAGAATAATATTTGTTCTATGGGCTAAACACTTCGGTTTGATTTATGTGCACGTGGGAGCCGCCGCTGGGACTCCTTAAGAAGCTGTGAGTTTCAGCACTGAAAGCGAAGTGGAGTCTAACAGGTGTTTTCACTACTCTTTTCCCACATCTCCTATTTTCCTGCTTTTCCTATTAGAGAGAGGCTCTGCTCTTTCACCTCCCTCTGGCAGCGTGCTCCTCCTGCTAGACACATCTTTCTCATGAAAGGACTTTGCAGGGTCAGATTGTGTTAGATGTGGGATTCAGTGGGCAGACATATTTAATTTTGCCTTTTGTTCAGCCTGATAAAATGATAAAATTCACAAGGTCTCGGCTGAATCGGAGTATCTATCCATCTATCCATCTATCTATCCGTCATCTATCTATCTATCTATCTATCTATCTATCTATCTATCTATCTATCTATCTATCTATCTATCTATCTATCAGTGGCGGCTGCTGGTCTTTCAAAGAGGGGAAGCTCATTTTCGGCCTACATCATAAAAATTGTCCATTTATTTATACGTAAATTCTGCCATCGTGTGCAGTTTGCTAGCTGGCTAGTTCACCGCCTGGCCTACTGTATGAATGAATGAATGAACAAACGATCTAAAAAAACATTAAACTTGATGGAGGAAATGTGGGAATTAGGTTAAACTGAAACAAGGAATGTGGTGTATAATTGTGTGAAATGTATAATGAAAATTGGCCAGCAATTTCGCCAAGCAAATATCAAGAAATAGGTTGCAGCAGTTTGTCTTTTGACTACACTTGCAAAATCCACTATGGGACTGAGCTCGAATCAGTGTTGCCAACTTCTTTCGATGGAAAGTAGCTAAAGCCAGTTTGTAAAGTCGCTAAATGTCGCCAGATGACGTCATGCGCTAATTAGCATATTCATTACGTCATCGCGTCATATTGCCTTTTACATTTGTTTGTCTCTCTGTGCTCATACTGTATTTTAATGCAGCCAAATTCTCAATAAAACTGTTTTCCTTTATATATTTTACTGTTTATGTTGTCAGTAAACGGGATAAATATGAAATAGTGACTGAAACGCAGCCCTTTAAGAATACATAACCAGCTCTCCCTCCCAAGAAGTTAGTCTGCACAAAAATTCTAATTTATAATCGAGCCGTCGTCTGATTAAATCAAATAATACATACAAGATAAGACAATTCCTGTGCTGTGATTTCGGCTATATTTGCATGTAAAATTAGAGAAGCAACATAATATCTATTTGAACTGAACGCGCTGCTCCTCTCAGCCGCTCACTGAACAGAGAAAGAGGTGCGTGCGCGCTGACCTCGCGCCGTAGGGGCAGTACCAGCGATCACAGAGACTCGCTAGGGTTTGTCAAAGAAGTCGCTAGATTTGTCGCTAGTCACTTTTGGGGAAAAGGGTCGCTAGGGTGGTCTGAAAAGTTGCTAAGTTGGCAACACTGGCTCGAATAGCTTCAGCATCAGCGACTTCTTATAGGACACAATCGCTGTCAATCAAAAGGAGATGCAGTCTTTCGACAAACCCTCCAATCATCACGTAAGCCATAAGTGGCTTTACTTTTTTTTTTCAAGTTTTTTTTTTTCAAATTCAGCATATTAATTAGAATTTAACAGCATGGTTTTGGCCTTAGCTAAACCACAGTGCTTTCAGCCCTCGTATTCTTCAATAGTTTGCTGCACTTTGGCAGCAGGTTCTTATTAAGCTCTTAAATTCACTTGTTTGGATAATCCAGCACCTAACACTTGATCTCAGCAGAGCAACCTTTATTCTGCAGGGACAGAAAGCATGCACTTCTTCTCCCAGAGAAATGTAACTTTTAAGAAGAAGCTCAGAGGTTAAATGAGTACATAGTCAACAATTACGGGCCAGAGTAGATTTTGAAATGGCGATTCTTGCTTGGTTTATAGCGTAGATTATGACAAGCAGATGTTGTACTAACCTTGTTCCTGATTGCTTTTTATTGCATTGTGTTTTCAAGGGTATTGATATTTTCAAATTCTCAATTGAAGCCATTTGTGCCCTCTTTTTCAATCTCACCATCTCCTCCATTTCGATTGCTTTCCATTTTTCGTTTTTTATTCCCAATTTACAGATTCAGAAACATTACTGAAGGGTTGCATTGTAGGCGGACAAATAAATGAAGCTTTTGTTGTCTCTGCCTTTCATAGACGGGAAATGCATAACAATACTCTCTTTCTATCACATTGTGAAGTTTTTAAATCATTTTTTGGGATAGTTTTTAGCACTTGTTATTGACAGAGACCTTAGAGAGACGACCGGAAATTATACAGCAGTGAGAGGAGGAATAAGAATGGGTTGAATTCAAACCTTAGAGGTTGCTTTTTCATTGCAAAGAAATGAGGTGTTATGCCGCCTACCTTTTGGAACATCCTCCTAAAATGCGCACAAGCTTGGAACAAAGCCAAGAGGGTAAACAGTGTAAGAGACGTGTTCATCAACACACAAACCAACAGAACAACAGCTCAATCTCCCATGTCATTTCTGGCTAGCGCTCAACAGATACTGCGTTTGCGTGCGTGGATATTTAAATGAGTGAGCATGCTGTGTTGGAGGAGAGTGCGAAGTTTTCCGTGGAGTTGTCAGGCAGCAGTATGAAAGCTTTGCTCGCTCACTGCTGTTGTATTGAGGGTCCAGAGACACTACGGCTATAGCTCCAGCCTGTTTGAACAGCTGACACCTAAAGCAGAGACAAAAAACCTGGCTCCAGACAGCCTCTTTGCTGAGAGCCGGGAATAGGTTGTGGATGTTTTAGTGTGTGTTTCAAGTGTGCACTTGTATGTCTGTATATTTGTTCTTTATGGATGAACAAGAAAGCTACAGGGGTCCCTACAATATTTGCACACTTAAGCCATACTTAATGTCTGAATGTTATTGCATTGCATAAAATCTAAAAAGAAGTTGGATGGGTTTTTTGTAAGAAAGATAACACAAGCATACAGTGCCAGCAAAACATTTAATAAATATATCTGAGGAAAACTGACTAAAAATATCATCCACTAAAAATGTTAAAAAAACACAAAGAAAATAAAAAGTAAAGTTAGTTCTGAAACATGCATTATTTGTTTGAACATGCCACTTGATATTTTGTATCTATTGCAATGGCATTCAGACATTTTTTATGAAAAGTTAAATTATTTTTAAATTAATTTTAAAATTTCATTAACATAGCCTACATAATATCTATATCTGTATATAAAATATATGTAATATAAATTATTAACAAAAAAGAAAACAAACATTTCTAAATGATATAAATATATATAAAAATATATAAATCACACACACACACACACACACACACACAGTGGGGCAAATAAGTATTTGATACACTGCCGATTTTTCAAGTTGTCCCACTTACAAAGAATGGAGAGATCTGTAATTTTCATCGTAGGTACACCTCAACTGTGAGAGACAGAATCTAAAAAAAAATAATCCAGAAAATCACATTGTATGATTTTTTAATAATTAACTTCCATTTTATTGCATGAAATAAGTATTTGATCACCTACCAACCAGCAAGAATTCTGGCTCTCATAGACCTGTTAGTTTGTCTTTAAGAAGCCCTCCTATCCTCCACTCATTACCTGTATTAATTGCACCTGTTTGAACTCGTTACCTGTATAAAACACACCTGTTCACACACTCAATCAATCAGACTCCAACCTCTCCACTATGGGCAAGACCAAAGAGCTGTCTAAGGCTACGTTCTCCGTATCCGATCTTTTTTTTTTGCCTCGCTCTAAAAAAAATTCCATAAATACGGAGTCGTCTCAGGAAATATCTGCGTCCACACGGAATCACTGAAACCGACTGAAAACGATGTAGTACACATGCCAGACCAATATGTGGCGCTGTAATTCTGCCACAGAGATACACAAAAAAACAGAGAAGAAGACTTGGACCATGTGCGTAAACCTTGCGCGCTGAATACAAACTAACACACAACGCAGAAGATTTTGCTTTAATAAAACTAATGAGCTCAGTAGGTTCTGCAGCACGAACACAGGCACGTAGTCTGACATTGTTGTTGTTGTTGTCGCTGTTATGTGACGCAGCGGTGTCTGATTAGGGGCGAGACGTGGGCTGATGACGTCATCGTTTCAGAAAATATACGGATTCGCCGTCCACACGAAAACGGCGTTTTCAAATTTATCCACCCTGGGACCCGGTTTCAAAAATGATCGGTTTCACTCTTCGAAAACACCGGTTTCGTGTGGACGAAACGCCTATACGGTAAAAAATTTATGCGTATACAGAGAAACACGTCTTCGTGTGGACGGGGCCTAAGGACACTAGGGACAAAATTGTAGACCTGCACAAGGCTGGGATGGGCTACAGGACAATAGGCAAACAGCTTGGTGAGAAGGCAACAACTGTTGGCGCAATTATTAGAAAATGGAAGAAATTCAAGATGACTGTCAATCTCCCTCGGACTGGGGCTCCATGCAAGATCTCGCCTCGTGGAGTATCAATGATCCTGAGAAAGGTGAGGGATCAGCCTAGAACTACACGGGAGGACCTGGTCAGTGACCTGAAGTGAGCTGGGACCACAGTCTCAACAGTTACCATTAGTAACACACTACACCGTCATGGATTAAAATCCTGCAGTGCACGTAAGGTCCCCCTGCTCAAGTCAGCACATGTCCAGGCCCATCTGAAGTTTGCCAAAGACCATCTGGATGATCCAGAGGAGGCATGGGAGAAGGTCATGTGGTCAGATGAGACCAAAATATAACTTTCTGGTATTAACTCCACTCACCGTGTTTGGTGGAAGAAGAATAATTAGTACAATCCCAAGAACACCATCCCAACCGTGAAGCATGGGGGTGGAAACATCATGCTTTGGGGGTGCTTTTCTGCAAAGGGGATAGGACGACTGCACCGTATTGAGGGGAGGATAGATGGGGCCATGTATCGCGAGATTTTGGGCAACAACCTCCTTCCGTCAGTAAGAGCATTGCAGATGGGTCGTGGCTGGGTCTTCCAGCATGACAATGACCCCAAACACACAGCAAGGGCAACTAAGGAGTGGCTCCGTAAGAAGCATTTCAAGGTCCTGGAGTGGCCTAGCCAGTCTCCAGACCTAAAACCAATTGAAAATCTATGGAGGGAACTGAAACTCCGTGTTGCCCAGCGACAGCCCCAAAACCTGAAAGATCTGGAGAAGACCTGCATGGAGGAGTGGGCCAAAATCCCTGCTGCAGTGTGTGCAAACCTGGTCAAAACCTACAGGAAACGTCTGACCTCTGTAATTATAAACAAAGGTTTCTGTACCAAATATTAAGTTCTATTTTTCTATTGTATCAAATACTTATTTCATGCAATAAAATGGAAATTAATAATTCAAAAATCATACAATGTGATTTTCTGGATTTTTTTAATATTCTGTCTCACAGTTGAGGTGTACCTACGATGAAAATTACAGATCATTCTTTTGTAAGTGGGAAAAGTTGAAAAATCGGCAGTGTATCAAATACTTATTTGCCCCACTGTGTATATATATTTATTATCTTTTAATGGTTTTGCAATATTCATTTTAGTGGTTTGCATGTCTTAGATTTTAAATTTAATCATGATCTAAACATGCATTATGAAATAATTCTAGCCCAGTTCCAATGATGATATATATCTTTTAATGATGCATCATTTTAATCCAAATTTTCAAATTTATTAAAAATGGCAGGTTATGCGTTAACAGAGGCTTTGACCTCCACAGGAAAGTGTTGCGTCATGGAAGGGTGATTTTACAAGGTTGCTAGGTAGCAAAAAATAGGAATTTTGAGGCATTCAAAATCTCTTCATAGGGGTTGACCGATTTTAAACTAATTTTTGCTGCTTTGTACTCAGAAAATATCATTGAGGCAAAAGCATGTGGCTTTCATGTGTTCTACAGCGTCACAGTATCTGCTGATGGTTCAAAGGGTGTTAATGTTTTGATTTATTGGTCCATGCAGGGCCATAAATACACAGCTGCTTTTAATAGCAATTTTACAGATAAAGCCTTAAATCAATGCAGCACATACATGCGTTACTCTGAGACAGTCAAACCCTTGCAGGATAATCATTCTGGATTAAATAACTGAATACCAAATATTGTTTTGCATCTTTTAATTCATGCATGATGTAAATCCGGATGCAATTCCTATAGGTCTGCTTTGCTCCATGAAAATGAAAGCATATATTTGGCACGCTGTTGGGTTTAACTCATGCATAAGTTTGCAGATTGCATATGTGATTCTGTTTTACCAGTCACGCGTGAGTTTAAACATTTATCTTTAGACAACTTTATTCATCAAACATCTTTTTACTGAAGGTGTCATAGAAGTGCTTGAGCACTTTGAATCCATTCTGCAGATTTTCACTCAGAATAAAGACTGAAAATGCAAAAGAAAGTCTGCAGATTGTCTGAGCCTCCATCAGTTATGTGATAGCGTTAAAGAGCTCTTATCTGTATGTTTTGACATATACGGCTCGTCATGAATTCTCTCTCTCTCAATCTATGGTGGGTCGAGTTGAACTGAAAGGCTCATTCATACACTGTTACTGTGTGGCCATTCAGTCTGACCAGCTGTAAACAGACTCGCTGCCTTTTTGCACCCGCTGCACTGCTAATCTGTTGGGACCCTCTCTCTCTCCTTCACGCTCTGACATGGCAAATAGGCTCTTGACACTAAGCCCTGGCACATATTTCATGATTCCATTAATGGCCCCAGTCAGCTTTGATAGAGAATGTGAAATTATGTTTAGTTCAGGACCTTAAAGGAAAAGTTCACCCAAAAATTATAATTTTATCATAATTTTCTCATGTCTATGCTGTTTCAAGCCTCACGCTATTTTCATTCTTCAAAGAAACACAGAAAGAGCAGAAATAGAAGGAAAATGGATGATGATTTATACCGTTAAGCTCCAAGAGGGACAAAAAAGTACCATACAAGTATCACGAAAGAGTCAAGAATTAAATTTCAAGTCTTCTGAAGTCATCCTCTCTTTTGCAGTCTGATTTGCTTTTATACTTTATTTGAAAACTTGCTCTTTAAAAATTAAAGGTTTTAAAAGGGGGGTTTCGCAGTGATGCCATGCTGGTTCCACAAAGAACCTTTCTGTGGAAATGTTTTTAAAGAATAATATTTTTTGTAGTTTTTTAAATAATCTAAAGCACCTTTTGATGGATGTTAAAGGTTCTTCATGGAACCAAAGATTCAAAAAAATTACTTTTATTTTTATTTGATCTTTTATTCGTGACTGGCCACACAAGATATAATGATGTTAAACCTGACCAATTTTTTTATTTAAAGTTATGTGCATTTTCTACTTATAGCTTGGCTATTCTGTCGAGTGTCTCATTTTGAGTTTCAAAGAAGAATGAAAGTAATATGAGACTGAAACCATATGAGGGTGAGTAAATGATTACAAAATGTTAATTTGGGGGTGAACTATTTCTTTGAATGTCTACGACAGTTCATTTGAAAAGTAATCGTTTTAGATTTGAGCCTCCGTAAACGTTGATTATGGCTCAGCTTGTAGGTTCTGCCTCAATTCACAAATCTCTAGTTGTTGAAAGGACTGTGATATCCGACTGCCACCAGATCCTTTGCAGTTTAACGATAAGATAACTGGTTTACCACATCCCAGAATTCTTTTAGTGTACTACTACAGTGTTTATTAATATTTCGAATTAGCTTTTATTTTTTTATGTTTTCAGTTTTCATTTTAATTTTAGTTTATGATTTGGTAATTTTGTAGTTCTTTTGTCATTTTTATTATTAAAAATGTATTTTTGTTTTAGTTTTATCCATTTTATTAAACTTATACATGCAAAGGCAACATTTCTATTTTCTAATAAAAATAAAAACAATTTTAAATAGTTTTAATTTCAGTTAATAATAACTACACTGCTACATCCATACTGATCTCACAGACAGTGAGGATAACCTCAAGTGTAGCGACTATTACAGCCTGTTTGGGGAATGCCATTTTAGAAATTCTTTAACCTACGTTCTGGAAAATAATTTTTTGGAAGTTAAAATACTCTTTTCTGTCAGATTTAATGTGCATGGTCCAATATAAGTAAGTGGAATGATTCCCTGAAAAGTGAAATATTATGATTCTGTGATGCAGTCAAAACATTGCTCTGTTTCTTTGAGCATTGCAACCAATGCCTGTTTGGGCCAATGATACATGGAGTGAGTGTTTGAGAAATCTGTTTAAAAACTGTCATAATGTTTGTAATTACATTGCTAGTGGCGGATTAATTACATACAGCATTATTAGTAGCTTCATGTTGGTGAGGTGTAAAGAAAAAGTTCAACAGCAGCTTTAAAGGAATATTTCACTCAAAAATGAAAAGTTGCTGAAAATATACTTCTGCCCAGACCATCCAAGATATAGATGAGTTTGTTTCTCTATTAGACAAGATTTGGAGAAATTTAGCATTACTCTTGCTCACCAATGGATCCTCTGCAGTAAATGGGTGCCGTCAGAATGAGAGTCCAAACAGCTGATAAAAACAGTAATTCACATGACTCCATAATATTGCTTCCTCCAGTGAAAATGTCCATTCCCTGTTATTCTTTCACATAAAAATCTACTAACATGTTTCTTTGGAACTGATTTAGACTGTTTTTATTTCTAAACAGTGCTTGATCTGTGCATATTTCTCTCCTGATTCAAACAAGGTGACTTTCACCAGACAAAGCAATATTAGAGGACTTGTATTTTAGCTGGAAGCAATGGTTTGAGGTTGAAAACATCTCAATAATGGGTTTGTTTCTTACAAACTCTTAGCTTTTCACTTCACAAGTGGATTATTTTTATGTTTTTATCAGCTGTTCATTCTGACGGCACCCATTCACTGCAGAGGATCCATTGGTGAGCAAGTGATGTGATCCTCAATTTTTCCAAATCTGTTCAGATGAAGAAACAAACTCATTTACATCTTGGATGGCCTGAGGGTGTATACATTTTCAGCTATTTTCTTTTTTGGGTGAACTATTTCTTTAAGACCAAGCAGCAGCTTCTGCCAGCTTATTGCAATGCCAGTGTACTGAAAGCTTAGCACGTGTTAGTGTTACTAGTGCCACTTACCTGCCTTTCAGCAAACCAGTTTGTAGTATGTAGTTTGGAGTATGTTATGTCACCTTATTAATATTCATGAGAATATATCATTCATAAGGTTTATAGCATCTTACCCCAATTATCAGATCATTCTTACAGCACTGACACTATGTGATGCTATTCATATGCATCGCTACACTCAAAGTGTTAAATTCAGCCGTGTGAACTGCTTAACCAGCACTGAGGCACTTCCTGAAGGAGCCTTGAATTGTAAATACAGTAAACTGTGTGTTCTCTTACCTTTACTATTTATTATTCTCAGTAAGTATTTCAATCTCCGCACTGAAGTGCCTCAAGCGGCTTTTGGATTGACATATGATAGATATCCAGCAACAGTTCACCTCAGTGTTTTTCGACCTCACAGCATCTGTTAGCTTGTGCATCTCCATTTCATAACAAAAACAGAATAGCAATCAAAATGCATTTCGATTGTGGAGGAGGTGAAGATCATGAATGTTCAGACTTATGGGGAATCATTTCAATTATATTTTATAACAAGTTCTGCTCCTCAGGGGCTCGAGTCGTGACATTAGCAAACAAGATGATTCAGTCTTCATATTGGAACTTCAGTGTCCAGCTGATCCTTGATGATTTACATTTGTTTTTTACCAGATGCTTTCTTAACAAATTAATATGCATAAAATGCAATAGCTGAAAGTAGCTATATGTTGCATGCTAAGCTAAACTTCTGAAAGGAAAGCAGAAAACTGGAAATGTGGAAAGCAATAATGAGATATTGTAATTCAAATTTACAGTTTGCAAGTTAAAATAAGGTGACCAGAATTCTGAAATGGAAATCAGAGACTTTATAGTGATTCAGTGGTCATAATATCATTAATATCTTACTTGTTATTAATAATGAATTGAAAAATGTGAAAAATACGATTTTTGTATTTTTTTTTTAATTGTTGTGGGTTTATATACCATTGTAAAAATAATGTCAATTTGATCTTAATTGGTTTTAATGCAATTCACCAAAAATCACACTATACAAAAAATAAAGCAATGTAAATAGTAACATTTGAAAAAAATGAACAGATCAAAACAGTATTATAACAAAATGATGACTTTATAAAAATTAATATACATGTCACGGTGCACACAGCAAGGATGATACGGGAACACGAGACGAGGAGTAAACTCAAAATACAGTCTTTAATGACTCCAGGCAAGACAAGGCAGACACAGACACAGACACAGACACAGACACAGACACAGACACAGACACAGACACAGACACAGACACAGACACAGACACAGACAGGAACACCGGGGAGTAACTAGTAGACCAGACGACACACAATTGAACTGGCAGGAACTTAAATACACAGGTTAATGACTAAAACACAGCTGAACAGAATAAACTAATAATCAGATTAAACAAGGACAGGAAACAAACCAAATAAGGAAACATGAGGTGGGAACACATGACACACACAACATATATAATATATGCATATATATATATATATATATATACACACACATTTATTTATTATATATATTTTATTTATTTATTTTCAGATTGATAATAAAGGTGAAGCATGCAATATCTTCATAGTAAGCATTATTACTGCAGAAAAATAACTGTTTTCAAATAGGTTTTCAAAAGGTTTCAAAAGGCTCCACCAGTAAATATTTACATGCACAAGCTTGATTAGCAGTAAAAATGCAACAAAGGTCATGCAGATGCCTTTAACTATGCGTTTTTGTCAGTTAAAGGTCATAAATCGGTTTAATCTGTTAAATCAAAAACAGATCTGGTATGCAACAGCATTTCTTTTTCATCCAATCAATTCCTGATGGATGAAATCAAGTCCCGCGTCGAGTATTCACGTACAAGGATGTAAAATAAGGTTCAAATGCCATTTCATGTTGAGTTTGAACATAATGAAGTTGAAAGAGGGAATATATCTTGTGCCTCTCAACCCCCCACTTTATTTTGGGTGGTATGGACAAGTGTGAGTTATGGATGTTAGGACCATTAAATGCTTAGCGGTAAATCCCGAGCTTCCTGCTGAGCCAAGGCTGGACGTTTCCCACAGGCAGACCCTGTGGATGCAGGATTTATTTTGAGAGGACGGGGACTTTTTTGTTGGTATTAGAGGTGGAGTAGGCAGGGTTAAGAGTTAGCGAGGTGGAGTGGCGTTAAGCTGACGTGTTAAGGGGTGTGATTAGAAACAGAAGAGGTTTGGCCAGTGGCGAGCCGGCCTGGAGTTAAATGTGTCAGTGCTGGTGCTTGTAGGGGAGGGTGATAAGAAGCGTTAACTGTTAAGGAGGTTAAGAGCAGACGAGGTGGGGTCACAGACTAGAGTAAATATAACAGTGGAAGGCAGAATTATCTCGGGCTGCTTCCAGACACAGACATATTTCAGAAATGGAAATATTTTAACGTGATTAACTGAGAAATATTGCAACAATGTGTACAATTTTTACCCTCGTAAATATCTCAATTGTCAAGACTTTGCCTCGACAGGCCAGTATGTGATTATTGCTCTGCTCCAAAACCTTGGACTGCCTTGCTGGTGCTCAGTCTGAAATGCAACATTGTGAGTGAAAGATTTGGAACATAACATTCTTGTGTCATACAGATAGCGTTCAGGAGAATCAGGTCACTAGTGATTTCAACAGAGTTTGAATTTTAGCATATGTTGCTAATCAAATGATGTGGGACTATGATAAGCATACACACACATAGCACAGGCAAATATTTGTGACCTGCATCATCATTTTTAATCACTTCTGAGTTCCTGAAAGATTCCAGATAAGACTTTATTTAACAAAACTAGGATATTTATTTAAACATACAAGAAGTAAAAAAAATGTATATACACTATACCATTCAAAAGGTTCAGGTCAGTACAGTAAACGTTTTTTTAATTTAAAAGGAAATTAATACTTTTATTCAGCAAAGATAGATTAAATTGATAAAAAGTGACGGTAAAGACATGTATAATGTCACAAAAGATTTCTATTTTAAAAAATGCCGTTCCTTTGAACATCCTGTTAATCAAAGAATCCTAAAGAAAAACAAAATAAAATAAAGTTTCCACAAAAATATTAATCAGCAAAACCTTTCTTATTTTTTGCTGAAAATTCAGCTTTGCATCACAGGAATAAATTACAGTATAAGATATATTGAAATATAAAACAGAAATGTAATTAATATTGCACAATATTTCTGTTTTTACTGTGCTTTTAATCAAATAAATGCACCCTTGGCAAAACATTAAAACTAAAACTAATTCCAACCTAATTTAACCTTTTTACTCACTTTTGTGATATACTTGACATAACTTGAAAACTGAGACTTGTAATACGTCAGAACCTCATAATAATGATGAACTGTTTTTTGATACCTTTGGGTACTGAATTATTTTTATAATCAACATTAATTATACTCTCTCCACTATTTTTTCCCATTCAGGCAAGCTCGCTAGGTTTTGGAACAGAGCCCATGTCACCTCAAAACAAATATCCTATACTATGGTAATCCGTACTATGTCCAGGTACCCAAATAGATCAGGAACAGCTGTTAGCAGATCCTCATGTTTACCCAATTCCCATTCTCAAGGTCAGCCAGACCCGTCTCAGAATTCCTCAACAGGATTTTCCCCGAACACGTCACCCGAGCTCTGTGAACACGGCTCACGGGGTGGTCATCAATGCTGGCGGGAACTGTTGACTTTAGAGTTATTGTCTTATAACCTCTTTTTATTGTTTTGTCAGAACCTCAGCAGTGCACAGAAGCCATCAATCAAGCTGGATTATTGGCTGGTTGTGGAGTCGATTATGGTAGCCTGTTTTTTGATACCTTTGGGTACTGAATTATTTTTATAATCAACATTAATTATACTCTCTCCGCAATTTTTTTTTAATAAAAAAGGTAATTGCAACTTTTTATTTCACAATTCTGAAATTTTTTTTCTCCCAATTGCGAGTTCACATCTTGGAATTCTGACTTTCTTCTCAGAATTGCATGATATAAATGAGCGATTTTGACTTTTTCCATAGAATTGCAAGATGTAAACTCACAGGTGTCAATTATAAAGTCAGAATTGCGTAATAAAAAGTCACAAATGTGTTTATAATGTCAGAATTGCGAGACATAAACAATTGCAATTCTCAGAAATAAAGAAAAAATATTTAAGTTTATATCTCGCAATTCTGACTTCCTAACAAGCAGTTGCGAGTTTTAAAGTCAAAATTGTAAGATATAAACTTGCGATTTTGATAAAAATTCTTTTTTTTTCCCTCAGAATTGGACTTTATAACTTGCAATTGCGAGTTTATAGTTCACAATTCTAAAAAAAGTCAGAATTATGAGAAAAAAGTCAGAATTGCGACATATAAACTTGCAATTGTGAGTTTATATCCCACAATTCTGACTTTTTTACTCATAATTGCAAGTTTATATCTCACAATTTTGAGAAAATAAGTGAGAATTGCGATATATAAACTTGCAATTACAAGACAAAAGTCAAAATTGCAACATGAAGTTGCTATTGTGAAAAGAGTTCATAATTAGAGAAAAAGGTCATAATTGAGATAAAAAGTTACCTTTTATATTTTTTATTCAGTGGCGGAAGCAGGCTTCCATGGTCGATGGTTCACTCTGCTGTCTTTTTGGAAACTTACTGGATGTATTTTATTAGTGCTCAAAAATGGTTAGTTCCTCCTCCAGTGGTCTGCTCTTGTTTACACATCTCAGTGAGCAGCAGCTGATGCCATCAAGTGCCTCCTAATTGTTTTAGGAAGCAAGTTGTGCGTAATTTCCTTGTAAGTATGTACGTTTATGTATGTTTAGATATGTGAATGAGTGTTTGGCAACTGCCAAGCTTTACCTTAGTTACCCAGAAACACTTGCTGGCTTGCTGCAAGCACATTTGTCACAGCAGTCAGGTTGATAAAAGTGTTACCATGACAGGAACCTCCATCCTCTTGAGCTCCTCTTGCTTATTAAAGTGCCTTCAGAAGATAACAAGAGATCAACAGACAGCTGGAAAAAGCCAAAAAAGGACAATCTTGCTGTAAGACTAATGACTGTGTCAAAACAAGGATGGCTGGTACTAGAGATGTGTATAATATTGTAATTGCTGTTTTAACAATGTGGAAGCTGACGTTATTGGGTAAACGTTTTGACAACGTTTTTATAACCTGAATGTGTTACTTGGTTTGCACTATACTTGTGTAAATGCCAAACTTCACTGGGAAACTGCATATATTTAATTAAATTGCAGCTTGTATTGCTTATTGCCATATTGATTTTATTTTGATATATTGTGTAGCCCTAATTAAGTGAACAACTCTATTCTCTTTTCGAATCTAAATTTCACTATTGCTCAATAGAATTGAGTACCTGTGAGTTGGACATTCATGGATTGGAGGTAAGAACTTGAGGATGACATGTCAGGAACTTGAGGACAACGTGAACAAAAGTGTTTTTTGTGCTGCATGACTTCTGAGTGATGGAAGGCCTGCTTTCATAATGAGATCAAAGATCTGGCACCATCTTCTAACACCTGCATTTGCTAAAACATTCAGCCTGAGGGTAGTACCACCAGAACGGACCAGCGGCAGTGGCTAATGAAGGCACACAATGAACTCCATTAACTTTGTACTTTGGTATTTTAGCCTTCAAATTTTGCAAGTGGCCAATAGTTTGTCAATAGTTTGTATTCCAGTTGAGTGGCATGTTGTGGACTAATTTCGATGTGCGTAATGTTGCAGAATCACAGCACTATGGTTGGCAATAGCCTGACGTTTGTAACTCTGGGTTGCTTTTTGTTCCCAAGAATGAGCCACATTTCTGTTCTATTAATCCCTGCACTCCAGCCGCTTCTGGTACGAGAAAAACAGTTACCAAGAACATCAAAGTATGGCCATAGGGAGCAAGCTCAACCCTGCTGGGCAGTTTTGCTTTTGCTGTTTGGAATATGTTCAAAGAGGCTGTAACATGCTGAGATTACACTGATGAATATGCATTATCCATCAGCAGGTGGGTGGATGATGTTGTCACCAGAACTATCGCAGCACGTCTCTACTAAAGGCTCTGGTGTATACAAACTCTCCTGGTCCAGTGTTTACAGCACCGCTTTTCAGTGGTGGAGCATAGTTGCTGTCTTGCTGAAGATTCAGTATCAGGCAAAAGAAGTAAACAGTTGTGACTGTGAGCTTGCAGTCTGAATCAAATGTTCCATTAGTGAAGTGACATTCAGCCAAGTGTGGTGACCCATACTCGGAATTCGTGCTCTGCATTTAACCCATCCAACGTGCACATACACAGCAGTGAACACACACACACACCGTGAACATACACCCGGAGCAGTGGGCAGCCATTTTATGCTGCGGCGCCCGGGGAGCAGTTGGGGGTTCGGTGCCTTGCTCAAGGGCACCTCAGTCGTGGTATTGAGGGTGGAGAGAGCGCTGGACATTCACTCCCCCCACCTACAATCCCTGCCGGCCCGAGACTCGAACCCGCAACCTTCGGATTACAAGTCCGACTCTCTAACCATTAGGCCACGACTTCCACATTAGCCAGTTCACGAGTAATTTATTCATATTCTTTTGATGAATCACTCAAAAATAATTCAGCATCTGATTGGGGAAGTCGTGGCCAAATGGTTAGAGAGTCGAACTCGTAATCCAAAGGTTGCGGATTCGAGTCTCAGGCCGGCAGGGATTGTAGGTGGGGGGAGTGAATGTCCAGCGCTCTCTCCACCCTCAATACCACGACTGAGGTGCCCTTGAGCAAGGCACCGAACCCCCAACTGCTCCCCGGGTGCCGCAGCATAAAATGGCTGCCCACTGCTCCGGGTGTATGTTCACGGTGTGTGTGTGTGTTCACTGCTGTGTATGTGCACGTTGGATGGGTTAAATGCAGAGCACGAATTCCGAGTATGGGTCACCATACTTGGCAGTATGTCACTTCACTTCACTTCACTTTTTGAATTCCAAATTCCAAGTCTAAAATGAAGCAAGTTTTAAATATAGTTGATATGTTCATTTATATGTATGTGAACTAATGTTCAAAAGCTTGGGGTCGATAAGATGTCTACATTTGTTTGATCAAAAATACAGTAATATTTTGAAATATTATTGCAATTTAAAAGAACTGTTTTCTATTTGAATATATTTTAAAATGTAATTTCTTCCTGTGATCAAAGATGAACTTTCAGCATCATTACACCAGTCTTCAGTGTCACATGATCCTACACAAATATGCTGATTGGCTGCTCAAGTATTTTTTAAATTTTTTATTCATTTAGCTGACGCTTTTATCCAAAGCGACTTACAATTGCTATATATGTCAGAGGTCGCACGCCTCTGGAGCAACTAAGGGGTTAAGTGTCTTGCTCAGGGACACATTGGTGTCTCACAGTGGATTCGAACCCGGGTCTCTCACACCAAAAGCATGTGTCTTATCCACTGTGCCATCAACACCTCAAGTAACTTTTCTTATTATTATATATTAAAAATGGTTGTTCTGTGGAAATTGTGATACTTTTTTTTTGAAGATTCTTTGATAAATAGAAAGTTCAAAAGAACAGCATTTCAAAAATCTTCTTTTTTTTAAACATTATGTCTTTATTGTCAATTTTGATGAATTCAATGCATCCTTTCTAAATAAAAGTACTAATTTCTTTAAAAACAAAATCTAGTGTATATATATTTAATGCATTCATATTTATATTTATAAATATATATCCTCCACTTCACTGGTGCAAAATCATAATTCTGTTGGCCAGGTCAATATTTTTCAACATGCTGTCCATGATATATTGAGGTTAGAGAGATCTAAATTTGAATTGTGCTGTGAAAAAAAAAAGTTGGTATAGGTTTCTTTTATGACTCACTATGCGACTACATTTCTAGCTTCTGCCAATGGTAACTGACTGTCGTAAAGAAAATACTCTGAAAGCTTTTACGTGACGTCAGGGACATTATATTATTGTCTTACAAGGAGCATGTGACCCAAATTGTTGTTGACGCTTTTTCCAAAGGATTTAAAGCCAGGATGCTTTTACCACCCCATAGACGCTGCTCAGGGTAAATGATGAATCTTCATTGTCCCACTGACTTCAGAGCTGAGGAATGTTCGAGTGACCAGATGTTAACCTGGCCCTTTTAACGAAGCGCTCTTTCTGGAAGTTATGATCCAGGATTAGGTCTTCCTCTGACTGTACTGAATACTGATCCTTAGCACCGAGTGCTAAAAGTCAAAAGCTTATCTAGGGTTAGTCCGATCTGAGAAAAGGCACTGGCCTGCTGCCAAAAACCCAGAGACCAGCCAGAGTTTTCTCCACATTGTTGAGTAGACTCGCTCTGACAGCGCCGTGACATTCCTCCGCTCAAAGCTGAGCCTTTCGCTTCCAATCTTTGAAGTTAGAACTCACGGCTTGGCCGTCGACTTAGTGCTTTACTTATTTGGCACTTATGCCCTGCTGAGACAATGTATCTACAGTTCCCTAATAGAGTGCCTGATGAAACATCTTCTGGCACATAAAAACACGCACACCTGTGCCGGCTCTTGTAAATGCCAGTGGAAGTGAGCGGAGCCTTTAGTAATGAGCTTGTATGTGGCTCTAAGTTGAAGGAAACCCAGTACGGTTACTCACACGCTGCCTAATGTTCAAGTCGAATCAAAATCAGGGTAAATTACAGAAGTTAGGGTTAGTTAAGAGCCGTTCACAGCAAGCAAGATAGTGCTAAGCATAAAATTTAATTAAACATTCTGGCCTGGTTTCATAGACAGGGCTTAGCCTAAGCCAGTATTAGGCCATAGTTCAATTAGGACATTTAAGTAATTTTTATAAACATGCCTTAGAAAAAAGCATTACTGGTGTGCATCTTAAGACAAAACAAAGGCACTGACATGTTTTAAGATCAGTTAGTGCAAGTTTCTTTCAGTTGAAACAGCTCAGATTTATATTTTAGTCTAGAACTAGGCTTAAGCCTTGTCCGTGAAACCGGGGGTCTATCTACTGCTGGCATCACTTTTAGATTTTTTTTTTTAGCTGATGAACAATAAAAGCATCAGCCAATCAGAATCTCAAGCACTCAAAAGCTGCAGTGTACACTTATAACATTATCATTTGTTGGTGTGGATGCTAATTTAGTAGGGATATAAGATATTTGATTTTGCCGATATTCAATATGCCGATATTTTTCAACTCATTTCGGCCGATAGTCAAAATATATCGGCACAATTTTTCATATCGGGCTGATGCCGATGTTTACATTTTAAGCCATTATCGTTCCGATAGTCCTTGGAGTACACATTAGACTGCCTTGTTCCAGCAACCATTTATTTTCATCAAGAGTTGCATTAATTCTTGTATTGACAATGGCATAGTCAGACCCTTCTTCAAAGTCGACTCCATCACATCCCAAAGACCTTCGACAGGGTTAAGGTCATGACTTGTCGTGACCAATTCGTGTGTGAAAATGATTTCTCATGCTCCCTGAATCACTCATTTCACAATATGAGCCCAGTGAATCCTGGCATTGTCATCCTGGAATACGGACATGAGAATGTCTTCTGACATGGTTGTTTAAAAAATTAAGAGCTACACACTGCATCAGTAAGGGTTAAAAGAATTGTAACCAAACATATTAATCACTGTGATAATGACCCAACCATAAACTCGTCAGTAGTTCCTTATTTAAATCCAAACAGTGATTTTTTGTTGATTTAAAAACATTGACAGCCAATTAAAATCAACCTGTTTATAAAGAAATCAAGCATTTAAAGAGGCAGACAACGAAACTGTTGCACAAACTTATAATAAACAAATCCTCTGCTGATGTGCAAGCTAATGTATTTATCATTAGTTATCTTTATAGTTATCATTTTTGGTGTGATTGAGCCTTAACTATTACAATAAAGTTTTAAAAATCATAAACAACAACAACAAAAAGTTTTAATCTAGCTTCATGCATTTTTTTTTTTTTTTTAAATCAACACTCGAATATGGGCAAGTTTTATATATAAAAAAGCAAAGACTACGTCTGGACTGGGTTCAGAACGATGATCAAAACATAGATAGAGTAGATCATCAATACCCCCAAAGCTTGCACAGTCTTATACCAATTCTTGGGTCATCATTTCATTCCGTAATGTTATGTAGTTTTGATTTATATGCTGTTTAATGCTTGATGATTAAATTATTCTACCATTGGCTTACATATGTGATCGCTTGTTTCTGCTTGTTCTTTGCCCTGATTTGATCCAGACGTTCAGTAATTTAACATAAGGAAAGCTGAAAATTTCCATCAATGGCGGGGAAAGAGTTAAAGCATTTAAAGAGGCAGATGATGAAACTGCAGCGCACACTTATAATAAACACAACTTTATTGTTTCTTGGTGTGGACACTAATATAGTTATCATTATCTTTATTGCTATCGTTCTTAGTGTGAATAGGCCTTTAAACTGATTTAGAGGCAGCCATCCAAGTACTTGCTCATAAAATAAGAAAAACCCAGGATTAAGCCTATTAAGATCTGATTTGTGTATAGAAACAGAGGCGGTTATTATGAAGGGAGTTTGAAGCCCTCATCCACTGAAAGACTTTTTTTTTTTTAGGGCACTTAAAGGATCGTATGTCGGAATGTGAACATCCTCACAGTGCTTTGTGCAGCTCCCTTTGTTTTCTATTCTTGGTTATGAAATGAAAGTCATTCCCGTTAGCCATATTATTTTTGCTCTGTCAGGGCTGTTTCCTGTGAGAGATGATAAGAGATGGCTGAGCTGCTCCACTCGTTCCTTTGCTCGCACGTACAGGAGGGAGTTTGTTGTCGTAAGTCTGTGTGGGCCCCCGTGAGGTACCTTGGGGCCTCAAAGGGAATTTATTGGAGAAGATGTCCCCTGCTAACACAGTCAGCACCTGAAGGATTTCTGTGTGTGTGTGTGTGCGTGCTTGTGTGTGTGTGTGTGTGAACTCCTGTATACACAGATGGTGGGGTGTTTACAGGGGTTCAGTGGGACAGGAGAGGTGACACACAAGACTTGTTTAGGCTGTAAGGAGTCTGGATTGAACTGTGTGTCTGGAGACAGATTGCAGAAACATACATGACAAGTGTAAACATAAACACACTTCACACACTCACGTGTGTGCGTGTGTGTGTGTGTGTGTGTATTAAAGAATAATATCTTTTGAAATTAATTTCATCCTATATTTTGACATATAGAATGAAAAAAATTACTAGTGGAATTTAAATTTTTAAAATAAATTTTCATTTTTAAATATGAATTACCCTGGTTATCCTAGAACATAGAATATTTTCATACACACAAAATTATATTAAGTTAGAGCAGTCTAGAAAATGGCAAATAAATTATTTTTATTATTAATATATGAAATTAATATTACATTCCATGTAATATTACATGTACTGTATTACTGTATATATTACTGTATTCTACATATAAGGAAAAATTAAACATAAAATCAAAAAATTTGTTTCAACCTGACTTTGGGTCAAATATGGACTAACCCATCTGTTGGGTTAATTTTTTGCATTCAATTTTTTAACACAAAAGTTAGGTTAGTCCATATTTGACACAAAGTTTGGTTGAAACAACCCAGCATTTTTTATGTAAATTGTCAAAATTAATCGAATCAAAAATAATTTATGGTTGCAAAACTTATGTTGAACTAATGAACTTCCTCTGTTTTCTGACTCTGAATTTGGAGCCAGTTCTTAAAATTCTACTGAATTTTGTCCAGGCCTTCTACACACACACACACACACACACATGGATAGCAGAACTGTTAATTCAGGCTTGTCAGTGAAAGTCTGTGTCGCTGATGAAAGCATGCCGGGCGGCTCCTCTGACCGTGTGCCAAACTCTGCTGCTCTTTAGGGCGTAAGTGCTTGGCGAAGTAGTCAGCCTCACACACTCACCCTAGCAGACACTCCCTGGGCTCAGGTACAAAATTAGATTCACTTTTTATACCTGGTACATTTTGTTTTGCAGCTTCAAGTGCTTGAAAATAGTTTCCCTTTTAATGAGCAGGGAGGGAAAAAAGCTTTTCAGGAGCTCGCTGTGATTTTATAACCACCTTAACTTCCATAAATTGTTTATAAGTGTGTCACCAGGCCGTTCCGAGAAAGCCGTCGGCCTAGCATTAGCACGGTAAACACATGGTAGCCTACTTCAAATTGGTCTGAACGATTCAGGATTTGGTTCATGCGCTGCAGCTAATCTTCCTCAATAAACCTCTAAGGCAAAGGGAATTTCAGCTCTAACAAACCAGAGCTGCTTTCTCTTCTGTGGGGTTTCTACTGTCTCAAAATGAACTTTTGACACACTAACAGTTAAATTTCCTTTTAATTTGTCCATGCTGTAGTCCTTTATCTCCTATTAGTTTGGTGGATGTCAGAGATGGATAGCACCTGGCAGGTTTCGAGGTTCATTTTATGAGTCAGGATGATTATTTTATGTCCGTCTATATGAGTTTTCTGAGTTTATTTTGTGAGTGGCTGATAGAAAGTGTGGCTGATACTTTATATAAAATGCATTTTATACACTGAATCTTATTTGAAGTTCTAAATAAAACAAAGATCATTGGATAAGAGAAAATACTAATGTATTTCTACTTCAAAATTTGTCTAGCTACTTTAAAATAATATTTAATGTAATGTGTTACTTGCTGTTTCTTTGTAATTGTTTGTGAAATTTACTTGCTGCTTCCGAGTGAAACATTTTTTGGAAATTGAAATGGAAATTTGGAAAAATTACAAATAGGCTTAACTCATGAATTGTTGTTATTGTCTTGTTTTACAGGGAGTTGCGAGCCAGACGCAGAGTGCTTACTTCCTCCCTGAATTTGCACTTTCTCCACAAGGAAGCTTTCTGGAAGACACAACAGGAGAGCAGTATCTCACCTACCGCTATGATGACCAGGTCAGAAACACAGCATCACACGCTCAGTACTCATCTGTTGTAATAATTTTTATGAACACGTCACACATGCCACTTCCTTTTGTGGTGATTTAATTGCACATCGTACAACTACTGCTCTGAGAAATGATCATGGTTCATTAGCTTCTTGAATTTAATACTATCTAATAGGCTCTGTTCTAAAACCAGGTGGGCTGCCTTGCTGTCTACTAGCATTGGGTAAAATAAGACATTGGGTTTAACATTTCTTTATCAATATTATTCAGTGTTGAATGTAAGGTATGAATTGAATTACTTTTATTATGATCTATAATTATGCTTCCTATTAATTATTTCTAATCATGCTTTGGAAGAGTCAGTCTAAAGTGTACCGATGATGCCTCAACATGCTGTCTAGGTAGGCAACTCACTAGGTTTTAGAACAGAATTTTTGTAGACAAGTGAACTTGGCATATGATTGAATGAGTCAGCAATTAATTTGTCAATCATTAATAATGTCTGTCTGTGCGTTTCTGCACCCCACTGAGAGGAAAATAGTTGGAAGAATAATGAGAAATGACATTAGTGCTACTTTTTATTTTAATTTGTTGTGTGCTATGATTAACATTTAATATGATATAACCTTAACCAATTCTGATGATGTTTTCAATACAAAGAATCCTTATTTAAAATGTGATTTTAATGGAACTTTCATTGGCCAGGTTAGAATCAACTTTAGTTTTTTTATGCACATGTGGATAAACGCAATTTATTAAAGTCGATTGTTGTCACGTGTTGGTGAGGTACAAACGCACAGTGACGAAGGAGATCAACAAAAAATATTTTAATTAGATAAATCCAGGAGACAAGGCAAATAAACCAACTTAACATGGACGAGAACGGACGAAGACTAAGGGAGAACTGAGGTCTTATAAGCATGAAGCAAACAAAGGGAACTAATGAGATGATTAACAGACAACAGGTGAACTGAATGACTAATTAAACAGAACGGGGAAAACTAGGTCACAGGGGAAACAGAAAACCACAGACATGTAACAATTGCATATCTAAACATACATTTTTTTATACACTATCGCTCAAATATTTGAGGTCAGAAAGTTGCATTAAATTAAACATTTATGCTGTTTCAAAAGATTGCATTTCAGATAAATGCTGTTCTTCCGAAAAGTATCCTGAAAAAAATGCATCAGTCTCCACAAAAAAATAGTAAGTTTCACATTGAAGTGTTACATTCAAATTACATTTGAAACTATATTCAAATAAAAAAACTGCTATTTTAAATTGTAATAATATTCCACAATATTACAATTTTTACTGTATTTTGGATCAAATAAATGCAGTCTTGTTGAGCATAAGATACTTTTTTCAAAAACATCTCACTGACCCTGACAATAATGGATTTAAAGGGGTCATCGGATGCAAAATTCACTTTACAAGTTGTTTGAACATAAATTTGTGTTGGAAGTGTGTGTACACATCCATCATATAATGATGAAAATCCACCCAGTGTTTTTTTTTAAAATCCCAAATCACACTTTTTTTAAATTTCACAAATCACACTTTTCTGAGGTTTCTGTTCTGTACAGGCCCCTCCCACGCCACAATAGTTGATTGACAAGACCGTTTTACCTTGGACAAGCCCTGAGTGAGCTGAGAGCTGATTTTGACAGGGTAAAGGAGGTGTTTTTTTACACTACCATTGAGAAATTTTAACCAAAGTATGTTATAGACTTTTCTTGAAGACCCTAAAGAATCATATCAGCTTGTGTAAAATAGGCATCCGATGACCCCTTTAATATATTTTTATATTAAGCAGTATTTTTGCTTTTAGCTTTATTGACCAATCAGAACCCAGGACCAGAACTATTCGTTTTGAAATAGTGAAAGAGTTATTAAATATGGGAGCACAAGACCTGTCGATAATGTAGATTTTGATTTGTTCACAAATCACAGATAATATATAATATAAGCTTCAGTGACAGATGCTGTGTTAGCGGCGGTTGTTCAGGACTCTGCTGTTGAGCTATTTCCTCTCGGTACGATCAGTTAAGACTTTCAGATCAGCCCCTCGGGCTTAAGGGGAATTTGGGCCAGGCTGTCTCGGTAAACCCTCTGTAACAGGAAAGTCCAGGTAAACCCAAAGTTTATAGGCATTATAAAGCTCTGCCTGACTGTTTTCTTTTGAGCGCCTGCCCTGGGAGCCATTAACCCAGACACACTATGCCATCGGACTGTTTCGGGGTCTGTTATGGAAACCTTGTTTCGTGTCAGTCCAGCACTGATGTCTGTTTCCAGGCCAGTTGTTATGTTTGTGACGTGTTGGCATGCATGTCAAGGATGGCTTTTATTATGGTGATTTAATACAGGAATGTGGCGGTGGCACGGCAACCACGCAAACACATGCTGCTTCCTGTTGTTAGGACAAACTTCCAAGCATTTCTGCTCATATGAGCTCATACAAATGCACTGCTGTTGTATATCAACGCTGATAGGTGTTTGTGAGTGTGTGCAAAAACATTCTCAATGGCTGTGTTTGCGATTGTATTCTACCATACTGCTCTTACTTTTGCTGCAGCAATTTGGCGTGGATTTCAATAGTTTTTATTATATTATTGTTAGTATTCATTTGGTTTTAGTTTTTCCCCACAGTTTAGTTTCAGTTTCTTTCATTGTAGTATTTCAGGGCTGCTAAAGTTAATTGCACTATTTGTATCATTTAACAATGTTTTAGGTTGTTGCATTGCAGTTGGGTTGTAAATGTTCCAATTATAGAATATAACATGTATCAAAGTCAAAAATTAATTTGCAGCCATTTTACTTTACTTTTGGAAACATGAGCTTTTTTTTGGAAACATGAGCATGTGTTTTTAATTGATCAAAAAAAGACCAATTAGCATTTTAGAAATAAAATTGCGTGACAATTCATGTTTAATCAAATAAATAATAAAAAAATATGTTACAAATGTTAAAAATAGTTTACATACCTGAAATTAAAAACACATACCTGAAATTACATTCACCAGTGTTACAACTTTACTTGTAACAAAAATTACAAGTAGCAATTTTGACAACAAGCATAGTATATTTTGAAAGGTGTATTTGTTCTGCTACTTTTTGTAATTTTAATATTGTTTATGTACTATTATAATATTCATTCCTATTTTGAATTCTCTTATTTTTACATTTTCAGGTTTCATTTTAATTTTTTATTTATTTTGTATTTAAATGTTTTTTAGCTTTAATTTATTTTGTTTTAGGTTTTAATTTTTAGTACTTCAACTTAAATTAATTTATTTTAGTAAATTGCCAAACATATATACAGTTTTTATATATTTTATATATATATACAGTGGGTACGGAAAGTATTCAGACCCCCTTAAATTTTTCACTCTTTGTTATATTGCAGCCATTTGCTAAAATCATTTAAGTTCATTTTTTTCCTCATTAATGTACACACAGCACCCCATATTGACAGGAAAACACAGAATTGTTAACATTTTTGCAGATTTACAAAAAAAAAAAAACTGAAATATCACATGGTCCTAAGTATTCAGACCCTTTGCTCAGTATTTAGTAGAAGCACCCTTTTGATCTCATACAGCCATGAGTCTTTTTGGGAAAGATGCAACAAGTTTTTCACACCTGGATATGTATATGCAGTTTTTGCTTTAGTTATTATAAACAGCACCAGTTTCTTATAGTATTTAAACAGTATACAGTTCCCAATGATTTCAACACAGTTTCCATTCATAGGCAGACACAGAAAATGGTCTTACTGAAAAAAGGGTCCCATTTCTGCCCATTATGGTAGAATAAAGTCTTTTATGCTGACTGACGTTTCATATTTAGAACGTGTCAAAGGATATGAATCCTTCCCAGTCATCCCGTCTGCAAGGTAAAGGGCTCTTCTTACAAAAGAAAATGCCACCGGCACCAATGCCGCTCCTTGCGTGCTGCATCTCTCCAGTAAGTCGTCTCTCTTGCCAGAAAGAGGGTGGATACCATCCAGGCCTGTGCCTGCTGAGGTTAGCCACAGATGGAGGGCTTTCCCCTACAGACACGGGGCTTAAACTAATAGATAATGCACATGTTCCCTTTGGGCATCTCCCCAGCCAGCCGAAGCGCCTGATAGACAGGCCCATAGTATAAAGCAGCTTTCCTCAGAGAGCCCCGTAAAGCATATCTAATGGTTTTTTGTGTTACGCTACCTGCTTGAGACTTTGAGTTTAGCCAGCTGGAGTTTTTTTGGCTCCGAGCAGCATGCTAGTGCCAGTGTTTCCACTTACAGCCAGTCCAGTCCTTTCTAAAATAAGTTCTCGTTTGAAAAGACGTGACACTGTGCAGGCAGAAGGCAGATTTTTAATGGATGGGTTCAGATTGTGTTGATTAATTTGGGTCAAGGATCAAGCTATGGTCGGGGCGATTTGAACGTCTGGGTTTGAGAAGGTGTTCACCTTGAGAAAGCAAGTGCCAGGTTTCATCTTTGAAGGTCTTTGATGGGGTATTTGTAAAACTGGCCCCCATCTGTGGCATGCCGATGTACTGGGATGGAGATTTAAATTGGGAGAGTCAGGCTCAGCAGGACTAAAGGAACTTGCATACTAACTATCTCTGAAGTGAAATATGATGAAGAAAGCAGGAGGGTGTTAAATTTGAGCCGTTAAAAAGTAAAAAGACGCCTTTAATAGTTGGTTTATGCTGTATGTATTTGCAGTTGGATGGTGAAGATGTGTTTTGCATCATAGCTGTTACTATATTGTGTGTTTTACCACAACTGAAACTATATTGACCAATTAGCATCCAAGACTGTAACAATCTGTATGGTAATTGACATTTTGGCATTTAGATGTGTAGGCATGGAGCATTAAAGGTATAGTTCACCCAAAAATTAAAAGTTGCTGAAAATGTACCCACCCTTAGACCAAGATGTAGGTGAGTTTGTTTCTTCATCAGAATAGATTTGGAGAAATTTAGCATTACATCACTCGCTCACCAATGGATCCTCTGCAGTGAATGGGTGCCGTCAGAATGAGAGTCCAAACAGCTGATCAAAACAACACAGTAATGCACAAGTAATCCACACCACTCCAGTCCATCAATTAACATCTTGTGAAGTGAAAAGCTGTGTGTTTGTAAGAAACAAATATTTCATTAAGGCATTTTAACTTTAAACCGTCGCTTCTGGCCAAAATACCAGTCCGTAATCCAAATAATTCTTCCTCCTGTGAAAATGTCCATTAACTGTTGTTTCTCACATTAAAATCCATCCACATTTGTTTAGAAATGTTTTGGACTGTTTTCACTTGAAAACTGTGCTTTTTTTGTGCATATTTCTGTGCATGATTTTTTACAGGAGAAAGCAATATTATGGATTGCTTGTGGGTTATTGTGATGTTTTTATCAGCTGGACTCTCATTCTGACGGCACCCATTCACTGCAGAGGATCCATTTGTACGCAAGTAATGTAATGCTACATTTCTCCAAATATGTAGCTACACATTAAAAACAGTTCCAATCTTAATTATTTTTTGTTACACTATGCACTGTCCATGATTAATTTCTTTATATATATATATATATATATATATATATATATATATATATATATATAATTTTTTTTTTTATTTTTATTTTTTTCTCGCTAAGACTCTATGCTTTCTTTTTTTCTGTGGAAGACAAAAGAAGATAATTTGAAGATATCCAAAACATTGGTCCCTTTAAGTGCTCAAATATTTTTGGGGGCCACTGTAGGTGTGTATTGTTTTGTCAGGCTGTGTGGGCATGCCTGTGTGGGCATTACTGTCATTAACAATCTAAAAATCTAAATTCACTTTAAACATCCCACACTAATATGTAAATTAATATGCATGTGATACTAATACAAAAACATAATGTTTCACAACATCTCGGGTTGGCATTTAACTTGAAATGCATTTCTCAGAACCATTATTGCACATTTCATCATAAAGCACATACAATAGAAAAGCTCATGATATGCATGTCTAAGCACAATTTTGTATATCTAATGAGTTGTTGTTTTAATTTCATACATATTGAGGTTTTTATGTATTTGATTTGCAAAATCACTTGTAAAATATCTCAGTGGCTGGTGAAATTGAGCATTTAGCCAATGTGCCTGGCAAACAAAAAAGTTAATTTCCTTTGCTGGTTTTAATGCAGTATAATCCCATGTGATTATACGGCCATCATTAAAGAGTTATTTCATACTGTGCAGAAATGAGTCACATTCAGTGGCTGCTTCTGTCTGTAAGTGTAGATGAGCTGTAGTGGACATCCATCTATCTATCTATCTATCTATCTATCTATCTATCTATCTATCTATCTATCTATCTATCTATCTATCTATCTATCTATCTATCTATCTATCTATCTATCTATCTATCTATCTATCTATCTATCTATCTATCTATCTATCTATCTATCTATCTATCTATCTATCTATCTATCTATCCTAATCTAATCATTCGTCCGTCCGTCCGTCTTTATAAAACATTTAAAAATTCCTTGATGTTTATAGAAAGTCTGTAGCCCCTTTGACTGTATGTTTGTAAATCACAGGTAAGTGAAGCGTTTGATTACACAGCACTTTGGTACTTAGTACAGACCTTTCTCTCAACTCTTGTGTGTGTGTGTGTGTGTGAATGTACATGTCGAGCTGCTCCTAATTGTCTCTAATTTAAGCCTGAATTCTTTCCAACTGCTAAAAAACACATTTCATCACCCCACTGCCTGCTAATGCTCATAACACCTTTTTATGCAATGACACCCTTGATCTATTTTTAATGTGGCATTTCCATAAATTCGCATCGCTGAAAAGCTTCTTTTGACTTTCAGGTCTTCGTGCCAAAAAGGATGTTGGTAATGCCAAAGTTGGGGTGCTAATCAAGACTCTCTTAGTTATATGGGACATCTAGTGTTTTACCCTGAGCACTTTCAGTCGAGGCTTGTGTAAAGTCCCATTTGCCTAATCCTCAAAAACGCCTGGCAAGATGTAGCTCAGTCATAGGCTAATGCTTGACATTTTGAAATTAGATCACAATGCATGCGATCAAGTTTAACGTGGTAGGCAGATATTAGCTGCAGATGTTTTATTTTCAAAGGATTTAGTGCTGTGGAGACATAAAGCAAGGGCGTAATGAGGTTGATGCATTAATACTTTTATTCAGCGAGGATGCAATAAATTGATCAAATAAGACATTTATAATCTAACAAAAATTTATATTTGAAATAAATAAATTTCTTTTGAATTCATCAAAGAATCTTGAAAAGAAAGTCACTAAAATATTAAGCTGCACAACTGTTACAATAAAAATCATGTTTGACATTATTCTTCTGTTTTGACTGAACTTTGAGGAAAATACAAAGCAAAAACGTGTCCTCAGCTACCCTCACAAAGTTCAACATGAACTTCAATGTGACGACAAAACCTCCTGTCTGAAAAGAAATAGTTTTTAGTGAAAGACGTTTCATTCATTGTTGCCAAGCCGCTTTCATGGTCACACCGCAGATAGAATTATCCTCATACCTCGAAGTGTCAAGCTGTTGATAAGACGAGAATCAAGATGGAAAGGAAATTAAACATGTTGGTGTTGGTAGAGGAATCATGCCAGGCACGTCTTGCTTCGGGTAAGAATGATATGAGGTGAGATATTTTTATTCCTTTCTGAGAGTTTTACAATAATCCAAATTTATAATTGCATTGTACTTGATAAATAGTTGTTCACAGCCATTTCGTAATCCGAATGAGTCCTATCATTTAAATTTTTTCTTACTTTTATGGTGTTTCTATGTTCATTTTGGAGCTTGATATTCATAGTCGCTGTTGAAAAATAGCTGTGTGGAGTGCATTCCATTGTAAATAGAATAGCTTATGGCTTTGAAACGACTTGAGGGGCCATAATGATGACAGAATATTCACTTTTGGGTGAAGGATTCCTGTAATGTGGCTGAATGCTGTTATTTCCCAGAGAGAAACACAGGGTCACAGTTTGCTGACCACATGATGGTAATATTAACTTAGGAGACATAATTGTGTAACTTCATGTAGAGCAGTCAACCGTGAAAGCTCAGCATTACAGCTGCCATTGGTGATATTCAGGAAAAGAGTGTGTATCATATCAGCCTGTCCCTCCACTGCTATTAATCAAATCTGGAATTTAACCTGGGCCAAAATGACTGGATGTTATTGTAGGGTGCATGTTTTTGCTCGGGGAACAGGCCTTTTTGAGGTTCTGACTTATGAGCAGGGAGTGAAAGTTGGATTGAGTGTGCTTGGCTTTGAAAATCACACACATATACACACATACACGCAGGTATAAAAGAGAGAGGAGGATATAAGCTCTTTTTCAAAACCTAGTGAAGTGTACTACACACCGATATTGGTACTTTTAACTAAAACTAAGGCTACATCAACATTAATCCTGACAAGTTTGAAAAGGCATGTTTTTCTTCACGTTTTGACCTTTTGTCCATACTGAGATGCTGTTTTTGGCCAGTGAAAGTAGAGCCTTTAGAAGATGCTCTCTCAGGTGGATAAACTTTAAAATGCCATTTTTTACTTTTTGTGTGGACTGAAACGGAGGTATTTGAAAACAATGACGCATAGTCATGTGATGCATAGTGTACTTTTATATATATCTGTGCATTGTTGTGCATGCAAGTCACTTTAAAAATGTTGCTAAAGATTCATATTCAATTTCTGCAAAGATGAAAGAATATTTACTCGCAATTGCTGTCCTGCCGCAAAAGATGTTGACAGTTGTCTCTCGGTATCAGTGAGCATTTATGACATTTTACGCATGCACAGCAAGGAGATTTAAGCGTTCTCAGAGGTGTGGACAAAGAAATCTTCAGAAATTGCATTAAAATCATTAGTGTGGATGGAGATGGTTTTGAAATGAAAATGCTGTTTTCAAATATATCCGAATTAATTTGGATGAAGCCTAAATTTATAAAAAGTCGTTTTGATAATTGAATTAAAGCTAAAGAAATAAAAATAATTTAAGTTGAATAAAAATGCAATAAAAAATTAAAATTACAACTGAAAATATAAAATGTACAATTTAAAATATTAATGCATACTATAATAATTCTAAAAATAACACTGACACAGGCAGCTGCTTTCTAAAAAGGTGTACTAACATCATGAAACCTATTAAGAGACTGATTTGGAGTGCACTACATAGGCGTCACACAAATTACGTTCTCCTTAATGTGCACACATTGTAAATATTTTTTCGAAGTTGTAAATAAAACATTATTGAAGTATGTTTTGCAAGAAAATACTCTTTTAGATTATATTGGATATGTTTATAATGAATATTTTTTTATATTTCAGCAATATCTGGGATGTACTGACTCTTAAGTTGTTCCAAACCTGTATGAGCACAGAAGAAGATATTCTGGAGAACATTGATATACAAAAAGTTGATGTTGACCATTGATTTCATAGTAGGAAAAAAATACGGAAGCCAATGGCCACTAGCAACCGTGACATTTGTGGGTGAACTATCTCTTTAAGGATAGAAACAAGGTATTTTACTTAGCCAACTTGGTCTGCAGCACACACATGATGCCTTATGCTAAGTAGGGAGCTCACTAGGTTTTGGAACAGAGCTATTTAGAGTATTTTTTACAGTCATGTTAATTCACCTCGTGGGTTTTTCGTTTAAAATATTTAGCTGTTTTTGTCATTAAACATTCAACTTGTGTGTGTGTTTTGCCGTTCCTGCTATGTGGGGGGCTGTGGCTGTTCTCAGATCAGCTTATATCGTCTACTTAAGGGACTTGCACGGGTTGCACACCTGTTGTGTCAATTCCCTGCATTCAAGTTCACTCAAGGTCATATTTTTAACACAGTTGCCACGTTTGAGCACATATGTGAACTGCATTATGTTTATGTGTGTGTCTCCAGTCTCACCCCCGGACAACAGGTGTGGCCCTTGGATCAGAACAGCCATCTGGATCTCGTTTGCCTGTCTTTTGAGAGTGCGCCAATTTAGCAATTGCCTCATTTTGTGGCCTTATTTCACGTACTCTGACATGGCGTTCTTTGGTCGTGGCTTAACATTAACACATTACGGCAGCGTCCTTTTAAAGGGATAGTTCACTCAAAATTTTAATTTTGCTGTTAATTTACTCCCTTTCAAGACGTAGGTGACTTTTTTCTTCAGTAAAGAAGATTTTTAGCTGTAGACCTTGGTGATTCAGAACATGCAAGTCAGTGGCCACTGGTACTTTCAGAGTCAAGAAAAGCATATCAGCGAACACAAAATTAATACTTGTGGCTCCTGATGATATATTGAGGTCTTATGAATCAAAAAGATTGTAACAACATTGTTACCTGTAATTCAGAGTCTCAGGCAAACCCAGTGTGATGTCTGGTTCACAAACGAATCGAACTGGTTCTTTTTAGTGAACTAGAGCAGCACAGGTCTACAAGTTACTAATACTTACTACAAGTAATGAAAGTTATGGTTTTTCTTTACTTAAAAAGGTGAGCTGATGAAGATTAATTCATTCACTTTATGCGCAAAACATCCAAACTTCACATTATCATTGGGTGCTTTAATTAAATTGCGGTGAATTGGTTAGTTTCAGTCCTTGATTCTGATCGGTCAGCAGCTGTTTTATTCACAATAAAGCATGGCTATGACTGCATCACCCAACGGTTCTGTGCATTACAATCAGCAACATAAACATTCAATATAGCATCACAGCTGTTGCATGTATTATGCATTTCAGCAAAATTAACTGTTTATCATTTATGCAATAAAGTATGAGTGACCTCTGCCAGCATTTTGGTGCATCATTCACCTTTAATTTTGAGGCCACGCCCTTGTCAGGGTTGTCACAGCAGTTTACTAGAGAGAGACCCAGATGCAGAATTATCAAGGGAGTGACACTTACTTACAAGACTGGGACTAACAGGGCTGAAGTGAGTTCAAACAATAGGAAAGGGCAGTCTGCTGGAGAACAGGAGGATGGCCGAAGTCAGACAAACAACAAAGAACAAAGGAGATAGAGCAGCACCAGTCAATGAGATCACTGGAGATCAGGCAGCAGCTTGAGCAACCAGAGCTTGATAGTTTGAGCTGTAGTGAAACCAGTCCAGTCATACAGGTCTTGAGAACAGCAGCCAGGGGGAAGTCAGGAAACTGAACAGAAACACACACACTGGACAAAAACACAAGACATAACAAGCAACAAAGACACTAACTACACGTTTAAAAAAAAAAAAAAAAAAAAAAAGTTGAGCCAACTTAAAGTTAAGGCAACAAACCTCAGCAGATTTGAGTTCTTAACTTGTTTTAAGTTTATACATCAAAAAGTTGATAACCTCCTACAAAAATAAGTTGAGAGAACTCAAATCTGCAAAAAACTGGTTGCCTTCATTTTAAGTTGGCTCAACTTTTTTTTTTTTTTTAAACAGTGTACACGCCATGACTGTAAAGGAAAAAAAAAAAAAACTGCTGAGAGCAAATAAAACAAAAGAATGAACCAAAAGGCAAATTCCAGGAATCAATAACTGAATATAAACCAGCTAAGACAAAATCAAAATAAAGGAGCCAAACTAAAGGCTAGAGAAAACTAGATTAAAAAAAAGACACTAACTAGACTAGAGCAAAATAACAAAGGCAAAGAAATCCTAATAAACTTCAAGAGAACTAAATGCAAAGCCAGACTGAAAAGGAGAGTAAAAACAACACGACTAGTTGACTGACAACAAATTCTCTTGCACACAAGATGCTAACACAATGAACCAGCAGAGACATGAGGGTACAGGGGCACAATATAAAGGAGCTGAGCACATGAGGATCAGGTGGACACAATCACATAAACGAGGACTAAACTAGGACTAAACAAGGGGGTGGGGTAACTGGAAACCAGGAGGCAGGGCAAGAAGAGCACATAGCCAACAAAAACAAAGACAAGCCATGTGCTCAGACACAAGACAAACAAGGACACATTAAACAAAGACAGAACAGACTGTTCTGTCTATGTTTAATGTGTCCTTGTGTGTGGACCCTTACAGCCCTTCCCTCTAAAAGAAACTCTTCTCATATACGAGCTATGCGTGTGCAGTGTGGAGGGAATATTAGGTATAGTACTGTATGTCCATTAATTTACACTATTATGGTGCTTGCTATAATATAACTCGCTCTGTGCCACAAATTGGTCTGTTTTAAACTAAAAGACAGAAAACAGACATTTTCTCATATTGAGAGATAAGCAGATGTATGTGTGTGAGAAAGTGTCATATAGGGTATTAAAAAAATAAATTGCACAGCGGATGAGAATGGCTCCTACAGCATAGTCGCTTGTTCCTTATTTCCTACATACGTGACATCATTGTTTGATTACGTAAACAAATCAGTTTTTGGAACCATTTTATTGAAACAAACTGTCTGAAAAAAAAGAAGGAAAAAAAAGGATTTCCCTGTTGCCTGAGGCTCTGTATTACAGATAATAATGTTGTAAATAATGTTCAGTTTCTTGCACAAACCGATCGTTTCGCTTCATAAGACCTCAATATATCATCAGGAGCCACAAGTATTAATTTAGTGTTCCCTGATACACTGTAAAAAAAATTGTTCCAAAAAGTTGTTTCAACTTAAAATAATAAAAAATTGACTTAAAATTTTTAGTTTAGTCAACTTGAAATGTTAAGTTACTCAATATTAATTTAAGCAACAACTGGAATATTTTATAGTGTATGCTTTTTTTTGACTCTCAAATTGACATTAGCCATTGCCTCACAATCAACAGTTTCAACCAAAAATATTCTTTACTGTTCTACTGAAGAAAAAAAGCCACCTGCTTCTCAGATGGCCTGAGGGGGGAGTAACATTAACAGCAAATTTTCATTTTTGAGAGGACTATCCCTTTAACATTACCGCTGCTCTGGAATTACGTTGAATTTGGGCAGCGGTTGCGTTTACTTTGCAGGACGCCAGGAGGGAGAAGATTGAGCCGCTAAGAATTTATTGTTCTGAGAGGAATTCTAGTGTTTGAGAAAAAGGAACAGATAACAAAAGGATAGATGATGCCAGGGTCGTCTCTGGGGTTGTGGAGCAGAGGTTCAACAAGGTTTAACTCAAACAGAGGCTTCTTTAAGACATTCTTAACATGCTGGACAGATCAGATATTGTCCTCCCTTTGTGATTTATGTGTCTCAATTAGGACTTTGCATGAAATGCTGGTCTAAATTAAGTTGTTACAAACAAAACGAACAAAGAGACCTTAGAATGCGAGAAGAAATATTCAACTCCGCAAAAGTAATTAGCTGCTAAATCAAATGAGGTCAGAGGATGTCTCATTCGCTGACGTTTTATGGGTGAGGACAATCAGAAGGACAAATTGTCTGTGGAGAAGTGGAGTCAGCAGGGAACTACATCTTCTTCCAAAAGATGTAATGGGAAAAGAGAGCATTAGTTTTATGAGTTTAGATTCCACGGTGCGTTACAACCCACTTCCTGGCGTTTATTAAGTTTCCCCTGATTTTGAGAATCAAATGCAAATAGCATAAATAAGACAACAAATGTGTTTTTCCTGACATGTGAATTTACAATTAAAGTAAAGATTTACAGGTGGTGTTTTGTAAGTCTATGGTCCCCCAGTGGTCAAAGCCGAGACTTATTGAGCGCTTGAATATAACAATTAGAAAGTTAAAATTTTTTCATTATTGATATGGTGTAGTTATGACTATACTATTGTATTAGTACCTTCCTTCGCTTTGTTTTGTAAATTTGTCATGTTTTTTTAGTGCTGTCAAACGATTAATCGCGATTAATCGCATTCAAAATACAAGTTTTTGTTTACATAATATATGTGTGTGTACTGTGTATATTTAATATGTATATATAAATACACACACATGTATATATTAAATAGAAAAATATAGAAAACATAGAACATAGAAAAATATGTTACATTTATATATATATATACATGTAAATTCATGTAAATATTTTCAAAATATATGCTGCATGTGTGTGTCTTTATATGTACATATTAAATATACACTGTACACACACATATATTATGTAAACTAAAACTTTTATTTTGGAAGCGATTAATCGCGATTAATCGTTTGACAGCACTGTTTTTTATATAAAAAGGTATCAATACAAATAGATTGAAACAATCCTAAAAAAATTAATTTCCGCAAAATTAATTTCCGCAGTTTCCGCAAAAATCTATTCAACATCGATAATAATAATAAATGTTCCTTGAGCACCACATCAGCATATTTCTCATTTTATTCAGCTTTGCTGTCACATGAATAAATTACATTTTGGAATACATTAAAATAGAAAACAGCTGTTTTAAATAGGTTCACAATATTATTTTTCCACAAGCTGTTTTTACTGTATTTTTTATCAAATAAATGCAGCCTTTACTGGCCTGAAGCACTTTAGGTTTGCATGATTATCGACACAGCATTTTTTAGAAAAATCATGTTAAAATGTGAGTATTAAATGTGATCATCAGGCTTTTGAAGAGCACTTATTTGTTCATCTTTCAATCATCATTATATTACATTGCATTATTTTTTATCCCCGCAATAAAACTACAGAGCTTTGATCATAAATTTATTTATGGGCATTTTATGTTAGTAATAACAGTGTCATCTTACTTTTTGGCCACATTAACATCAACATCTGCATCAAATTGCATGTTTTTGCTCAGTTTGTGCCTCTAAATAAAACTGAGGTGTTTTTTCCCCCTCCTCGATTATTCTGACTAATTCATAATATGGGCTGTAAAAGCTTGATGTATCAAAACATAAATTGCCAGGCAGGATACAAAACATAAAATGCATATCTTATTTATTTATTTATTAAATTTTTCATTTAACATGTCTAAAGGTTCAATAAACATAATAAAAGATATATATATATAATTTATTACTATTATTTCATATGTCTGGCAAGTATTTTTCCAGTTTAGCTAGATATGTAACTTCAGACGCTGATAATATGAAGAAAAAACAAGAAGCAGCTGCAAGTGTGTAAAGTTCATGGTACCCAAATTCAATTGGATTAATTCAAGCCCTAAATTTGATAGATATTCAATGTTTTTTTCTTTTCTGTCTTGACTGTCCCGTTATGCTTGCAGATCCACGCCATCAAAAAACATAAAAAATGAATGAATACCAACTGGTTTTCACTGAGCTGGGCAGCACTGAGTAACCATAGCTACATTTTTGGTGTTATCCAGCTGAACTCCGGCCCACTTGCTGGTTCCCATTCGCAACAACCAGTCGCTAACGTTTATCACAGAGCGCTCAGATGGATTAGGCCTGAATCGCAACAAAGAAAGGCTGTGCATAGATTTTACGCCACGTTACCCCTTCCTGGGAACTGCCCGTCACCGGCTTTGTTTGAGAGAGGAGCTGTGTATACACCTGCTTTGTGTCTTGCTACTACACACACACACACACACACCAGCACAGGTTCATCCTTTATTATTTATATATTATATATTAAAAATGTAAAATTATAAATATATATATATATATATTTATATAAAATTTACAGTATTTCATTTAAAATGTATTTTATTTTCTAGATAAATAGTCTTAATTGAGTCTGCAGACCCATTGGTCCAAATTTAAGCAGCTTTGGGGACATCAGCCTGAAAAGTTGTGCATTTTGATGAAGGATTACAAAGACAAACATTTTGTTTCTTTGGAATAACATGCACATACTGTATGAGTCATGCACAATAAATAACATGTATTAGGAAAATAGGTAGGATCAGTTATGATTTCATGTTGACTGTTAAAGCCAAAGGTCATCTGCTGATTTAAGTTTGGCTGATGTTTTCTGTTTTTACTGAGGTCATGTTGTTTGTTCTGGATTGGTCGAGTCAGTGTGTTGCGCTGATCAAAGGCTGTAAATCGCTCAGGATCAGGGTACTGTATATGCTTATATGGTCATTCTGCATCTAGTATTTGATTCAGTCCAAATCCAAATTAAAGTAAACATTTAAGTGCTTGTACAGCACCCCATTTCTTTAGATCATGTTTTTCTTTTTCCTTTCAACTTTGCATAGTATCAGTTCTGAGTCTGATATAGCAGATGACAGCAGGAGACCAACTTTGGCTGGTTTGTGTGTTTGTTTCTTGGGTCGTGTTCAGGATAACATGCTACAGTATGGCACTTCTATATAGTGTGTGATGAATGAACTGGACATGAATAAAGCTATCATCTCTTTTATGACTCATTGTTTGATCAGATTGCTAAAAGTCTATGCATTTTTACAAAAAAATGATAATAAACATAACAATGACTACATTAATTGGCAAGATGATAAGTGGTTAATGTTGAAGATGATCAGTTGAATTCAGATTACTACGATCAGAATTAAATAAAAAGACTAAGATTTACTAAAATATTGCTGAAATACACAGGCAAAACCACTTAGCTGACATCATATTTAGTCTTTTGATATTAAAATGAATATTGATATTAATATTGTTTTGAGAGTTTTTGTTTTAATTTTATTTTTTTTGCTTTATATTAATACTATTACTTTATAATTTTTGTTATTCATTTTTAAGTACTGTATTATTAATTGTTTAAACTATATTAGCATTTAATGTTTATTATACATAAATTGTATTTATTTACATTTATATGATTTTATAGATATTTCCAAAAGGCAATAGTAAATTATAATTTATGTTTACATTTTTATGCAATAACTGTTATATATTTTAGTTTACATATTGTATTTTGTATATATATCCCAAATATTTATGGAGAAGTGCTCACTAACACAGATTTAGACAGATTTGTGAACAATATTTGAGAGAAATAGGCCTTTTGTGTACATAGAAAAAGTCTTAGATCTATGAGTTCAGCTCATGAAAAATGGGGGCAAAAACAAAAGTGTTGCGTTTATAATTTTGATCAGTGTATTTTGTTAATTTTAAAATATTTTATAAAGAATTTTTTGAAAATATATTTCAAATATTTTTATTTAAAATAATTTAATTTTAAAATAAATAATGAATATTATTATAATATTGTAATATTTATTTATAATAAACAATACAAATATAAAAACACATTCACACTGGTTTCAGTGCTTAGAAAATGCTAAATGTGTTATATTATTGAATATAAGAGCAGAGCAGCAGCTCATAGATGCTGATTAGAAACTTAAATTGGGCTTTTGCTCTGGAGTGTTGAGATTTGGGCCTTGAGTCCATATGCTCTGTGGGGTTCAATGCCGTTCCTCCTCCTCTCGCTACCTCTGTTTCTCATGCGCTCTCATCCTGTGTGTACTTGTGTTTTTGGATTGCTTTGCGATATCATAAATCTGATAAGCATGTAGTAGTGTTGTTACCTGGGAAACCCACCCTTGGGATGTTTGCTGTCGGGTGGGTGGAAGAGTGTGTTGTTTGGCAAATCCGAGCACATTCCAAGAGATCTGCAAACACTGCTACTAATGCGTACAGACACACACACCAGCGTCACACCGTTAGATAAACCTTCAGCGCTCAGACGAACGCTCAAACTGTCACCACGCCGCTAGTGTGTTGTAAATCTGATCGCTTGGAAAAGTAATAGCGCAACTCGCCACAGTATGCCGTTTGGTTTGAGGTCGCTCATTAACATTAATGTATTGTGAATGAGCATTTTGTTTATGAACTTCTTAAAGTTGAGAAACTTCTAAGAGTTTGTAATGAGATATAACTGATTAATTCCATTAACTAATGTAAAAAAATTTAGCAGTAAAATAGACACAATTGAGACAGTTGTCAAGTTTTTGAAAAAAGAAAAATTTATTTGATCAAAAATACAGTAAAAACAGTAATATTGTGAAATGCTATTACAATTTTAAATAACTGTTTTCTATTTTTATATATTGTAAAATTGAATTTATTTCTTTAATGCAAAGTTGAATTTTCAGCATCATTACTCCAGTCACATGATCCTTCAGAAATCATTCTAATATGCTGATTTGCTGCTCAAGAAACATTTATTATCAATCTTGAAAACAGTTGTGCTGCTTCATATTTTTGTGGAAACCGTGATATGCCTTTTTCCCCCGGATCTTTTGAGGAATAAAAAGTTCAAAAGAACTGCATTTATTTATTTATTTATTTTAATCTTTTGTAACATAATAAATGTCTTTACTTTTAATCGATTTAATGCATCTTTGCTGAATAAGAGTGTCAGTTTCCTATATATATATATATATATATATATATCTATATATAAAACTGACCCAAAAACTTTTTGAAAAGTAGTGTACAGTAAATTAGAGTGCTATAAAGTTAATGTGAATAGCTCAAGTTTGGTTTTGGGAGAATCTGATGAGAAATGTTTGAGTTCATATTGAGTTATCTGATTGTTTGACTGCAGACTTTGGTATCTTGGCAAATGTGAGCAAAGTTTGATCTCTTTTGAAACTTTACATGAAAGATTACTGAGTTCTTTTCTTAAGAGTCAAATCTACGCAGTCTCTAGTCCCTCTCCATTTAATCTCAAGGTGAAACGTTTGAGATTCTGAAGAGATCTCACGCTATCCGTCCTCATCTTTGATAGCCAGGTCTAATCTGTCGGTTGTGTCGTCCTCCTGCTGAAACGCTGCTGGGATTCGTGTTGACTGTGGTGAGGTCTCGGCATCTGGCCAGCGCAGACCCACAGCGGCCCGCTTGTTGAATAGGTCAGTTGGCCCTCAGGGAACGAGGTGGATAAGAATAACTGAATGTCATGGAGAGCTTCGGTGGACTTAACTTAATTAGGGGACAATTTTAGATGAAAAGCCTGCTTCACAGCTGCTGCGGCCCTGCAGGTACATGCAACAGGGGGCCTCTGAGCTTCCATGCGCTGTTCCTTATTTAACTACTTCTTCCTGATATAATGCTGCTAAAAAGGCCACCTGGCATTCTCGCTAAATGATAGAAGCTCTGTGACGGGTTTGTGGGGTGACCTCCACGACCTGATGATATTAAAGGAAAGATCAGCTCAGATGGAAACCTCTTTCAAGCTGGATAAAGGTGAGCCAGAGGTGAATATTCACAGAGTTTTTTTCGTGTATATCTTTCAAGACAGTAGCTCTTGTATGCATTAGTTGTGGAATTTGTTGTTAAGGTCACCCGTATTAAGTTGCATAATCTTCTATGGTTAGTTTGCGCTGTCATCTCTTAGTATTCAGAGAGACCATAGAGCAAAGAACGAATAAGCTGTTATAAGAGTAATCGACCATCACTATGATCATGCATTATAAAGATGATTATACAGTAGATAATCATACTGTCTTACATATATATCAGTGTTATTTTAGTTTTTGTTAATATTTTAAATAAGATTTTACTTTTCTTTTAAAAATGTAGTTAAAGTTTTAGTAACTTTGTTGTTTTTGTAATTTTTATTAGTATTTTTCAATATATAAATAGCTATAATTTTTCTTATTCAGTTTTAGTTTTTTTTATTTGGTTTTTATTTATATTAGTGCTTCAGGTTAAACTAAATGGAAATGAGAAAAGTTGCCTTGGCAATTAACTGAAATAATAATAATACTAATAATAATAATTGTTTAATTCAGTCAGTGTTTATTTTATTTCAAGAAATGTTTTTTATGGTTTAAGATTTAGTTAACTATAGCTTTGTTAACTATACACACACAACATACAGTATTTTTTATTTGATTTATTTATAAAATGTGAGACATTATGAATTATATATGCATATGTTTGACATAATACAATAATCATGATTACATCTTTAAAGAATGTAATGCTTTTTAACATTTTAACACAACAAAAATCATGAAACTGGATACTTATCATGCATTACCCTCTTTAAAAAATATTATTATATAACAAGCTACTGTAAATATTGATTACTTTGTTTACAGATTGTTTAGTGCAATATGTTTTATTTATTTATTATTATTTATATTTAATTAAATTATATTTGGAGGAATGAATGCATGAATAAATATATAAATTGGTATTTTTATATTATTTTGAAGTGCTTTAATTAACATGCTAATAGCATTAGATGGCATAGCACAAGCCTTTTGGAAAAGTTGTGTCTGTGGATTCATTTAAAAATATATTTGGCTATTTTTATGCATCTTATACTGTTTTTGAGCATGCCACCATGAGCATTGCATTTTTAAAATGCTGTGTTGAGTTAAAAATAGTCTCATTTTAAAAAATGCATCTCGAGACCCACTCCGGTCTATTCTGATCTGTTTCAGTCCATCTAGATGTAGTAAAAATGCATCTTATGCTTCCAAGAAACACGTCTAATCGAGGTCAGCTCAACCTGAAACCAACCTAATCATACAGGGCTTTCTTAGGACTGGTCAATTTTGAAAAATATGAAGTTTTAGTTTATTTATTGTATTGTACGATTTTGAAAATATTAATATTTTGCACATCTCCTATAGATACAGGTTTCATAAAAAATATTAGAAAGGCAGCACTGTACTGATATTCCACAATGATTTTATTTCATTTTTCCCCTTAAGTATTAAACTTCTGCAGTGAATTCAGCTAGAACACAATTTTGCACAATTTTGTTTTGTAGATAATTTCAGTCTTAGACGTGCTACATTTTTTTTTTTTGTCAATTTTTCACTTTTTCTTTTAGAAATTTAAGATCGAAATTAAAAAAAGGGCAAAAGCAATAATGTCATTGCAATATTTATATTGCATTGGATTGGATTGGATTCAATTTATTGTCATTGCACATGTAGGTACAAGGCAACGAAATGCAAAAGAGAAGAAGAATACAGCACAACATGAGGAAAGAAAGGAGAAAAAAATAATCCTCACACTATGCTCCTGAACGGGAGTACAGTGTGAGAACAGACAAAAAACCTCAGCATAGAGCACAGTCAATACAGGAACACACAACTTGCAGAGAGTAATCTAGTTCAGACGAACAGCCATCCGGTCTGCAGCCATTACGAGAAGATGGTGTCAATTGCGTTAAGAGACCAGTTGATCAGATCCATAATTTCGGTTTTGTAGAATAGTGCAGTCTCTTGAGTGTTAGACAAGGACAAGACGAGAGAGCAAGCAGGGGAGATAAGGGTAGGGAGGGAAGAAAAATGCGACCGCCTTCGCTGAGAGCCAAACGAGAATTTATGAAATGAATATGAATAAATATTGAATATTCAATGAATATTGAATGAATATTGAATATTCAATGAATATTGAATTCATTGTCTTTTTATTTGTATGCTGGATTGCAATGGCCTTCCTTTCAAATTTGAACTTTAGCCACTTTTAAATGCAAAGACTGTTCTGTTGTATTGTTGATTCACATACAAAACTAACAGAAAACAGATTTCATTGTCTTTTTGGATACTGGATTGCAAAAGTCTTTTTTGCATATATTTAAGAAACTTTATTTGCAAAGATAGATTTGCATTGTTGATTCTCATGCAAAACTGACAGAAAACGACAAAAATGTTCGTTATGACATTTTATTTATACACAACCCTAATATTAACTAAACTAATATTACTAATATTAAATTTGAAAACTGTTGTTTATGCTGCCTTGCAAAAACTACATCAGGTGTTTACTTCAGGAAATGCACATTTGCTTTTTTAATTGTGGCTCAGATTAACTAATCTGAAGTGATGATTTGGGGCTTTTATTTTGCTAAAATAATGATATTACTGCCAGTAGCAGGCTGTTCTTCAGCAGGGACTGTTGGTTTGCGCATGACTTCATCTTCCTGCTTTGGGCGGCTGATTAGCTGATTGACGACATGAGGCGGTGAAGCTAAGGATAGATGCACACATCAAGGAGACAGCCGAAGGGTATGCTTAGCAGACCCTTTTCTCCACACGCGGCTGGGAATTCTTTCGTGATGGGAGGATTTTCATAACTCTGCATCTGTTCCTAACTGATGTGTTGCTTGATGGTGTGCAGATTGTCTTCACTATGTCTGTGGTTTTCCTTTGCCGATGAACATTGGGATGTTTGTCACTTCAGTTTGAGAAAAAAGAAATGATGCTTTGCACTTTCCCACGTCCCTCCTTGTTTTGCCTGTAGCAACATATGCTTTAAAAAAAATCAAAAGTTGATAAAACTCAAAAACTTGAGGCAACCAACTTCAGGGATTTGTGGAAGAATATGTAAAAATTGGAATATTTGGAATATGTAAAAATTTGAATATTTGGAATATGTAAAAATTGTTGCATCAACTTGTTTTAATTAAAGTTGGTCTGTTCTTTCATCAAACACAATATAATTTCTGTGGAACCAAAATGTGTTGTTTATTCGTAGATCCCCCCAAAAAAAAAAACCGAAAAGAAAAGACAAAACAAAACAAAACAAAACAAAACAAACAAGATTTTAGTTTAAAACAAACCTGAAGATTTTAGTTTAAAACTGTTAAATTACAACCTGTACAGTTTAATTTAACACTTTATTTTGCAAAATAAATCAATAACTCAACATAATATTAATAAATAAACAAACAAACAAAACTACTGAATTAGCAAGGCTGCACTGCATACTAAAATCTGGTTTTGTACCTTTAACATATACAAACAATGGAATTTACCAACCAATTAACAGATTTTCGCTGTCCATTTTTACATTTTTAAAATTGTTACAATGCATTGAACTTGACATTGCAATTTCTTATTATTCTTGCTGTTGCTCAAACTAAATGGCCAAAGAATTTACTTAATTAATATTTCATGTAATATTTTTTCCTACATTGATTAGTTTGGCCAACCTTTAATAGTTGGATTTGAGATGATTAAACGAAATGATGCATGCTGAACGTGTCTAGCGCAACTGCTGTTCTCCAGCTGTGATGAGCTGGTCGGATGTCGACTGCTTCCCAGTGAAGACACCGCAGTCGGGCACTTTTCCAGCCCACAAGGACCACAGCGTTCTGTCCTCACACACCACAGGCTGTGCTCTCACTGAGCTCCCCACATGAAAGCTGTGGAACATGTCCAGAGCACTTCATTACTGACAGGGACCTGGCTTCATTAACCTTACGGGAGTTACACCTTGATTAGTTTCCCATCAGCCTCATACATCTGTGGCACTGCTTGAATATGAGGTTGCCATAGTAATGCTGTGTGGATACAGGCTGGTGTCAGTGTAATCTGTGAGGATTTTACCAGAAGTCTCCTGGCAGGCTCTGGTTTTAAAATTGGTTCTACTTTAGGGTTCAGACTTTACACTAGGCATAATTTTTTGATGCATTTTAATGGGATGAATGCTTTGTACATGCTTTGTAGTCTCATTTCTGTTAAATATGATTCATTGTGAGGAGAAATTGATCTGCAACAGTTGCATACGCTCATATGTTTGGATTAATAGAGCAAAACAGCAATAGATATTTCCGTTATGCATGGATTTTATGTTCAGAAAATTAGGACAAAGAGTGTGCTGCTTTTGGCAGATTGTTTTCTCCTACAGGTCCAATAAAAAAGATGGATAACAAATATATAAAAATTTGGCATAACAAAGTGCAACAATTCCAGTGTAACAATTTCGGTTACATTTCATTTGTCTCTTTAGCATTAACAATTTTCCATTTGCTTGTTGAACCCATGCTGCACCCAAATTATGTTTCTTTTGTTGGAAAACCCCTTTCGATATATCAAGCTTTAGTGAACATGAAATCAAAACAAATACATGTTACTTTCTTAATGATTTTTCCTTGTTTTATTGCACATTATTCAAATTGAAATATTTGCCTTTGTGCATCTTGTCTATCTATCTATCTATCTATCTATCTATCTATCTATCTATCTATCTATCTATTGTCCTGTCATCTGTTTATCCATCCATCCATCCATCCATCCATCCATCCATCCATCCATCCATCCATCCATCTATCTATTGTCCTGTTGTTCTGTCATCTGTTTATCCATCCATCCATCCATCCATCCGTCCATCCGTCTGTCTATCTATCTATTGTCCTGTTGTTCTGTCATCTGTTTATCCATCTATCCGTCCATCCATCCATCCATTTTGATGCACAGGGTGCTGTTTTTGCTGTGTCTGCTTATTATTGTGGTGTCATGAATGTCTTATTCCCCTGCTCTTGTGGTTGTCTGCTTTTAGATGAATTAGAATAATTATACAACTTTTAAAACAGTAAAGATATTTTTTTAACTATCCTGTGTAGGTTTTTTGCATTAGGTGAGAAGATGCTGGACTCATCAGGTTTTGTGGTGCTCTGGTGCATGCAATCTTTATCCCATCTGTTTCAGTTTAGTTTTCATATTAGCCTTAAATCATATTATGCAGCTTTTGTTAGTCTTCAGAGACCTTTTTCAATTCTGCAATAACAACCTCGCAAACCTCAATTACTGCCGTTGCCTCTAAGGAAGCCGTGTAAGTATTACAGTCTCGCAATCGTTGGTTTCCAATTGATAAAACTCGACTCGCTTCATTTCTCATCTGTTATTGGGATGCTGTGTCTCCTGGTAACTAGCATGGAGACTGTTTGTTAGATCTTGAATACATTTGATTTAGATTTAGATTTGCACTTCAACTCATGAAGCATCCCAGTCGCTTTGCATGAAGAGTCATTATCTGTCGGGTCTGTATATGTTGTAGAAGTGGGTTGTTTATTTCTATATTTCAGCTTGAAATCCAAGACAGGTGATTTGTTTTGTTTTGTAGTATATTTTGGGCCCCTACATTTTTTTGCAGAAAGAGGTTTACCATGTAGACACAACTGCAGATCAGAGAGCTGCTGAGATTGATCTGTATCTGCTACATATGCTGACTTCACTTGGGTCTAATCTGAACTGAGATGTTCAAGACATTTATCACCGGAGCCCCTCAAGCCAAATATAGCAGAAGCATTTATTAGTCCATTTGTTTGTTCTGTCTATTTTCTCTCTTTCTTGATCTTCTTCTTTCCTTTTGGCATACACAATTCCTCTCGCTCTTTCCTCTACCACTCCCTTTTTCCATCCGGTGGAAAGCTTTTTAATCAGAACAAATCTCTCATCCTTGCGTTTATTTTTACTTGAGCTACTCTTTTACCTTCTTTCCAGCTAACAGCTAGCTTCGTGATCAAAGCTTGCTTAAAGGAACCACCAAAAAAAGGAAAAACCAGGTCATACCAGTTTAAGGTGGTCAGACCCACTCAAACTGTTTGGAAATGTGGTTAATCAGCTCAACTGAGTCTCCACTCCCTCAGCCAAAGTAGTTTACCAGTCCTGATCACGCAATCAGTCCATCCGATCAACCATCTAAACAGCTAAATACTTTCTTAAACCATACTATTGTATATACTACATGCACAAAAATACTATGTAATATATTAACTAAGTAGTTAGCTAGTTGATTATAACCAGACTATAATAGACTATAATATTGTGTATATACACACAAACTATTATTAATATTTTCAATATGTGAAATGTCTTGATGGTCTAAATTGGCTATTAACTGGTACAAGTTGATTTAAGAGATTGATCAAATCACCAAAAGGGTTTACCAGTCGTAAAGATGCAGTCGGTCCTTCTGATCAATCATCTAAACCGATTTATTGTATTTTTTTAATATTATATCTTGTTTAAGATATTTTTTAGCTGCTACAATTTGGTTTAGTCAAGTCAAGTCTGCTTTATTGTCAATTCTTCCACATGTACGGCACATACATACAGAGAATTGAAATTGCGTTACTCTCAGACCCTTCGTGCATACAGTTAACATTTAAGACACTGACAGTAGACGTTCAAATACAGATAAATATAGTTTAAACATATGTACATACAACTATACAGATATACAAATGAGGACATTGTAGAAAAATAAAGAAAGAGATAGATAAACCGGGGTGGTGATGGCGCAGTGGATAAGACACATGCCTTTGGTGTGAGAGACCCGGGTTCGAATCCACTGTGAGACACCAATGTGTCCCTGAGCAAGACACTTAACCCCTAGTTGCTCCAGAGGCGTGCGACCTCTGACATATATAGCAATTGTAAGTCGCTTTGGATAAAAGCGTCAGCTAAATGAATAAATGTAAATGTAAATGTAGATAAAGTGGCATAAGGCACATGGCAGATAGAGTGCAAACCAGTTAAATAAAACAAACCTGTGCAGATATATGTGTATATGTATAGAGTGAATATATATATAGTGCAAGAGGAGCTTATCAGCCTGATGACATTGTAGAAAAATAAAAAAGAGATAAATAAAATGGCATAAGGCACATGGCAGAATAGATAGAGTGCAAACCAGTTAAATAAAACCAGTTAAATAAAACAAAACTGTGCAGATATATGTGTAGTGCAAGAAGAGCTTATCGGTCTGTTAAAGTGACAAAAGAACAGTCTTTTTATCAGACTATCCGAAGAGGTTTGCAGTCAATGCTGGATGAGGTAGTGATCAGGGGGTGGGGTGGAAGGTCCTGGGGATGTGGGGAGCTGGGGGGGGGGGGGGGGGGGGGTCGTAGTATCAGAGTTCAGTCTTGCATGGGGTAAAAGAGGGGAGGGGGGGCAAGGACAAGAGGGAGTTCAGCTTCCTGACAGCCTGATGTATGAAGCTGTCCTTCAGTCTGCTGGTCCTCGCCTGGAGACTCCGCTGTCTCCTCCCTGATGGCAGCAGACTGAAGAAGCTATGTGTCAGGTAGAAGCTATGTGTCGGGTGATTTATCAGGTGATTTATCAGATCACCAAAGTGGTTTACCAGTCATAATCGCATAATCAGCAGTGCTGGGTAGTAACTGATTACATGTAATCTGGATTACATAATCAGGTTCCAAAAATGAAGTATTTGTAATTAGATTATATGGAATTTTAAAATAATTGTAATCAGACTACAGTTACTTTTTTATTACTTACTTGATTATATACTACCCTTACGAAAAATAAATTTATTCAAGTGTGCTCTCCTTCTTTTAAACTAAAAATAGGAAAGTCTTCTTTTAGTCTACTTTTTATGTACTTCTCAGAAATATACTTAAAATGACATAGAGAAAAGGTCTAAATATATTTGAGCTATACTTGTGCTCCTAGAATCTGTGTTTTCATTGTTATATGGTAGGGGCGCTAGTACACATCTTCTGTACAGAATTTCCAAAAAAACACAAGTGAAGAAGAAACTGAAACAATAGATGCTTCCACATGTAATCTAACACGATCATCTGACATAAAACAGCATTGAAACTGTGTAACGTTATGGAATAAAATGTCGACCAATGAAGAGGTAATAATGACTGTCAAGCTTTGGGGTGTTGATCGACTCCATCTACTTTCTGAGTCCAATTCATAGTCTTTTTTCAGCTTTTTGTTCAAAATGTTATTTAATTTTTTTTAAATGAAACTTACCCACGTTCAAGTGTTTTAAAAAAAAAGAATACATGGAGCTAGAATAAAATGCTTTTGTTTTAAAAAAGCAGATACCCTGTTCTTTCTTTTGATGTTTAATATGTCAGATATTCATATAACAAAACATATACAAATTAATACCTAAATAGGGACATAGTAGTATACTTAAAGTATGATGTAAAGTTCACTTAAAGGAAACTTACGAGTATACTTGCAGTATAAAACTACTAAACTAGTAGTTTACTGAGACTATACTTCAAAGTGTACTAAAATGCTACTACAAGTATTTAATTAGTAAATTATCTTACCTTTAAGTTCACTTTTAGTATACTTGCAGTACAAGCTAAAAACATTGATGTAAACTAATTGTGTACTCAAAGTGTACTACTGTTATACTTAAAGTATACTTAAAAGTATACTTTTATATACTAGAAAGTGGGCCAATGTAGTCCCAAGGAGTATTGAAATAGTACACTTAATAGTACACTTAGTACATAAAGTATACTTACAAATATACTTGAACTTTACTTAAGTATACTTAATAAAATAAACTTGAAGTATACTACTTTTTGGTAAGGTTATTCACATGGTCACATGACATGCAGGTAAACAGGGATAATATTTTATATTTTTTATTCATTTTTTTATTTGATGCAAATAGGAATACATTTTTTTTTTGATGCAAATAGGAATCAGTAATTGACTACAATTTGCAAGTAATCTATCCAGCATTGGTAATCAGGCCATGTGATTAACCAAATGAGCTAGAAACCACACAAAATCAAGTGGTTTACCAGTCCTAAATATGTATTAAGTCCATCTGATCAGGGCAGTTGTGGTGAGAGTTGGACTTGTAACCCGAAGGTCATGGGTTTGAGTCTCAGGTCCGGCAGGGATTGTGGTTGGAGGAGTGAATAACCAACACTCTCTCCACCCTCAATACCACGACTGAGGTGAGACCCTTGAGCAAGGCACCGAACCCCCAACTGCTCCCCGGGCGCCGCAGCATTGGCTGCCCACTGCTCCGGGTGTATGTTCACTACTGTGTGTACACTTGGATGAGTTAAATGCAGAGAACAAATTCCGAGTGTGAGTCACCATACTTGGCCACACACCACTTCCCCCTGATCAACCATCTAAACTAGACGAAACATAGACCAACAAATGATCATTTTAGACCATGATATTGCATATACACACAAACTGTTATTAATATGTTTAATATATTAATTGTATTATATATATTTATATTAAACATGGTTTCTTGATAGTCTAAATTGTTAATTAGCTGGTACAAGTTGGTTTAGGTGATTTAGCAGATCCTAATCATGTAATCAGTCCATCTGATGAACCAACCTACTAATGACCATCTTAACCAGCTATTGTACCTTCAGAAGCTGGTTTTACTGGGATTTCCCAGAGTGGCTGGACACTATTTGTAAGTATATAGCAAATGTTACACATGTTGTTCCAGACAGATCTTCACCGTTGTCTCGCCTGAGAGTGAGTGAACCCATCTCTTCCTGGCTGTTTTATCTTATCTGCATCTGCTGTGCATCAGCCAGATTTCTGACGTGCCTCTTGGCTTGCACTCCAATTAGTTATTAAGACCCTTTTTCAGACTGCAAAGTCCACACTGTTAAATAGCAAGAGTGTACAAATAATCTAGCCTGGGACGTGTCCCATCTGTGCTCATAGGCCTCCATGCATATGGCAAAGATAGACGGCAATAAATCAGTACAGTCTGTTGTGATGTAGTGAGAAGCTGTGGCATCCTCAAGTGGAAGTACAACTGATGGTCTGTTAAACAAAAGAGCTGGGGAATTAATGGGCTGTTCCAAAACCTGGTGAGCGGCCTAATTAGACAACTGACTTCTTAGACAGCATCTTAAATAAAATGGCATCTGATTTGTAACTTTCAGTTGATTTAATTAACATTTGATGTTAGCATGTTGCTGATGAAAGGTCTTCTGCTTTATAGCTGAATAAAATTTGTAATTTATGAATTTTGCAACATCAACACTGCTATTGAACTGAATTAACTGAACTAAATTAACATTGAACTGACTCGAGATGAATAACGACACTCCTGTCTTCAGTAGAATTTTAAATTTTTATAATTTTTTTATTGATTTTAAAATTTAAGTATCTTTATAATTTTTCTCTCCCATTTTGTCATAATCTAGAATTTTTTTTCAAATTATTTTTTTTTTAAAAGCTTTCTACAATGCAATTTCTCTGCAAAAGTATGCATTTTAGAGTTTGGCCAAGAGTAGCTATTATAGAATATCTTACATTCTGTCACTATAGTCTTCGTATTTACTATTAGTGACCCTGGCCCACAAAACCAGTCATAAGTGTAAATTTTTCGAAATTGAGATGTATACACCATTTGAAAGCTGAATAAATAAGCTTTCCATTGATGTATGGTTTGTTAGGATCGGACAATATTTGGCAGAGATACAACTATTTGAAAATCTGGAATCCGAGGGACCAAAAAAACGTCTTGGGTTACTTGTGTAACCCCAGTTCCTCGAGGGAACGAGACGCTGCGTCAACGACGCTTTGGGGAACGCCAACAGCGTAACCGGCTCTGAATACCTATCAAATCTGTCCAGAAATGGGAAGGGACGTCACGGGCGAGGTGATGTAATGACCAGCTGGTACAAAAGCACGTGCGGTGAAACCGGCATCAGCTTCTAGAATGAAGCAAGCGCTGGCAGGGATGCCGGAAGTGTGGCCCCGTGACGCAGCGTCTCGTTCCCTCGAGGAACTGGGGTTACACAAGTAACCCAAGACGTTCCTCTTCAGGAACTCGAGCTGCGTCAACGACGCTTTGGGGAACGAGATACCAACGGCTCCAGACTTCCGCACCCCTGCCCTGTGTGTCCAAAAGAGGCGCACAGCTAGGGCAAGAGAACGGAAGAACCTGGAGTGGCTCGCATGTCCAGGCCAAGAATCTGACGAAGGTCAGAGGCGTGGACCAACCCGCAGCGTTGCAGATGTCCTGAATAGGGACAACTGTGAGAAAGGCCTTGGAGGCCGCCACACTCCTAGTGGAATGAGCCCTGACTCCCATCGGCGAGGGGAGGTCAGAAGACTCATAAGCCATGTGAATTGATGGACTCATAAGCCATGTGAATTGATGGACCAAGATGGCGCCGAGCATGGCAGCCGTGTTGCGAGCTCCAAGAAAACTCTGCAGTTTTTCTTATGTTTCTTATGTTTTATTTGTTATTTTGTTGTTTCACGTGTTAGATGTTGTCAGTATAACTGTCTACGATAGACACACGCTTTTAAACATTGGTTCCTTCGTCGCGCAACGCAAACCGGACTTTGAGTTCCTGAACGCCGGCGCCTTGTTTACAGACACCGCATCAGAGCCCTTTGTCTGGGCTGCACGATCGCGACCGAGGAAACGCCGCCGGAAAAGGGGGAAGAGAGCCGGCGTCCTTGTCAGACTCAGACGCCGTCCCCTCCGACCTCCTCTCCCAACTATTTTGTTGGCTAACGTTCAGTCACTGGACAACAAACTCTGTGAACTGCGGGCACGCATCTCATACCAACGGGAAACAAGGGACTGCTGCATTATTTGCCTCACAGAAACCTGGATGTCTGCAGTGGTTCCAGACTCAGCCATCGAGCTTACGGGGTTCTCCGTGCACCGCTCGGACAGAACGAAAGAGCTCACAGGGAAAAGCAGAGGTGGGGGCGTCTGTTTATTTATCAACAACTCGTGGTGTGATGAAAGGAACCTACACTCTATTAAATCCTCCTGCTCCCCTGATCTGGAATTTCACATGCTTCTGTGTCGACCATTCTGGCTACCGAGGGAATTTACAGCGATCATAATCACAGCTGTTTACATTCCCCCTCAAGCCAACACAGACCAGGCACTCAAGGAACTGTATGGGAATATAAGCGAGCAGGAAACCGCGTACCCAGACGCGGCGTTTATTGTTATGGGGGACTTCAACAAAGCCAACTTCAGAACAATAGCTCCAAAATACTTTCAACACATCACCATCAACACGCGTGGTGATCGTGTACTTGATCACTGCTACTCTCCATTCCGGGACGCCTACAAATCGCTCCCCCGCCCACCTTTCGGCAAATCGGATCACTCTTCCGTTCTGCACCTGCCTGCTTATAGGCAGAAACTGAAACGAGAAGCACCCGCCCTCAGGACAATTCAATGCTGGTCGGACCAATCAGACGCTATACTACAGGACTGTTTTGATCACGTGGACTGGGACATGTTCCGGGCAGCGTCTGATGACGACATAGAGGCGTACTCAGATACTGTAACGTGTTTCATCAGGAAGTGTGTAGAGGATGTAGTACCGACAAAAACAATCCGCATCTACCCCAACCAAAAACCGTGGATTAACAGCGATGTCCGAGCAGCCTTGTCAGCGCGGACATCTGCCTTTAAATCCGGAAACTCTGACGATCACAAACAAGCCAGTTACGATCTCAGGAAATCAATCAAAGCTGCCAAACGACAATACAAAAACAAAGTTGAAGAACAATTCAAATCCAACAACGCAAGAAGCATGTGGCAGGGTATCAATAACATCACAGATTTCAGAGGGAATAAACCAGCTACTGTGAACATTGCCGCCTCTGTACCGGACGAACTTAATCAGTTTTATGCTCGTTTCGAGGCTCACAACACCGCCCACACAGAGCGCACTCCCGCGGCTGTAGCAGAAGAGGCGAGCGCACTTTCCTTTTCTGTCGCAGATGTAACCCGATCCTTCCGATGGGTGAACATCCGCAAGGCTGTGGGTCCCGATGGCATCCCAGGCCGTGTGCTCCGAGCATGCGCATTCCAACTGGCCGGGGTTTTCACAGACATTTTTAACCTTTCCCTCTCTCTGTCTGTGGTTCCCGCATGCTTCAAAAAATCCACCATTGTGCCCATTCCAAAGAAAAATAAAATCACATGCTTGAATGACTGGAGGCCCATTGCTCTGACACCCATCTTCAGCAAGTGCTTTGAGAAACTAATCAGAGACTACATCTGCTCTGTGCTGCCTGACTCACTGGATCCCCTACAATTTGCATATCGCAGAAACCGTTCCACAGACGATGCTATTGCCTTCACCCTGCACACTGCTCTCTCCCACCTGGAAAATAAGAACACCTATGTGAGAATGCTGTTTGTGGACTACAGCTCAGCATTCAATACTATAGTGCCTGCCACACTGGTTGAGAAGCTCCAGACTCTGGGACTAAACGGATCTCTGTGCAGCTGGATCCTGGACTTCCTGACAGGCAGATGTCAGGTGGTCAGAATGGGCAACAACACTTCATCCCCGCTGACCCTCAACACTGGTGCTCCTCAGGGCTGCGTCCTCAGCCCACTCCTGTACTCCCTGTACACACATGACTGTACAGCAACACACAGCTCCAACGTCATCGTCAAATATGCTGACGACACAACGGTGATAGGCCTGATCACTGACAACGATGAGACGGCCTACAGAGAGGAGGTGAGAACCCTGACTAAATGGTGTCAAGAGAACCACCTCTCACTCAACATCGACAAGACCAAGGAGCTGGTGGTGGATTTCAGGAGACAGAGCAGAGAACACACACCCATCACCATCGACATGACACCTGTGGAGCGAGTAAACAGCTTCAAATTCCTCGGTGTTCACATCACTGAGGATCTCACATGGTCCGCTCACACAGATGCAGTGCTGAAGAAGACACACCAACGCCTCTTCTTCCTGAGACGGCTGAGGAAGTTTGGAATGAGCCCCAGCATCCTCAGATCATTCTACACCTGCACTGTGGAGAGCATCCTGACCGGCTGCATCACCGCCTGGTTTGGAAACAGCACTGCTGGCAACCGCAAAGCTCTGCAAAGGGTCGTGCGAACTGCCCGTCACATTGTTGGAGGTGAGCTTCCCTCCCTCCAGGACATCTACACCAGGCGGTGTATAAAGAAAGCCCGGAGGATCATCAATGACTCCAGCCACCCGTCCCACAGACTGCTCTCTCTGCTGCCCTCAGGAAGACGTCTCCACAGCATCCGATCCCGCACTAGCCGACTGAGGGATAGCTTTTTTCCTCAGGCTATCAGGCTAATGAACAGTCGAAATTAATACACCCTACAGCACACTCCCACTTTACAATATACCACGCACTGCACTTTAATTCCATACAGTTCAAACTGGACTACCAGTACACTACTGCACAAATACAACAATCTTTTTGCCAGCACTGGATACCATCCAATGCACATCCATGACATTTGCACATCCGGTTTATATATAATCTGCTGCATCTTCGCATATTACTGTGTGTATATAACGTAGAATGTGTACTACATACTGTGTATAATGTGTATCGGTAACTGTATGTCTGTCTAATAGTACACTGTGTGTACTGAGTATATGTATGTGTATATTACACATTGTCATCTGTATAAGTCTGTACGTATGTATGGTAATGTCTATATGTAAATTGTTTCTGCAGTGTCTGGAGCACGCTCTCAAGAATTTCACTCACGAAGGCACATGTGCTGTGGTGATGTGACAATAAAAGTGATTTGATTTTTTTGATTTGAATGGCATCCACAATCCTCCGACCGAGGGTCTGCTTGGAAGCTAGGCAGACCTCTCTTAGGAGGACCATAGCACACTAGCAACTGGTCCGTCCTTCTCCACATGGCAGCTCTGTGGACGTACGCGTCCAGTGCTCGCACTGGACACATACGGTTTAGCTTCAGCTGGTCAGGCTCCCGAAAGGGAGGAGGACTAAGCCTCAGTGCACCACGGAGGAAACATGTAACTAGGGGTTGTGCGCCCACTGTCAATCCACGAAGAGGGGTGTGGTAAGCAGAATTGCCACCACATAGACCTTCAAGGTGGAGTGGGCTAACCCTGCGGAGAGTCGAGCCTGCAGGAACTCCAGCACTGTACCTACTGGGCAGTTAACTGGGTCGAGCTGGCGATCTCCGCACCATGAAGTGAAGAGTCTCCACTTCAGGGCATCAGTTTCCTTGTAGAGGGAGCTCTGGACTGGAGAATGGTCTCAACAACCTCGGTTGAGAGACCAGAAGCTATCAGCTGTGCCCCCTCAGGGGCCACACCAACAGCTTCTACAACTCCAGGCAGGGGTGCACAAGGGTGCCTCCTGCCTGTGAGAGGAGATCCCTCCTGACTGGAATCTCCCATGGAGAGCCGTTGAGGAGGAAAATCAGGTCCGAGAACCATACTCGGCCCGGCCAGAACGGGGCTACCAATAGCAGCCGGTGTCCGTCCCGGCGCACTCTCTCCAAAACTCCGGGGAGCAGAGCAATCGGGGGAAAGGCATAAAGACGAAGCCTCGGCCACGTCTGTACCACGGCATCCAGCCCCTCGGAGCTGGATGACGTAGAGAGTACCAGAGGGGACATTGCGCTGCCTGAGTAGCGAAGAGGTCCACCTGAGCCTGGCCAAACACTCTCTAGATCTGCTTCCCCACCTCGGTGTGAAGCCTTCATTCCCCGGATAACAGCCCCTGCCTCGACAGGGTGTCTGCTCCCCATGAGGTACTAACTCAGATGCTCAGAAGGGAGCGGCATGCTCAAGGTGACCCTCTAAATTGAGGGGAACAGTTCCAGCTCGACCAGCAGGAGAGCCGGGAGGGAGCAGCATGCTCGTAGGAGACCTCCTGCATGAGAGGGAACTCAAGACACTCAGAAGGGAGCGGCATGCTCAAAGGTGACCCTCAAAGTTGAGGGGAGCAATGCCAGCTCGACCAACCAGGAGAGCTCGGCCTCATAGCCCACACAAGGATCTGGTGTGCCAGCCTGTACAGGGGGCGCGAACCGCAGACCTCCTTGGTGGTTGCTATAAGAGACCACCGATGTGTTGTCGGCTTGCAAACTAACACATGGCAACCTCTTAGGTCTAGGAGAAGTATTTCAGAGCCTGAAACACGGCCAGCATCTCGAGCCTGTTGATGTGCCAGGCGAGATGATGACCCTTCCACCGACCGTGGGCAGGGTGGCCACTCATGACCGCTCCCCAACCGGTGAGGGATGCGTCTGTCGCTAGCGTACGCGGCGACAAGGAGCTCCCAACACAAGGCCCTGGGACAAGAACCAAGGTTGTCTCCACTTGTCCAAGGCACGTAGGCACCGCCGCATGACCTTGATCATGCGAAGCGGGTTTCCCCTCGGGGAGAACCCCTTGGTCTTGAGCCACCACTGTAGGGGTCTCATGTACAGCAGGCCAAAAGGTATCCCGTTGGACGCAGCTGCCACCAGACCCAGCAGTATCTAAACTGCTTGACAGTGAGTGACTGGCCTTCTTTCATCCTCCTGACTTTCGTGAGGATTGACTCGATCCGAGCAGGAGACATACGTGCCTGCACCGTGGTCAAATCTCCACCACCCCCAGATAAGTGGTTCTCTGTAATGGAGAAAGCACACTTTCCTTGGGGTTCAGTCTTAACCCCAACACTTTTAAGTGAGCGAGAACAACACCCCAATGTTGAGCCGCCCTCCGCTCTGATAGAGCGAGAATCAACCAAAGGTCGATGTAATTGAGTATGCGGGCGCCCCGTAGCTAATGCGGCGCCCACACACTCGTAAAAGTGTGGGGTGAGAGTGCTAGCCCGAAGGGAAGTACCCGATATTGGTAAGCTTTTGCCCCCAAAAGCAAACCTCAGGAACTTCCTGTGAGTGGGAAGGATGGAGACATGGAAGTATGCGTCTTTTAGATCTACGTGTCAAACCAGTCCTCGGACTTGATCTGAGATACTTACCTGCTATCAGACCAGTCCTCGGACTTGATCTGAGTACTTACCTGAGCATCTTGAACTTCAGTCTTGCAGACTGAGCGGTTCAATTGATGCAGATCTAAAAAAGGGACGCAAACCTCCATCCTCCTTGGAACTATGAAGTACCGGCTGTAGTACCCGGACTCTCTTCGGAAGGAAGACCCACCTCGATGGCATCTTTCCTTAAGAGAGTATCTACCTCTTGTTCCATTACCAGAGCCTGCTCGGGGCCCACAACGTGGAATTCACCCCATCGAATTGAGGCGGACGAGAATCAAACTGGATTCTGTAGCCTCTCTCTACAGTGCGCAGGACCCATCGAGACACATTTGGCAGTAGTATCCACGCTGCGAAATAGTCTACTAAGGGAACCAGTCTCTCGAGACTGGCCTCTGGTGTAACCCGGAGCGGCTAGTTCGGTGCCCTGAAGCGGAACCCCGGCAGGGAACGGCCGAACTAGCTGCTCCAGAGACCCCCGAAGGGGTGGCGAGCATCTCAGCTCCGCTACGATACCGGGCGGAAGAGACTGAGATATGCGCTCGCTGGAGACCGCTGCGCCCTGAAGCACCATAGGTGGCAGGGTTGGCAGAACGATCTCCTGAGGGCGCTGGGGGGGCGCTCTACCCCAGCGGGGGCTACCCTCATAAGCCCTGATCCCACTCACATCAGGGCTTCTTGGCCGAAGACGTCTTCGCCTGCTTGGCTGGGAGGTCTTTGACCGCGCACCCTTCTTACCGCCCCAACCCGCTCCCGCGGGGGCACGCTTGCCTATACGAGGAGCCAGCACGCGGCAGGGGCTGCTCTCGCCCAGCAGCTCCATGAGCTAGAGAGCGGTGAGGGAGAAACCGCTGGAACGCCGCCACCTGCCTCCTGAACCAAAAAAGGCCAGACGGCAAAGTGGGGCGTCCAGAAGGAAGGCCCTGTCACGGCTTTCCATAAATCCGACAGGGTCCACCAAAGATGCCTCTCCACCGCCACCAGGGCTGCCATAGATCGCCTTGACGGTCTACCTGGCGGCGCGGAGAGACAAATCAGCGGTTTTGCGGAGCACACAGATGTGCTCCACACTAATCCCCCGCCCTCATCCAACTCCTTGAGCAGGTCAGCCTGGCATGCCACCATGATGTGCAGACATAAGCCAGCCCGACCTGCTGACGCGTACCCCTTGCCTTCAGAGACGACGCAGCGTCAGGGGACAGATAGCTCGCAAGCGTCTGTTCCACCCGCGGCATCGCTCTGTAACCGCGCTCACTCGTCCACATGACACTACCGAAGTAACAGAATGAGGGGACGAAGAGGCGGGCCGAAATATTTTCCCTACAACCTCGACACCTCAGTCTGGAGGTCGGGGAAAAAAGGGCAGGCTCAGATGTGGAGGTGAGTCTGAAACCGCAGAGAACGCAGTATAACCCTCTCTGCGGTTCGACAAAACACTCCACAGGCTCCTCATATGGGACGACAGAGTGGGTGCAACATGCTCGACGCCTCCCATGTCAACCTCCTCGGAGGAAGACGCGAGAAGCGCCGATGCTGCTGCCCGAGGGGAAGAAACCGCCACGCGTGCTTCCGGACTCGGGGAGCGGTCGCGGGATCCGGCAGGTGCGGATGGAGAAAGAGACTCGCTCGTCTCCGATCCCTCTGCCAGATCCCGTTGCGAACCCCACGAACGCCGTCTCCGCTCCGCCTCAGCGGAAGCGGGTCAGTGCAGCGGGGAACGCTAGTGAAAGAGCCCTCTCCGGAGAAAAAGAGCCTTTCGGGAGCGAAGCACACGCAGACGAAAACCCTCGCAGTGCGGACAGTCAGCCCCCTCGAGGGCTGCCTCCGCATGCCTTGCTCCCAAGCAAAGCACACACAGCCCGTATTGCGCCTCACTCCTCTCCCCACTTCACTTTGACATGTTTTACAAACAGACAGACAACGGTAAATAGGACTCACCAGTCACAGAGCGCTTCGCTGAATGACAAAAAGCTGATGCTGGTTTCACCGCACGTGCTTTTGTACCAGCTGGTCATTACGTCACCTCGCCCGTGACGTCCCTTCCCATTTCTGGACAGATTTGATTGGTATTCAGAGCCGGTTACGCTGTTGGCGTTCCCCAAAGCGTCGTTGACGCAGCTCGAGTTCCTGAAGAGGAACTCAAAATACTGAGAAAATCTCCTTTAAAGTTGTCCAAATGAAGTCCTTAGCAATGCATATTATAAATCAAAAATTAAGTTTTAATATATTTACGGTAGAAAATGTACAAAATATCTTCATGGAACATGAGCTTTACTTAATATCCTAATGATTTTTGGCATAAAAGAAAAATCAATAATTTTGACCCATACAATGTATTTTTGGCTATTGCTACAAATATACCCCAGCGACTTAAGACTGGTTTTGTGCTCCAGGGTCACATTTTAGTATTTAATAAAATTTTAAATGTATTTAATTTTTATTTAAGTTGAAGTTTTAGTAATTGTTTTATGTGCTATTGTCATCATTATTCGTTTTGTTTTTTAGCTTTATTTTTATTTTTAGTAATTTTAGTTGCCAAACTGAAAACAATTTTTAATAGTTTTAGTTAACAATAACAGCACTGATCTAGTGTGTGTTTATAGTCTCTTAAAATTCTGTCTGCGTAGGCATCTTGTGAGGTTTTTGAACAGAGCCAGGTCAGGGCTGCACTACAAGCTGTCTTCTATCATCCAGCTCAGGCAATGTGTGTTTAGTTAGGTTGGCACTGGTTGTGGCGGTGACCGGACAGGAATCTAGGCCAAACATGGCATGCATCCGTGCCTTTCATTAGACTTTGGTCTCATCAAATGTTTTTTTGAAATCCAAGTTCTAATAGTCACTTGAAGTGTTTATGTATATGGCAGAGTTTGAAGTTGGCTGAACAGAGTTTTGCTTTGACAGTTTTGCTGGGTCTTCTAATTGAATGAAAGAAAAATTAAATGAAATACATAATTACACCTTCTATGGGATGTTCATCCTCTCCACTTTTAATAACATTTATGAGATGGTGTTGTGGTTATAAATCTAAACTAATATCCAAAAGTTTTAGGTTTGAGCCTACTTTGTTATAAGTATACTGTAGCTGTATACTGTATACTGTTTGGTTAAAAGTGTCTGATACATCAGCTCATATGGTTTAATTATAAATCAGGAATGTGATTTGTCCATTTTTATACAGATTTCTGTATTTTCTGTCTAACCTGAGAAGTATCACCCACACAGATCCAATGTTTTGAGCATATTTTCAGTATTATTATTATTATTAAAATAAAACCAGGATATTTTAGGCAATTTAGAAATCCCGGCCAGGCAATTAAAAAGATAATTTAAGGAATTTAATTTAATTTAAATTAAATTTAGGAATTTAATTTTATTTAATTTAATAATTTAAAATTTATAAAATTATACTACATTTTTATAAAAATATGGGGGAAAATGTATAAAAGTTTTTTCCCCATACACTGCCTTGCGAAAACTTGATTTTTTTTTTTTACATTTTGTTATGTTTTAGCCTTATGTTAAACTGCTTTAAATTACTTTTTTTCCCACATCTACCTACACTCGTTATCGTATATCCTAACAATAAGCCATATATAACCAGAGAGCTGAAAGATGTCATTAGTCGGAAAAAACCACGTATGTGTGTAAAGGATGAGTTTGCTAAAGCAAATGAGTTGAATGATTTTTACCTTCGGTTTGAAACGCAAGATCTTTTGGATGAATGTAAACCAATTGTAGACTCTCTGGTATATGATGGGGATATCAGATTGGAGGTGGACAGTACCAAAGTGCAGTTATTGTTTCGTCAGTTGTGTACAAAGAAATCTAAAGGTCCGGATGGGATTTCCGCCCGCCTTTTAAAAACTTGTGCGGTTGAACTTACTCCGGTTTGGTGCACAATTTTCCAACGTTCATTGGATTTACACAAAGTTCCTGCACTTTGGAAAAAATCTGTGATCACCCCAATCCCTAAGAAACCACACCCATCCGAGAATAATGATTATAGACCTGTAGCGATAACTTCGATTGTTATGAAATGTTTTGAGAAGTACATGGTCACCTTACTGAAAAATGAAGTGACATCACAGTTAGATCCATGGCAGTTTGCTTATAAGCAGGGTAGGAGCACGGAGGACGCAGTAGGAGGTATCACTCATTTAGTTTTGAAGCATCTAGAGGATACTAAGGCATATGCACGCCTCCTTTTTATTGATTTTAGTTCAGCTTTTAATTCATTACAGCCTTATTTATTGTTGGATAAATTAAAGAAGATGCAGGTAAATCCATGTATTATTAAGTGGTACTTTTCTTTTTTAACAATTAGAACACAACAGGTAAAGATGAATAGGACAATATCGGATTCCAAATGTATTAGTACAGGAGCCCCACAGGGATGTGTGAGCTCCCCAGTCCTCTTTACAATATACACAAACTGTTGTGTGAGGAAAACCACCAATAATTATGTTGTAAAATTTAGTGATGACACAGCTATTCTTAGTTTGTTATACAAAGATCAAGATATATCATCTTATTATGATGAAATTGAACAGTTTGTGTAGTGGTGTGATGTACACCACCTCGTTGTCAATGTGAAGAAAACCGAGGAGATGATTTTTGATCCTAAGTCCATTGGAGATCACAGTCCAGTATTTATTCGTAAAGTTCCTATTACGCAGGTGTCCTCTTACAAATACCTTGGTATCCATATTGAGTGTTCATTGACATGGAATGTCCATGTTGAAAGTCTGTGTTCCAAGTTACAAAGGAGACTGTATTTCTTGAGAAGACTTAGATTTTATGGTGTTAACAGTAAGATCATGTGGTGGTTCTATCAAGCTGTACTGGAGAATGTGATTCGTTATGGTATTCATCTTTGGTATGGTAATTTGACAGTGCAATTAAAGACTAAGCTTACACAGCTTATTCGAAGAGCCATGAAGATTGTGGGAATGGAGGAGCATTCTTACCTCCAGACCTTGTATGATGAATCAGTGCTTAGGGAGGCATACAAGGTCTTAAATGATACAACGCACATTTTGAATCCAGAATTCGAAATGTTACCATCAGGAAGGAGATTTAGAATGCCGAGGTGTAGACTTAACAGGTTTAAGAATTCATTCATTCCTTCGGCAACTAAGGCACTAAACAGTAGTATGTGATTTTATTTTTTTTTTGGGGGGTGTGTTTTTTATTGAGATGGTTTATTTTTGTGTGTTATGTATTGTTTGAAGGTGTTGATGCAGTGGTTGTTATTGGAGGCCAAGACAAATTTCTCTGTGGAGACAATAAAGTATACCTATACCTATACTCCATTCACCATAATGACAAATCAAAAACAGAACTGTCACAACGTAAATTCGTAAATTTATTAAAAATAAAAAAAAATGAAATAAATACGTTGCAAACCCTTAATTCAGTACTTAGCTGAAACACCTTTACAGCCTCAAGTATTTTTGGGTATGATGTGACAAGCTTTTCTCATCAGCATTAGGCAATTATCTGCCATTCTTCTCCTCACCTCTTCACCTCTCAAGCTCTGTCAGGTTGGATGGGGGCAGATGCACATTTTCATGTTTCTCCAGAAATATTTGATTGGGTTCAATCCCAGGCTGTGGCTGAGCCACTCAAGGACATTCACAGAGTTGAGCCACTCTTGCTGTGTGCTTAGGGTCATTGTCCTGTTGGAAGGTGAACCTCAGAGTCTGAGGGCCCTTTGTGTGCTTTTTTGCAAATTCCAAGTGTGTTTTCTTTTGTCTTCACTGAGGAGAGGATTGAGTTTGACCACACTGCCATAAAGCCCAGATTGGTGGAGTGTTGCAGTGATGTTTGTCTTTCTGTAGATTTCTCCCATCTGCATATATGATCATGGAGCTCAACTAGAGTGACCATCAGCTTCTTGGTCATCACTCTAACCAAGCCCCTTCTCCATCAGTTGCTCAGTTTGGCCAAGAGGCCAGCTCTAGGAAGAATCCTGGTTGTCCCAAACTTATTCCATTAAATGTAACAGAGACTACATGATTCTGTGAACCTTCAATGCTGCAGAAGTTTTTTTCTGAACTCTTCCCCAGATCTGTGCCTTGGCACAATCCTGTTTCTGAGCTCTACAGGCAGTTATTTTTTACCTCAGGGCTTGGTTTTTGCTCTGATATGCATTATCAGCTGTTGGACCTTTTATTAAGACTTGTGTGCCTTTCCAAATCATACCCATTTAATTGAATTTGCCACAGTTTAACTCCACTCGAAGTGTAGTAACATTTACAAGTGATATGAATGCTCCTGAGCTAAATTTCAACTGTCCCAGATAAGGGTATGAATACTTAGGCAATGGAATCATTTGTTTTTTTATTTTTAATAAATTTGCAAAGATGTTAAAAACAATTTTTTTTTTTGCTTTGTCGTTACGGTGTATGGAGTGTAGACTGATGTGGAAAAAAGTAATTTTAAGCTTAACAATTTAAGTTTAACATAAAGCAGCAACATAACAAAATGTGAAAAAAATGAAGGGGTATGAATACCTTCGCAAGGCACTGTATATAAGCGTATCCTTATGCAGGTCTATTTGTAGTCATTTATCCATGTAAAAAGTAAATGTAACAGTCTAGTATCTGAGCTGGTTTTACACACTGACAAACGACCTGATTTTTAAATCTGAAACATTTAACATTGCAAACTAAATCTGAGCATTCACAGGGATCCGTTGCACTCATAGGGAGGTGTTGAGCAGGACATATTTCGACAGATCACTGTGGTCCTCTCGTTTCTGAGTTCCCAGACCTGACAGTCGCGAGGGTTCAGCAGTTACTGTGCAAGCTGATATGGCCGTAATACGTTCTGCTGAAATTTCCAGTTGTGTTGTATTTCCTGATTCGGGGAGATTTACTAGCTGAGGCCTGCACATCTGTATTAGTGTGCTGGTAACTTGTGGGGTTGCTGGACGAAAAATGGCTGGAAGTGAAGGACTGCGGCTCTTCTCCAACACACACAAGCACACACACACACTGCTGGCTGTGCCTCTGTTCTTCTGACTTCCTGTTCACTTATGGTTCACTTTAACCTGTCTTTCTTCCTGTTTCGGTGAAGCAAAACGACTGTAACTTTTATATCTTGTTAGAATTAAAATGCCACGGATCATGTGAGACGGTGGTGGATATTCTTATATACTGCATGAGGTGTGCTTAAAAAATGATTTCGCTGCTTAATGACTCACAATCGCAGTCCATTTACATTTGCAAAACAGATGTTTACTCAATCCATTTGTGTTGGGACTTCTTCAATGATTTCCAGTAGTGTTAACGTGGCATTGCTGAAACTGGGCAGGGGATATCTAGTTCCCAGCATGCTTTGCATGAGACTGGATGGGGAGAGTAAATGTTGAAATTAGCTGCTATTTTATGTGTTTTTGAGCAAGCTGAGAAAAGAGGGAGAGTTGTTGGAATTTAATGTTCTGTTATGTTGGGATTTAGAAGAGTTTGTTAGGTTTTCGAAGAGTTTTGTGGTATCTTCGTGTAGCTTGATTGCGTAACAGCCCAATAGGTGGCGATATGCAGTACGAGTGTAAATCGGTATTAACAAACGATGAAGTAGGCTTGTTTGTTGTGTTTACTCATAAAGCAATTAACTTTTTTTTCTAAATACAGCTCTGTAGTTGTTACTCATAAATATTGAATGATATAAATTATATTTTCTCTATGATATTTAATATTTAATGATATTTGATTAATGGCATTTACTTGGTATTCTTTCCAAATGTTTGAGGGACTGTGTATGTTTGGCATTTGGTTGTCCAAGGACGATTCGACGTATTTTAGCCATTGCAGAGTGTTTGTTATTTCTTATGTCTGTTGAAGAAGTCATTGGATTCTTTGGAAGTATCCGTTTGTGTATAGAGCCTCAAAATGATTAGCACCAGCGATACTGTCAAGTACTGTATGTTTTCACGAAGACTAAGTTGTTGATATATATTGAAAAAGCAGATGTCCTTGTCTGAAGTGTGTGTAAATCTTAGATTCTGGATAAATAGGAAATGGTGGTTTAATGTTTAAAACACGAAGAGAAAACAATTTAATCGCATATCAAACAGAACGTCCACTCACTCTGACACATGTTAACATACTTTATTTATGATATCAGTTCCTCTTCATGATAAGTGCTGGAAAGTCTCTAATGCAGGAAAGATGTTCTGGTCTAGTTCAAGCATGGTAACGATGAGCCATCAGAATCTGTGTATTCTCAAAACCACCTCTTCTTTACACGGCCTCCTTCTAAATTCTTGACATATGTATTTGGTTGTGCTAGCTACCCTTCATTTTCTCCTCAAAACCCACATGCAAGCATCTGTGAAGTCACGTTGGGAGATGCGCTGGGCATCATCTTGTCAGTGTTATCTTCCATTCCCTGATTGCTTGGTTGTTCCCTGTGGTATTTTTTGTAGTGAAGCCTTTGTGAAGAGTGGAATTAATCATGACTTCTCTTACGCATGAAGGGGTTTGAAGCCTGAAGCCAAAGGGGACCCTTAGAACTTACTATGATGCCATATGAAAACATTTTTTATAAGTTTCTAATGCCATAACCAACTCACTAGCATAACAGTCACTCTAGCAACCTCTGTTCTAGACCACTAAAATGTATTTAACTCATTTTCAAAAATGTCTATATAATAATTCTAATGATGACATTGTTTTAGAACAGTAAGCATTTTATAACCTTTGATTTTACATTCACAATATTTAATTAATCTCATAATTGTTCTACTTTTATCTCATAATGTTATGAGTTTATTTTTACAACTTTTGACTTATTCATGTGGAAGTCCTATTATCAGATTATTTATTATAAAAAATTACTCTAAATGTCTTTTTTTGTATGTTTCTTCATTTTTTATATATTTTTTTATAAACATGGCCCTACAATGTTTTATTCTATTATTAATTTTGTCATATTAATGGAATAAACATATTGTAATTGCATCTGCCTTTATTCAAACTCATGATATTATTATTCAGTTATTTAATAAAAAAAATTATAATTATTTTAAATATTATATAATTATTGATATTTAGATTTTTTTAATAGTTTATTCTATATTGCTTGCATACTATACTGTATGTATTAGACATATTTTAGTAGTTGGAGAGTTTTTTTTTATTTTTAATGTTGTTGAAGAAATAATTGTATTCGTTTGTGTATAGAGTAATACATGTAATATAATTCAACTCAAACATAACATTCTATTCCTATTCTCCTGGTACTTTTGTCAAATTAATATAATAAAAAATGAGTTGCATCTTCCTCATTTTACTCATAATATCAGAACATTCCCAAGGCTTTCAAAAAGGTATGACTTTCTGTCTTTGGAACATTAAGGGGGATGTTTTGAGAAATGTGTTTTTTTTATTGTCCTTACAGTGGAAGTCATATTTACTCCAATATTGTTTGGTTCCCAAAGTTCTTCAAAAGATTTCAAGTTCTTTATAGGTTTGAAACCACATAATGGTGAGTAAATGATGACAGAATGTCCCTTTAAGTTCATATTTTTAAGTTCATATGATTCCAGTGATGCCAAAGAACAGTGATTCCCAAACTTTTATTCAAGGGACCCTACTTTACAAGTCAAATGTTTCACGCTTCATAGTTGTTGCTTTTCAATCTATTAGGGGCGCTTTGGATAGTGTGTCTTGCATTTTAAAAGCTAGATGGAGTGCAACAGATTGAAACAGAACGCAGGCGTCTCGAGACGCTGAATTGTCTTTATTCTCATCTTTACAATTCCTGAAAGCTATTTTTTTTCACTCAGCTAGGATGGATATTTCTATGTTTATAGCACAGGTATGTTTGGTGACACCAAAAAGAGCTTTGTGACCACTGGTGGAAGAACCAAATTCAGCAAATAATGGTTACAAATAACACGAGTGTATCCTTGCTGAGCTTAATGTGTTACAAAGAACCATCGAAGAAGCTTCATTATAAAGCATTGGTTTGCTTTCACGGTGTTGGGAGGACAGTCTGTGAGAATGAAAGTCAGTGTACGGAGAGTGTCTTTGAGGCCGAGCAGATGTTGTCAGGCAGTAACTTCCCCTTGACCAGATGCAGTTTTAGTTCCAAAGCCAACAGAATTACTAACAAAAAGGGCTTATTGTCCCTTAGATCAGCCCCTGAGTCCCAGCCAAAGACCATCCACCAGTGGCTGACTGTGTACTCCTTATTATCCTCATCAAAACTCAACTGTGGTTGCCAGTGAGCGTTGCTAAGGTGCAGAAACAAGCGCAGTTTAAAGCCTGAAGTCTCTTAAACAGTCTGTGTCCATAAAAACAACTGTAGCCTTGCTCCATCGTTTTTCTTGGGGGATGACCCAAGTTTGTCAAAGGATCTGTGAACTCTGGTATGGCAGTCTACTGTTAGTAGTAACATGAGTGCTACTTGCCCATGCAAAACTTGCCATTATGATTGTAGAGAGTTCTAGTTGGTTGCAAAGGTCTTGCTATGCGGTTTCTACAGTATTTTGTGTGGTTGCTTACTGGCCCAAGTCAAAAGAGCTCATGCTAAAGTATCATTGGTATTCTGGTTCCTAAAACAGCTTATTTTATTGTCCAGCAGATGACAATAGTGAGTTTGATTGCTTGGAAAAAATAGCACACTTCTCAAGCTCATTAGAGCTGGGTTACGTGCCAAAGTTTATTACTTTCTAAAAGACTTTAAAGTGGTTTGTGATTCAGTAGAGTGAACAACAGTGATTTTCACAGACTGTTATTGTAAATCTAGAGAACAAGTGAACATTTTTATTCAATAAGCCCACTTAAGGACGTGTTGAGTAAGATTTTACCAGAATTTTTTTTTATCATATTTAATTGTAAAATATCTTGTATAATTATAATTGCTGTATTTTTTTTCTCTTTTTTTTTTTTTTTTGTATTATATTTGTGCAACACTTTTGCACAAATATAATTGCACATTACCTATTGGTAATATATTTTCATTCACTACTGTTGCCATTTAATTAGGATGACTGAAAAAGGTGTGCAGTTTTGACAAAAATAATATCTCAATATTTTGGGGGATTTATTTGATGTTGATAATTGAACAATATTTTGCTGTGTGTTTTTGTGCTGGCACTTTGGTTGGTTTAGGCCCCTCATGAACATTGAATTTGTTCAAAATGGTTGATTCATTTAGAAATTAAGCAGAAGGCTGCATCTGAAATCGCATACTCTCTCGAGTAGGTACTTTTTTGAATAAGTAATTACTTTGCGACTGCATAAAGAGTATGTTATATATAAAGTACGATTGTGTGTGGTATGAATGTGTGTCGCGTCACTGCCATTCATAAATCCTCTCCCGTGGCCTCAAGGAATAGTAAAGTGTCTATCGTATGCACACTTCAGAACCACGCCTACTCTTTTACGGACATACTTCTTTTCTCACATACTTTTTTTTTGCCTACTGTATAGTAGGGGAGTATGCAATTTTGGATGCAGCCAATGAATGTCTTTATGAATGGATCATCGAATTACTGACTCATATGATTCATTCAAAAAAGATTAATTTGGCAACAAAACACTGCAGTGTTTCTCTGAGATGCACAAATGATCTGACTTCGTTTAGAACTATTTTCATTGGTGAAACAGAAAAATAAACAGACAATATTGTCTAAAATGGAACTCCTTCAATTTTTCAAACTCAAAGTTTGTTGAACTGTTGTATAAGATCAAAATCACATTCATAATCACGCTCACACCTGACATATCACATATTACTTGACTAGATATTATAAATTTGTATAATATCTTATAAATATTAAAAACCAAAACCCATAACAGGGATATTTTTTGCTTTCATAAGTTACACTGTAAGGCCATTCTAACTGTATTCTAATAGTCTTCATCACACATTGAATGCTTTTTGTTTGTTTTTTGCAAATTGAGTGACATATTTAATAAAGTCAGCTTGCACATTGTTAAAATATCAAATAAAATATTAGGTATATATCCACACCCCTAGTCCAAAGAAATGCTTATCAGTTCAGTTGTCAGTCTGTAGCCCCTGATATGTCCCTTCTAGTCCTAAAATGCCCTTAAAGGTGGTAGCCACAGATCCACGAGGAACTACAAGCTTTGGAGTTATTTTATACACTGCATGTTGCTTTAGATACAAACCAGCTGCCAAATAATCCCTCACCACCCCCCATTACCCAGAAATCTCTCTCTCCCTCGACGTCCCCCTGCCTTTAGCACATAAAAAGAAAAATAACAGGCCTAATGTCCTTGCGAAGTGACATCAGGATATCACATCACTGGGGAAATGTAGCCTAATTTTCTGCTTGTATTTAATGAAAGGCAACAAGGCTGAGGACATGTGCCAATTGAGGTCATATCATCGTTTGCTGCTGCTGTTGAGCTGTTTTTGGCTTGGATTTGCATAAGACTGGACTTTTGGCACAGAGAAACATGAAATGCAGTGGGTGAGAAGCTAATGTATTTGGCCCATGGGGTAAAGCCAGCAGGGGACTGAAGGCGACCCTCCCAACCCTGTGTTTTACTTCCCGGTAAGAGTCTAATTCTGGGTGACATGTGATAATTATTGGGGTTCGCTACGGCAAGGATCACTACTATCGCAATTACTTGGGGTTAAAGATTTTGGCAAATTTTGGCATGTAGCTTCACATGAATGATACCTCAAATCATGTATAAATGTATAAATGAGGTATAAATGTTTAGACCCCCTTTATATAGCATATACTATTATATATATTGCTGCATATTTGAATAAATCTACCAGTTTGCATTACTTTATTTTTAATTTAGGGCACAGTTAAAGGGATAGTTCATCCAAATGTGAAAATTTTGTCATCATTTACTCAGCCTCAATTTGTTCCAATCCATGTTCTGCTTAACACAGAAGAAGATATTTTGAAGAATGTTGGTAACAAACAGTTGACGGTAGCCATTGACTTCCATAGTATGGAAACAATATATATTATGGAGGTCAGTGGCTACCGTATCCAACATTCTTCAAAATATCTTCTTTTGTGCTCTGCAGAAGAATTACACTTAACTTTGAAATGTCTTAAATGATGACAGAATTTTGTGGTAAACTTTCCCTTTAAATGCATTTTTCATTTATAATCTAACAACAAATATTAACAGTAATTAAGGAATATTAAAGTCAAGTTATCCGATAAAAGAATGTGGTGGTTTATTGGCTTGATCGTAATAGTCATAAATCTTTGTTCATTGTTTTTCAGACTTCTCTGCAGGCATGGTTAGGTGTCAGGAAAAACAGTCTCATTAAGCTTGGCTTGCATTAATTATAGCTGATTATTCCACGACCTCTGTCATTAGCTCAGTGTTGAGGGCCTGACACGATGAAGGAGAGCGTGTGTTGGCTATTCATTGTTTTAATTGAGATGCTTTTCAGCGCAGTGTGGTTTGGAGATCAGCCAAATGCTGCGATTTGCACTCTGTCCGACCCGATCCACCATATTCAGGAACTGAGAAGCACAGAAAAATGAAAGATTATATAAAGATTGCCATTTCCATACATTTCCATTGCCATTTCCATATTATATATATATTATATTTAATTCATGTAGGCATACATTTTTTAAATTTATAAAAGCATAAACACTTGCAAACATCTATATATAATAATTCTGCATTAGCAAGTGTTTATGCTTTTATTTTATTTATTTTACATTTATATATTTTTAAATGTACAATATATTAATATATACTTAACATTTGTTTTTATATTTAATTTTATATACAAACTGCAAACAGTACAGCAAAATGCAGCTATATATAATAATTTTGCATTAGCAAGTGTTTATGCTTTTATGTATTACATTTTTTTAAATATATTTACAATTTTATGAATGTATACAGTACTTATATACAATTATTTTGTATTAGCAAGTGCACATTAGCTGTTTGTGGCAGGCCGGCATTTTTTACTCTTCTCTAGACTTCGAAAAATAATGTTCATAATGAATTTTCCAAACTGCAAGTTTGGGGTAGATGGAGGCTTAGTTCATTTTTCTCGCCAAATGATTCACGGCAGACTCATATTCATCTCATCTCGTTTACATTTTTGCTCTCACTTCCAAAATTACACGAGGATTAATTAGCAGCATGGGAATTAGTATCACTAAACTCTTTCACAGCAGGCAGAGGAAGGGCCAAGCGCTGAGCAAATTAATGATCGCTGGTGTGTTTAGCATGAATTGGTGTCTCTGGATTTGAGAGTGCAACTTTCTGCACAGATAAATGGATTTGGTTTAAAAGCAGGGTAAAGTTAGCTCATAAAATTACTTGTGATTTATGTATTCAGCTGGATATGATGTGTTTGCTTTTTCACTGATATTTTATGGCATGCTTTTCCTCATATGACTGCTCCAGCAGAGAAATTGCTCTTCAAATGACAAGTTCATGAGATCGCACTGGGTGAAATTGATATTGACACAGTGCGGAGGTCACTTGGTCTATTCAGGACAATATAACATCTGGTTCTGTGCTGTCCCTCTTACTTAACCCGTGTAACCACTTTCAAGTATAAATGGATCATTGACTAAAGTAATACTCATATTTTAGGAATTTCTATAAACAGACAGTGAAGCACCAGCTGTTGGTGCAATTTAGTAGTCTCGCTCAGTTTAATATTTCTGTGGCTACCCTTCTGAAATGACTAGTGTTATGTGCTGTTTCAATATTTAACAGAAATAAAATGGGTTTATAGGGACAGTAGAGAGAGGACAGGACATGATGGGAAGCACTAGTGCTCAACATGTCAGTATGTTCACTTGCAACTAGATCACATAATTTCACATGTGCAAGAACCATTGATTAATTAGAAGAAATGGAAATTTGCTGGAAATATACTTGCTCTCTGGCCATCCAAGATGTAAATGAGTTTGTTCCTTCATCAGAACAGACTGGATAAATTTAGCATTACATCACTTGCTCACCAATGGATCCTCTGCAGTGAATGGGTGCCGTCAGAATGAGAGTCTAAACAGCTGATCAAAACAACACAGTAATGCACAAGTAATCCACATCTGTTCTGATGAAGAAACAAACTGAAAAGATGTGCATATGGTTGTCTTTCGTGTAGTCTATGATTGCTAACAATATTCAGTCAACAGTTGTATTATTTCTATGCGCAAATACAGTTGCATACAGTTTACTTTTTCATCTCTCAGTTGCAGTAAGTTGAGCATCTCTCGTTCCACTTGCTCTGCTGTCAATCCCACAATTCCCATTGCGAGCCTGCTGCTCAGAAAGCCTCCCACAATATGTAGCAGTAATTCTCATCTGGTATTGCTTCAGGCAGCATATGGTAACAAATGTTAAATAACATTAAAATCAAACATTGGTAATCCACGTATCAGGTTTTATTCCAAATAAAGATGTAAACGGAAATGCTTTAGCCTCCCTTATAGAATTTAAGCCTGTTCATTTAACATTGTTGTTTGCATTTAGCATAGTTTCTTTCTGCAGTCAACATCCAATCAGAAACAGATCTGTGACCTATTTTCGAGTCATAACTGACCATTGGAGAATCACTGGCATAGGGAACGAATTACAAACAGCCGTTCGGCTCGGCTCACATCAGCACACACCAAGTGTGAGGACCTTACTTTTAAACGTGTCAAACACTTGAACATGCTGATATATTCCATCTTTTGGATCCGAGTCCAAGCTGTGACTTTTTGTGTACCTCCTCTGAAACACTGAATTTGAAATTTAAATGTACGTGAATTTGCTCTATATTAGAGAGCAGATGAAGCGAGCACGCATTTGCCAATGTAAATATTGAACCTGCAAGATGTTTTCCATTGGGTGCCTTTGAGCCAAGCGAGGAATCTCAAAGATGAGTTTAATAAGGTGCTTTCATTGAAGGGTAATGGTGATGGAAAGCATGAGATTTTATTCACCGGAACTAATCAGCTATAGCGGTTTCACTTGTCCTACCATTTTTAATGCATGCTAAGTGTAATTACTCATCAGAGTTTATATATAATATTTGCTGACATACAGTAAGCTACTTTGAAACTGTGCCTTGTAAAACATTAAACTAGTCTTAATTTAAAGGAAAGTTGGCATGAAATGGAAATTGAATCTTAAACACGTACTAAAATGATTTTTTTCTTTTTATAAGCAGGGTACAATGACAATGATTTATTTTAAATATATAATTATTTACTCATAATATTTCAATACAGTATTTTTCTGGAAAAAAGCCCATGGTGGTGGGACATATCTAAAAATGTTCTTTGAATTGAACTGAATTGTTCATTGATTTTTTTTTTTTTGGTCATTTTCTGGAGGTTGACATTATGAATTGTCATTGCTGGCATGAGCTGTGTGAGGATTCTTCAGAAATACCTTCATAAGAAAGCAAAAAACAGCATATGGATTTGGAAGAGGATGAGGGTGAATAAATTACGACAGAAATTTCATTTTGGGGTGAACTATTCCTTTACAATTTAATAACAATTTATTTACAGTTTAACCAAATTTGCATTTTTCGGTTCGTATGAAATACATTCTATTTTCCCCAAATTCTGTTTTTTTTTTTTTTTTTTTTTTTTTTTTTTTATAAAACATTAACAATTTCATTTTTTTATAATAGTTGGACCCTATGAAATGTTATAGTTTTTAAAAATTCAGTTTTTCTTATAAAATTTTCTGGATTTTCTGGTCTAATTAAATTTTAATAATCAAAAAAATAAATAAAATCAAATAATATGAGGATGAATAAATAATATCAGAAATGTCTTTTTTAGTGCACTATTCCTTTTCAATTTAACAATTTATTAACAGTTTAACAAAATTTGCATTTTTAGGTTCGTATGAAATACATTCAATTTTCCCCCATTTTTATTTATTTATAAAACATTAACAATTTTTTTTTTTTTTTTTTATAATAGTTGGATCCTATGAAATGTTATAGTTTTTCAAAATTCCTTTTTTCGTATAAAATATTCTGGATTTTCTGGTCTAATTACATTTTAATTGTCAAAGTCAATGTTTTATCAAGTAAATTCATAACAAAATAACAATGTGAGGGTGAAGAAATAATGACAGAAATTTCATTTTATTAGAGCACTATTCAATTTAACAACAATTTATTAAAAGTTTGAAGCCCATTATTTTTCCAAAATCCTTGTTTTCAGATTTTTTAAAAATATAATCAATTGAATGAACACAAGTTTAGTAATTTCATAGTTTATTATTTATTAATTTAATTTACAATTATTTGTTTTCCAGAAATTCTTTGTTGTCTTTCTGAGGATTCTTCAGAAACTTCCCCATATGAAAGCAAATAACAGCATATAGATTAGGAACAACATGAGGATGAATAAATAATGACAGAAATGTCATTTTTGGGGGGGGAAATATTCCTGTAAACCATGTATTTGTGTGTGTGTGTGTCAGAACCGACTGTGTGTGTCAAGTCAAGTCAAGTCAATATCATTTGTATAGCGCTTTTAACAATGCAAATTGTGTCAAAGCAGCTTTACATTGGCTTGATATAAAGCTGGGTGGCTTTATATTAGCTTTACAGTATTTAGACGGGGAAAAAGTTTGTCGAAATAGTGTGTGGTGTTCCTTCACACGTCTGTTCTGAATCAATGCATTTTTTTACCTTATTCTACTACCTTGCTCAAGATGAGTGAAGTTGCGTTGGGGTGGAACATCATAACTCAAATGTGGTCTTCAAGCGGTGCATTTCAGCGAAGGCAAGAACATTTGTGCATTTGTGCTTTGCCACAGCTTCATTTTTCTATCTGCCATCTTGCGTTGGCACCAGCTCGATGGCTCAGTCTTCTCTATTAGAGAGCGGTTTTGTTGAATCCGATGGGGCTCGTCCTGTGTTTTCTCATATGTGAGTGTGCGGTTGTAAGTGATATCCTAGAGGGAATGTCGGCAGGGAGAGAAGAATGAGGTTTTTCTTGTTTAGCTTTTTCATCACACTGATCTTGTCCATGATAAAGAGTTATTAGTTTGGAAACTCTTCCAGCTTTATTTAACCTTGCGTTGGATAGGAAGAAATTGTTTAATCAAAACAGACCTCCCAGTCTGAACGGTTTGATGAGCATTCTTGGAGCATTATCCAGATTCTTGCAGACCAAGAAGCAGAGAAGTTTTCTAATTTTTAGCATTTTGTTACGGCAGGGCTGACTTTTTCGGCATCCACTTTCATTTGAGGCATGATTTGGCGCTGCGATTGGTTTATATCTTTTTCACATTATGATGAATGCAGATCTCTGCGGTTTTATGCCTCAGTGACTTCTACAGGACAGTTAGCACCTGCTAATGCTAGTTGTTAACGCTGCAGGAATTTCACGTTACATTTGTATTCTTTCCTTTTGGGAATGCGTCACGGCTGTCTTGGATTGCAAACGTTTCGGGCCAAATAGGTCAGAAGAATTCGTCTAATCTGTAAATCTTCATTTCTCTGACCTCAATTACCCAAACTGTCGTGGATCATGCTAATTAGCTTCACGGCGAGACTCAATCACTCAGTCCTTTTGGAGAAGATATAAACTGCACCATTAGGACGTCTTATTATGCGCCGATCCTAATGAGAATTCCTGATTTTGCCTAGAGTCAGGCTTATGAAATCAGGAGGGAAAAAAGAAAACATTTAGATTTGCATTCGTCTTTACCAATCTTTTTATGCTATTTTTTTTTTTTTTATTCAGTTCCCATCACCACATTCTTCAATCAGAACTTACAGGGATTTCTAAGCTTAAGACCCTTTGAAATGAATTATACTTTTATATAATAATTTCAATTTTTTCTGGATTCCATGTTAATGGTTAAATTAAAATATTAGTAATAAAAAAGCATGTATAATTAATTGAAATCATGAAAATGGTACAATTTAACAACAATTTTATTAATTAAAAAGTACTTTTGAGGCTGCTATGAAATCTGTTTTTTTTTTTTTTTTCATAGATCATGTTTTATTTTAAATGACATGATTTCCGTTTATATTTTTCTGGATTGTCTGGGTTTTATTATTTTTTTTTTATTTTTTTATTTTTTTTTTGTAATTCAACTTTTTTGTTGTTGTTGTTCAACAGTCAAAACTTTGTACGTCACCGCAGTATTCAATATTTTTCATTATTTTTTTAAAATAATATCTAATAAATAGAGTTCATAAAACTTTGATAAATTTAAAAATTAAAAAATAATTATAATTAATCAAATGAATATGTAACAATTCTTAAATTTAACTATTATTATTATTATTATTTATTTTTGTTAACAATTCAGTGGAACAATTTCATGATGTTTTCATGCTATGCTGTAAATTTATTTATTTTTTATTCTATTTGTGTTTTCAGCATTATAGAAATTATAGGGCACTACAGATTTGTCAGCCTAACACCTTTTACCTTAAAATATTGACATTCCCCTTGAGATTGTAACAATTTAACATCACATTTTTATGTTTTCTAATGTTGGTTAATGGGCACATGGTATGCAGGTAAACACATTATTTTTTTTTCTTTTCTTTTTATTATTATTCTATTCATTTAAACCTCTCATGCTGTATTAAACTTTGTTGTATGACTTTTCCTGCACTGTTTGTGCTACAGACTGGAATGAATCATATGGATTGTTACTTTTTTATGCAATTTTTATGCCTGGCGAACACTGTGTGATTGAAAAATCACACAGACTTACATAATATCATAGAGACTTGTGTGTGGGCTCTTTTGACTTAACCACCTAGAAACCACACAGAGCACCCTGGCAACCGCATACCATCATGCTAGCAACTTCTCAGAATACTTCATAACCACATAGAAATGATCTGGAAACCACCCAGAACACACTAACGTTGGTGCGGTGAGTTTTACACAGGCATGCACCACTTATATTTTCATTAGAAAATGTGAAAATCTTGTATTTGATACACATTTGCCAGATCCAATATATTTATCCAAAGCAACTTACATTGCATTCAATTTTCTTGAATAGACAGTGCTTGTTTAAATGTATTTTTTAGGCCTAGAGAGCGTCTGGCTCTCTAATAGTGTTACATATGAAGTAAATTATGTTTGCTGTATTATAAACTGCAGCTGTCTAGTTGCAGGCCCAATTCCATATTAATCAGTCAATTAATATTAAGAGCTGAGGTGAGCTAATTTAAGCTCCTGTTCATAGCATATGCTCACCCATATTAATGTGCCAGGTCTTTCGATGAAGAGTCCTATTTTGTGGTTTTGCTCTCACCTTAATGAAAACATGAGACGCCCTTCGCCAAACCTGAACTATGCCTCGTATGTGCTGTTTGGTCCGAAGCCCTGAACTGAAGAACGTAATACTGAAGCAAATAAGTCCAGATGATGTTCTTCTTGCATGCACTGTAAAAATGACTTTTCAAAGTAGTAAATAAAACAAAGATTGATAGAGTACATTTACAAGAAAATACCATTTCAGTCTTACTGTACTTGAAAATGTAATGTTCATTTCAGTGTGTTACTTGCCTTTTCTTTGTGATTCTTTGTGAATTTTAATAGCAATTTCTGAGTGAAATTTATATGGAAGCCCGTTTCCGCCACTGAATAAAAAAGAAAAAAAAAGTTTATTAACTGTAAAAAAAAAAAAAGTTGTTTCAACTTAAAAAATTATTGCCTTAAAATTATTAGTGTAGGCAACTTGAAATTTTAAGTTACCCAATGTTAATTTAAGGGGCATCTGGAATATTTTAGTTGACTAAACTAAAAATTTTAAGTCAGTGGAGTAACAAATTATTTTAAGTTGAAACAACTTTTTTTATTGTACAGTGACTTTTTATCTCACAATTCTGACTTTTTTTCACAGAATTGTGAGACATAAACTCGCAATTGCGAGTTATAAAGTCAGAATTGCGTGATATAAACTAGCGACTGCGAGTTAAAAACGACTATGTTCTCAGAATTGTGAGTTTATATCTCAGAATTATGACGTTTTAACTCGCAATTGCGAGTTTATATAACGCAATTATGAGAAAAAAAAGTCACAACTGTGAGATAAAAAGTCACAATTAGATTTTACATTTTTTATTCAGTGGCGGAAATGGGCTTCCATAAATTGATCATTCACTTAATTAAAAAAAAATAAAAAATTCTAATGTCTATAAAGGTCATTAATAATTTACACAACAAATGCAAAAACCTTAGAGATTACACATAGATAAACATTTTATTACTAGTCCAAAACTGAGAATCCCATAATGCATTGACAAAACAAACAAAACAAAACTGTCCAAGATGTAAACATGTTTTACAATAGTAGGGCCTTTTTTTTAAAAACAATTCTAGAAATTCTGTGTTGTCTTTTTATTTTTACAAATTGATACAAAACGGTGGTAGTCATCTGAAAGCATAAAAAATGCAATCAATACTTTAAAATGTCATTTATTTATAGGCAAATAAAGTGCTTGCCAACAGAAATTTACTGTTAAAATTAAAACATGGGTGGTGGGAGAAAGTATGGTATTTCTTAAATTATTTATGCATTGCATTGATTTAAATAAAAAACACCAAATATGGTGGATGATTCAAGACAAAGATAAAAACTAAATATAATTATATACATTTAAAAAATCTAATTTGATCTAAACAAAGTATTTGTATGCACTATGTATGTTTATTGTTATGCTGTGGTGTCTACAAAGCGACATGTCAATTCAAACTCTGTTCAGCTCAGTTGTGAGTTGAGTCTCTCATGCATTTCATGTGTTGATTTGTGGGGTTTTTGAGTTGTTGGCTATGTAGAGTGTTCCAATCAATCAGTTAAGATACCTACTGTATGTAGGCAATGTAGACGGCTATAAGCAGCTCACTAGGGTGTGGAACAGAGATATAGAGTCCTGGGAGTTTAGTTTTTATCTCTGGCTTTGTTTCTCTCTGCTTGTCTGTCTTTCATCCGGTCTGTCTCTGTGTCTCTCACTATGAGACGTGTATCCCCTCTGCAGTCTCACAGCGGTGCTGAGAACAGGCCGTCAGAGACACGCGGCGCACAGGAGAACGGGATCAGCCTGTCTGGTATTTCTCATTTCAAGCATCCTGTAATTACGAGAGGAGAAAGCTGCAGACACCTTATCATTTTATCTTCTCTCGTCAACAATACAACTGCTGCCAATGCTTTTATTTTCTCACAAACCTTCATACTATTTTTTTTCTTTTTTTGGCGTTTTCTGATTGTATATAATGTGACGAGTCGGCTGCCTCCCCACCAGGCTCCCGACGGGAGTGGGTGTGTGAGAGAGGAGGGGCGCTGAAACAGCCAGGGCTGGCGGTGTGATGAGGCGCACCTGATGTGAATAGAGCCTCATCACCGCCGCCGTTTAAATGCCGAGTGCGCCTCTCCTCGGGAGACCGGTCTCTTCCCCGTGCATGCACGCTGGTGTCCTCGTGGGTCCAGGAAGGGAGTGTCGAGTAGGAAGACTGCCATACCCGTTAGACGGCCGACGGGCCAGGATGCCGGGCCATCGAGTCCCCCAGAAGCTCCGAGATAGTAGCGTGTGCGGCCACCGGACTCCGCCCCTTCCCTGGACCCTTTCCTCCTGAACACTGCCCTCCTTCACAAGCCCCGCAGCACAACAAGGACACCAGATCCTCTGTTTATTTTGGACACTTTTCCCCCTTTGGACACTTTATTTTAATATTTTTGTTTAATAAAAACCTCTCCGAGGCCTGACACCACACCCACTGTGTCTGTCGTTTGCTCCTCCCGCCACAATAGCTTCTGCAACATCTTATCTGAGTCTCTTGTGATGATTTCAAATTGAACCTTTGCAGGCACAAACAAAGTGACAGATTCATTATTTTGGTTCAGCTGTTATTCTAAAACATCTTTTATTTATACGATTATTTTTTATAGATTTTGATAGTCTTTTATGCTCACGAAGATTGCATTTATTTGTTCAAAAATGCTGTAAAAACTTAATTTTGTGAAATATTATTTCAGTTTAAAATAGTTGTTTTCTATTTGAATTTTTTTTTTTTTAAGTATTTATTTTTTGTTGCAAACCCGATTTTCAGCATCATAACTCCTGTCTTCACGATCCTTCAGAAATCCTTCTAATATGCTAATTTGCCTCTAAAGAAACATTTATATCAATGTTGAAAACAGTTGTGCTGCTTTATATTTTTGTGGAAACCATGATATTTCATTTTTCAGGATTCTTTGATGAATAGAAAGATTAAGGCCCCATCCACACGAAGACGCGTTTCTCTGTATACGCATAAATGTTTTACCGTATAGGCGTTTCGTCCACACGAAACCGGCGTTTTCGAAGAGTGAAACGGATCATTTTTGAAACCGGGTCCCAGGGTGGATAAATTTTAAAACGCCGTTTTCATGTTTTCGTGTGGACGGCGAATCCGTATATTTTCTGAAACGATGACGTCATCAGCCCACGTCTCGCCCCTAATCAGACACATAATAGCGACAACAACAATGTCAGACTACGTGCCTGTGTTCGTGCTGCAGAACCTACTGAGGTCATTAGTTTTATTAAAGCAAAATCTTCTGCTTTGTGTGTTAGTTTGTATTCAGCGCGCAAGGTTTACGCACTTGGTCCAAGTCTTCTTCTCTGTTTTTTTGTGTATTTCTGTGGCAGAATTACAGCGCCACATATTGGTTTGGCATGTGTACTACACCGTTTTCAGTCGTTTCAGTGATTCCGTGTGGACACAGATATTTCCTGAGACGACATATTTCCTTTAAACTTATGCATAAAAGATGCATTCAAAGTTGTGTTTGAATTTTGCTTAAATGCATCTTAGATGGCAGCAAATGTTGCTAGGCAGCAACAAGCAGCTTTGAGTTATAGTGTCAAAAACAGAGCTTTAACAGCAAGATATGGAAATCGTTCAACTAGTTCTTGTTGATTATAAACTTAACATAAAAACCTGCTGTGTTCTGGAATCCCTATAATATAGACAAATCTATTAAGCAGTGACTATCAAACATTGTGCATTGCATTAGGAAAATTTCACGCTTTTGCCGAACACCTCTAAACATTTGGCTTCAATTTCTGTCTCGCGCAGAAGATCAGACAATGGCTGATTATGTTGAGAGTTTAATGCGTACATGCGTTGGCCATATGGCTCACTTCCCTGACAACTTTGATCTTCACATCACTAGCAGAATGCAATTGTGTTTGTCACAGCTTGTTAGAGTAACCAGCCCCCTGGATGAAATTGCAAGCAAATGTCTGAAAAAGAGAGTCAGAATAACGGAAAGAGATTTTAGTGGGGTGACTTGGAAGAGTGTGTGCTTTGAGGCTATTGGAATGATTTCATTCCCATAGATAAAGATTTTGATAACAGTGGGTTTGATCCTCGTTTAGCAATTGGTTTTCTTGAATGCTTTCCATGTTTTGTTAACACTTTTATTCCAGAAATGAATAGTTCATCCAAACAGGAAAATTCTGTGATTTAATGACTTGTCTGTTCCTCACATGAAGTATTGAGATGGCTTCAGAAGTGTGACTAAGGACTAAATTAGTGCATGTGTCTAATGGACGCTTTATGGTAATTTTGGATCTTGACATCTGATTTTTTTTGCATTAAAAAGAGCCTTTTAGGGCTTCTCACACCGAGCTTATCCCTGGGTTATAATCCTTTTAAACCCTGGGCTAATGTCACTTTTAAATCAACATTTCACCCATGTAGTTAGATCAGTAACATTGACTGGAAGAATACAGTTTGATATTATTGACTTCATAAATATGCAAATAAGAATATCTCAGTTTGCAAATACAGTGCTGCAGTCATTGCGTAATTTTGTAGGCCAACCCAGAATTTTGCATCACCCTGCTTCCCTTCACAAAAAGTCGATATGATTTTTCCATTGGCTTTTGGATTATTGTAGAAAATAAGCTCCGTGACATGATGATGATGATGATGTTTAATGTCCCAGACAACCTCTGTAGTCCCATTTAGCCATTTGTTAGCAATTGCCTTTAAGACAAGTAAATGCTTTAAAAAAAAATCACAAAAATAAAAGTGAAAATATCTTGAACAGAATTTATTTCAGGCATTTAGCCAAAAAGCCATTCAAAAAAGCTGAGTTCAGAACGATGGATCCAGAAGTTTGAATATGCTTGTTTCTGCAGCACAGTGTGAAATCATGAAACCTGAATAATTACATAGATAATTACTTTCCAATTGTGAAGCACTGTATGAACAATGTGAAATATTGCATAAGATACAAAAGAGAGTTTAAACCAGCCTACAATGGTTTGCTGCTCCTGTCTTATTGTTGCAAGAAATTATGCTTAATTCAAATAAGACCAGTTCAGCTAGACCAATCTAAAACCACCACAGTATTTCAGACTGGTTTAACAGGGTCCTGTTATGCTCTATTACGAAGCCTTGATTTGGTTTTTGGGGGTGTACTAGAATAGGTTTTCATGATTGATTGTTCCAAAAACTTATTATTTTTTATTTACTTCACATTATTGCAGTCCCTCTCTTTCCAGTCTGTCTCAAATGCCCTGGGCTGTATTTCCCAAAAGAATCGTAAACTTAAGTACATTGTAGACCCATTGAAACCAATGGAGCTATGATCAACTTAGTTACAATGCTTTTGGGAAACGCAGCCCTGTTTGTTCAACCGGATCTCATGAAACTGCGTATAATAGTACGCCAAATAAAAACAAAAACTCGTGGTATTGATGCGCAAAAATGGACTTTGGTGTGTATATGCTAGGATTAGGGTTGTGCGGTAGATGCGTATCATATGTACGAGAAAACTGCGTATTATATGCACGCCAAACACGTGTGTATCATATGAACGCCAAAGTCCATTTTTGCGTATCACTACCACAAGTTTTCATGAAACCGGCTCGTTTGATTCCTGTTTCGATGAAACCCCTCCTTCTGAAATATGAAATGTGCTCCGATTGGTTAGCTGGCTCAATGCAGACTGGGAGTGTCTGGGGTGTCACGATATGCCCGTTTTGACAATTGCCAATTAATAGTTTAGAGTAAAAAATTTGTTAGTTATTTTCATAAACTGTTGTACTGTTTCGAATTGTTTGAAACACCACACGCAGGTGACACCAGCTGGTCAAAACTGTGTAAATGCAACAAAAACTCATGCCATAAGATGCATGATTAAATACAGCTTCTATAAACCCATTACAAATGTTTAATTGAAATAATTTTAAATGTAATTCACAAATCATCAAATACCATTAAATATGAAGTGTCTGTATAATGTTTTCTATATATATTTATGTATTATTTTTGTTAAATTTTTTTAACTTGTTTTTTCAAGAATTCTCTCTATATATTACGCTATTTCGTTATTGTGAATTCTTTTGGCAATGATAATCATGTAGTGTAAAATATGTTATCGTGGCAGCCCTAGAGAGGACTTTGAGTTTTGTAACCTTGCAGATGTTTTTTATACTCAAACAGCAGCATTACACACTAACTGAAGTTGGAAAAGTAAAATAGCATAATAGGACCCCTTTAGATTGTTCTTTTTTCAGCTTGGCGAATTTAAAATTGCAAGTGTGAAAAGCCCTTTTGTGTTCAGCGAAAAAAATCAAGTGAATTTGAACGACATGTTGGTGAGTAGATAATGACAGATTTTTCATTTCGGGGTCAACTATTCCTTTAAACTCCCCTCCAAACCTCTCCTACCCTCTTTTTCCCTCCCTTCGCTCACTCAGTTTGTGTTCGGCAGCCAGCTCACCCAGATGTTAAAGTGTTGTTTAGCCGAGTCCCCAACCGCCGCTGCTTTCCATCCAAAGTTTGACGAAAATCTCATGGACCTGTTGATCCATCCGTCGCCCCCACACACACATGCATCTGGAACTAGGAGAGATATGATTGATGAGCGAATTCCACTGGTGGTCTGTGGGAGACTCGGAGGAGGCCAGGTCCCACTGGAGAGTCTCTAGCCAAAGGGACGCTTATCACCTTCTCACACCCACTCACTGTCTGACCAGGCCAGCCACTGTGTGTTTGAGTGTATGGCTGTGGCAGTATAGGATGTTTATGCATTTGGGAGATGCTTTTATCCAAAGCGACATAAGTCAGATGCTCGCTTTATGCAAGTGTGCATGCCAAAACTGTGGTTCATACAAAGTGTGGTTCTGTTAAAAGAATAGTTCACCCAAAAATGAGAATTTGCTGAAAGTATATTCACCCTACGGCATCCAAGATGTGGAAGAGTTTGTTTCTTCATCAGAACAGATTTGTAGAAATTGAGCATTACATCACTTGCTCACAAAAGGATTCTCTGCAGTGAATGGGTGCCGTCAGAATGAGAGTCCAAACAGCTGATAAAAACATCACAATAATCCCCAAGTAATCCACACCACTCCAGTCCATCAATTAACATCTTACCCACAAATCCATCATTAAGACGTTTTTAACTTAAAACCATTGCTTCCGGCTAAAATTTGAGTCCCCTTAATACAGCTTTCTCCAGTGAAAAAGTTGTCTGAACAAGGAGAGACATATGCAACGATCAAGCACAGCTTACAAATGAAAATAGTCCAAAACAGTTCTAAACAAATATGTCTGTGGATTTTGATGTTAGAGGAACACAACTTTTTACAATACTGCATTGCACTATGAATTGTGATCATTTCGTAATGCAGCAACTCACAAAAATTGAGATTGCAGAGCCAGAAGCATTTATAAACTTGTGCAAAACCATGTCAATGCTATTCTACCAGTTGTGCTACAGGAAACAGCTTACCCGTGTTAATCAGCAACTTACCGTAAACCACCTCCCCATTTTGAGTAATATGCTTGTATATTTTGGGTGAATGTTTGGTCATGATAGACAATCAGGATAAGCTACTGTTAGCAAGTGTTTACATTTAGCTGTATTTTTCCCGTATATTTGTGTAATTTATTTTGGCTGAGCAAATTGCGGTAAACTGAAAATTTGATTTTTTTTCTCTGAGACAACAATATGCTTTAGGCAAAAACACGACTCCATTTTTCAAATCAGATTTGTTATGTTTGCGTTAAAGATGTTTATTGTGGGAAGGCAACTGATAAAGATAGACAAGTTATACTGCTCTCCATCAAGTCATGTTGAAATTATTTTATTTACAAGATGAGCACACATTGTGAAACTCTTTGAGCCCTTTTCCAAGTGGGGGCTTGTGAATTTAAGAATAACGGAAGCAGTAATAGTTATTGATAAGTTGTAATTGTCAAGTCACCATTATTTTGTATAGCACTTTGGAGCACTGAAATATGGAGGAGAGAGCGTCCAGTGAACAGCAGAGTGACAGAAAGATAGAGATGGCGGATAAAAAGCAAAAGTGGAAAATGTCTGCGGAACGATAAGGCAAGAAGTAGGACCCGTGTAAATATCGGATCAGCTGTCCAGCGCTGGAGAGAACTCAAGGAGCAGAAGGCCTGCGATCGGACGCCGAGGTTGCTTTGTTTCTTCCCAGTAGGAGAGTAACACCGTGTCTACACCAGACGCGCCGCAACAGCTAAAGTCTGCCTACACTGGACGCGTGTATTTCAAGCGAGAATGTAGTTGTTTTAAACTGAAATCTGCGGTTTATTTATAAAAACAGCGCCTATTTGAAAATGTGATTTGCCGATTTCAGAGACGTGAGCTCCACGCGATAACCGGGCGCTCAGTATGTATCACAAAGGGAGGAGCATGACCTCGACTAGTCCTTCTGACATTTGCCTCTGGCTCTAATGTCTCTGTAGTGGTTAAACATAAGATATCATTTGTTTTGGGTAAATCTAACAGGTAATCTTTGGTCTTTATTCTGTTGTTCTATTAATATGTTAAAATGAAAATGAAAACAGGCAATGTTTAATATAATATTTTGTTTCATTGTAATGTAGGCTATGTACGTTCCCTGAACTACATTTCTGCGGCTATTAGTATGTTTAATTAAAAATGAAAAGAGGCAGTGGTGTTTGATAGCATATATTTCATCTGTAAATACAGTGAGGAAGATTACAGCAGCCAAGGCGAGCTGACTGATGTTTTCAAGTACGCTGCTCTTTGCAGAATTACCGGACTTGCGTGGTTCCATCCGCAAGAGTTCACACTCCTGAGTCTAACTCGTGAAGTCCGAACTACCGAGGATGCATGTCCGAAATTTGCGTACTTGGTATTGAGAAACGTGCGCAGATCTAACGTTATGCCTATTTGCTTAATCTTCTCTGTACTTTAGACCACGATGGAAACGCAGACAGCAACAGGTCTGGGGGAAAAAAAGTTCCTGTGACATATTGTTCCAGGTAATTTCGGTGGAAAAGCGTCTTATGTTTCACAGAACTAATCGTTGCCTGGGTTGCGTAGGCTACGTATATGTGGGGCGGATTTATCAACATTTTTTGGGGTATAGGGGCGTGTTTTTTTTTTGTAATTTCAAATATCAACATTGGCTTCCAGAAATCGCTTGCCCTGCCTGCCGGTCTTTGATACAGTGGCACCACCTTACGATCACTGCTGCACATACTCTGGCTCCAGATGAATTACTACTGCTCAGACTCGGGCTCCAAATGAATCACTTCTGCTCAGACTCGGGCTCCAAATGAATCACTTCTGCTCAGACTCGGGCTCCAAATGAATCACTTCTGCTCAGACTCGGGCTCCAAATGAATCACTTCTGCTCAGACTCAGGCTCCAAATGAATCACTTCTGCTCAAACTCGGGCTCCAAATGAATCACTTCTGCATAGACTCGGGCTCCAAATGAATCACTTCTGCTCAGACTCGGGCTCCAAATGAATCACTTCTGCTCAAACTCGGGCTCCAAATGAATCACTTCTGCATAGACTCGGGCTCCAAATGAAACACTACTGCTCAGACTCGGGCTCCAAATGAATCACTTCTGCTCAGACTCTGGCTCCAAATGAATCACTTCTGCTCAGACTCGGGCTCCAAATGAATCACTTCTGCTCAGACTCTGGCTCCAAATGAATCACTTCTGCTCAGACTCAGGCTCCAAATGAATCACTTCTGCTCAGACTCGGGCTCCAAATGAATCACTTCTGCTCAGACTCTGGCTCCAAATGAATCACTTCTGCTCAGACTCAGGCTCCAAATGAATCACTTCTGCTCAGACTCGGGCTCCAAATGAATCACTTCTGCTCAGACTCTGGCTCCAAATTAATCACTTCTGTGCAGACTCGGGCTCCAAATGAATCCCTTCTGTGCAGACTCGGGCTCCAAATGAATCACTATTCAGACTCAGGCTCCAAATGAATCATTACTGTTTTTTTACAGTCTATGGTATAATCACCTCCCATAATTGTCTCACAAGATTGCGTTCCCACACATCACTGAATGCAAGATGACATGGCAGTGTTTGTTATTGCATTTTGTCTGCAATTTATTATATAAAAAAAGAGTCACAGTCTTCCCCAGTTGCATAAACGTTCATTTTTATTATTGATATTTTGCACCAGGAAGTGATGATTTTATTCTCTTGATAAAAACAGTGGTTTGTTCACAGATGTTTGTGCGATTATTCTAATTATGCACACAAGTTAAAATTTTGATGGAAACAAAGCCAGTGTCGGTTCAGTTCAGTTCACTAACTATGTAAAGTGCTGACTACAATTTTTTTAGTTTAGTTTGTATTCTTAGTTTTCAAATAGCTATTCATTCAAATGAAAGCTCATCATAAAATATGTAATAACTTTTTTAATTTTAATTTTTATGGTAGCTAGAGTTAAAAATAAGATTGATGTTTTTACACTGGGATTTTATAAACAAGAAGACCAGGGCAAGTTCATTACCATAATGAGAGTTCTTTATAAAAACAAAATATATTTTTCCTGTTATCATGCCATTGTTAACTGAGTGATCACCCAAAACTTATTATAACAGTCTAAACTGCTCATTCAGGGACAGTCTAGTGCTACAGGTAGTATTTAAAATAGTTTTTAGGCACATTTATTGCACACCTTATTGTCTGTGCTGCACACTTGTTGCCTTTCAGCAAAAAATTACCATTTTGAATCCAAAATATTTGGGTGGAGGGAGCTTTTGATTTGATTTAAATTTGATTAATGATTTAGAATTTGATTTAATGCTATGTAATGGTATATTTACAACAATTGCATGCAAATGTCAGTCATGATGATTTATTGTTTTGGTATTCTTGAGTACAGCAGCACTAGCAGAGGCGTTCAGGAACTCTGTCTTGCAGAAAACAGGCTCTGATTCATTAATACTCTATAATCTTCCTTTAATTCGAAATTCAAAAGTACACATTGAGCATGTAAGACTTGTATTTTTCTAATGTTCCACTTACTGCCAATTTTTGTGGTCATTTTGAGAGATTCATTCATTTAATTAACATTTTATTGCATTTACATTAATTAAAATATGATCTATTGTAAGATTTGACTATTTAGGCCATCCCATCTTTTTCACTTTTCATGAGTTTGCAAGTATGTTATTTTTTTTTTTAACATTTTAACATTTATGTGTCTTTTAAACTGGGTGAAAGCTCTTTATCATAATCCTCATGCTGACATTTAAACTAATGTTGCAATATTGGCTGAAAAGTATCCACTGTATAGAGTATTTTTGTTCTTGCCATAAACTTATCCATTAAACTGATTATAGTAATTCATCTAGTGACTATTTGGCTACACAAACTGTGATTTGTTGCATCTTTGTTTGAAAGTACTCCTGGAGGAAAGAACGTACGTGACAAACAAACATGATCTATCTAACAAGCACGTTATTTGTTACAGCCAAGATTTTTCCCAAGGAGCAGTCCTGGCAATCACAGGCTTTACCTAAACTGACAAGTATAGAGGAGTTATTTGAGGTCGCACAATATTCTGGAGCGCTCTTGTCCAAAATATACTTTCAGCTCACTCAGTTCCTAGTATTGACAAATCAAGAGAGACATGGGAATATGAAATGTATGTCTCTGTAGACTAAATGCTTTTTTTCTGAACAATACAGTCACTGGCTTTTTGAGTTACCTTGCTGTTTGGCTACTGTGCTCTCACTAGAACTTGGATCAAAGCAATTATTTGAATCAAGTTTAGCTTTAGACTCAACTGGATTATATACTATCTGTATTACACAACATTAAAGCTGTATAGTTATAATCCAGAAGTACTAGAGAAATATTGGCTTGGAAGAAAGTACATCAAGTTCTACAGTTGGGTGCAGTAAAGCTAAAAATGTTGGCAAGAGCTTACAAGCACAGTGGCCAAAATATTGGACCCTCCATTTCCAGTGGACTCAGAGCGTTGTCTCTTAGGAAATTGCACTGATTTTAATCTCAGACACAACCACAAAATAAAATATACAAACATTGTTTTCACTGTTGCTACGAAGTGCATTGCACTGACCTGGAAGTTGAATTCCCTACTCGATCACAAACTGCATCCCTCTGCAAAAATACACTGGGTTAAGAAAACAGAATGATGAATTTAGGATGATTTTAATAGAATTTTGAATCTTAATAGATTTTTTATTGCATTTTCCTTTAGTATAGTTTGTTTGGTAACACTTTAGAATAGAGAACACTTATTCACCATTAACTACGACTTTTCCCTCAATAAATTCCTAATTTGCTGCTTATTAATAGTTAGTAAGGTAGTTGTTAAATTTAGGTATTGGGTAGGATTAGGGATGTAGAATAAGGTCATGTAGAATAAGGCATTAATATGTGCTTAATTACTACTAATAAATGGCTAATATTTTAGTAATATGCATTCTAATCAGCAACTAGTTAAGTAAAATAAAGTGTTACCGTTTGTTTTAATACAGTTACCAAAAAGCTTTCTTTCTTTCTTTGATTATTTAAAAAAAGTGAAATGCATTGGGTTAAGTAAACAGAATGATGAACTTAGAATAATTTGAAACTTTTTTTTTGTAATTATTTGATTGATTTCTTGCTTTTTCCTTTAGTACCATTTCTACGTCATTGTTGAGATACCTGTATTTGCAAATTTTAAAATTAACTTGATTTTCTAAAAAAAATAATGATGTATGTAAATTTATATATTTATTATTTCAGTTTTAGTTTGAATCATTTTAGTACCGCAAGTTATTGCAGTTATTTGCCAAGACAACAACTTCTTGTAAATTCTAATTGTAAGCTTTTTAAATTTAAATTTTACGTCTAAAATGTATAGTTTATTTAATTTCAGCTTTAAAAAATAATAATAAAAAAGTAAAATTAAAGAAAACAAAATGATAAATTTAGGTTGATTTAAATTTATTTTTCAGTTTTAATTGGATTTTTTTTTTTTTGTCTTGCCCTCTTCCTTTTATATTTAGGCCATTGTTGGGATATGCCATATGTGAAAATATGAAAATGAACTTGATTTAAAAAAAAAAAAAAAAATTTAATTCATTTTAGTTTGTCTAATATGTGTATTTATATAAAGCAGAAAACATTTTTAATTACTTAAAAAATGGTGAAATGCACTGGTTTAAAAATGTATTAATTTGGTTATGTTTTCTGTCTTTCTCCATTTCAGAGTCATTGTTAAGATTCCTGTATTTGAAAATATCAAAATACTCAATTTTCTAATGTAAATGTGAGTTGAGCCTGACCGACTAAAACCCCCATGATCCTGGGATGTTATGAGTTGTTACCAGGGTGTTGCTATGTGGCTGCTAAGCTGTTCGGAAGGACTTTTATTAGTGTTGCTAGGGTTGTTCTGGATGGTTTCCAAGTCCCACCCCTTGATATCCTGGTTTCTAGATATCTCTCAGATCCCTCCTTCATTGTAAGTTTGTCATCATTCATGTCTGTAGCAAAAACAGTGCTGAACAAGTTATGCAGCAAAGTTTACCATTTCAGGTTAAGGAATTTAACAAAATTCCTCTCTACTCTAAATTTTAAACTTGATGTATAACATAGCATGAGAAATAGATGCCTTATCAATCACCATTATTATTTTTTAAGGAGTGATTTAGTGTATGTTGAGGCCCAGTCAGGCTCTATGTACTTGCGCTCAAAATGCTAAATTGTCATGATGAGGAAACACAAACTAAACATTCAGATTCTGTTTATTTAGCAATTTTCACTTCATTAAAACAATACAGAACAGTACATAAACAACTCTCACACAACTGAATGATTGCAGGCAAGTGTTGGACACAAATTCCCACACGCTGCCATAGCTTTCAGTAAATCCAGCATTTACTGAAATGTTTTGGCCTCGCAACCTTCCTTACACAAATTTCTTTCACTTCATTAACACAAACACTAGAAGCATAAATGAGGTTCATTTAAGTCTGTTGAATGTACAGTATCTAGATGAATTAACTAATGACAGGCTACATTGAGGATGTGTAGTGCATTCGAATTCAAAGAGTGAATATTAAGTCAATATGAAATCATAATGTAAACAAAGTCGATGTGACTGTGTTCTAGATCAGAAATCTGTGTGTAACCTGAGAGAAGTGTTTGGTTTTCCTCTGCTGCGCTGCATTAGCCAGTGTTGTGAAATGACACCTCTGTCCGTCTCTCTGTAGGCGTCAGAGAGCTCAGTCTTGAGATGCCGTGGAGACGCTGAGCAGCACGTCTGTGTGCGGCTGCCAGCGCAGTCTGCCATCTTCTGCTCTTATGTTCTCAGATTTTCGCTGGAATCTCTGGTGTGTCATTTATTGGGCGCTCCTGAGCCTATTAAACGACACACCAGAGAACCCACTGAATATTGTGGGTTTTCTGAGTCATTTACTCATTTTTTTCTCTTTGTCATTTACTTTCTCTCATTCATTCTGGGCTCAAGCATTTGATCCCACCACATGACTGGCCTTCATGCTGCAAAAATAACTAAAATTAAATAAATAAAAAAATAGTGCAACATATAACTTAATCTGAGAAGTGAAATTGAAAATAAAGGTAAAATAACTTAAATAACTTTATATATATATATATATATATATATATATATATATATATATATATATATATATATATATATATACACACACACGTGTGTGTATACATATATATGTGTGTATGTATGTATATATATATATATATATATATATATATATATATATATATACGTGTGAGTGTGTGTATGCATATATATATATATGTGTGTGTGTGTGTGTGTAACAAAATAAACTAAAGATAATAATAATAATGAAAGAAAATAAACAATTAAAAAAATACAGCTTAAAATAACTTATTATATTATATTATTTATGTTTAAATTAAACATTTTAATACATGTATTTATTAGTGCTGTCAAACAATTAATCACGATTAATCGCATTCAAAATAAAAGTTTTTAATATATATATGTGTGTGTGCGGTGAATATTTATGTATATAAATACAAACACATGCATGTATATATTTAAGAAAAAAATACATGTTTATATATTAAATATATTTATATATACACATAATAAATATACACAGCACACACACACACATATTATGTAAAAACTTTTATTTTGGATGTGATTAATCGTGATTAATTGTTTGACATCACTAATATTTATAGGTATTTTTTTATTAATTTATATGTGTGCATGCTTGTGTACTTTTTGTTTTTACTTTTCAATTTGATTAATTTCTACATACCTTGACTTTATTTTTATTTCAGTTTTACTTTGTTATTTTATTCCATTAACTTATTTTAAGTTTGTCGCTTATCTATTATGTTGCTCTGTTAAATCAAATGTAATTGAATTAAATGAAAGTACATTTAAAGTTGTTACTCACTGAACTGTAGCACAAAATGAAATATTTCTATCGTTATGTAATGTCTGTTGAGTACCATTGTTTATACACAGGGCTTGACAACCATGGCTAATGAAACCTGAACTAAGCTAACCTCAAGCTAGCATTAGCCAATAAAGTCCTCAGCTTCAGCATAGACACCAAATGAGTGTGGATTTCTCCTCCAAAGCATTGAAGTGAGCTCTTCAGGTCCCATTTTCAGGTCAGGGATTTGTAATAAGAGGAGACAGGAGTAAACCGGCTGCTTTTGTACCTGGTGAGCCTGGCGAGAAACCATAAAGAATTCAGGAAGTCTTACAGAGGAAGAACCTGCGCTAGTAACTTTTAAAACAATAGGGATTTGAAATCTAATCTGAGGGCAATTTACAACATCTCTGTTGACTGGAAAGTTTAGTCCTCAGGGAAATGGATCGCTGTTAGATCATTGTAAACGCTGACATCCCATCAGCGAGGCTAGCTAGTCAAAGCCCACCGCTGCTAGTCTGTTTTCATTGGCAACTACTGATGGGCTGTTTAACTAGGACTGCGGTCCAACATGTGAAATTAGGAAAGCCTCTACACACACATTCATGTAATAGAACTGTACAAGCAGAGATGTTACATTTTCCAAACGAAAATGAGCAAGAATTTGTAGAATGCTGAAAGAAACTGGCCTTTCCCACAGAACAACTGCACATTATCCATCAGAGCAGCATGGTTAAAATAGAGCTACACTGCTATTCACAAGTTTGGGGGCACTAAGATACAGATATATATATTTATTTATTTGAAAGAAATTCATACTATTATGCCACAAGAATGCATTAAATGATCAATAGTGACAGTAAAGTAATTTTATAATGTTACAAAAGATTTCTATTTCAAATAAATGCTATTCTTTTTTAACTTTCTATTCATCAATGAAAAAATAAACTCATGGTTAACACAAAAATATTAAGCAGCACAACTGTTTTCAACATTGATAACAATGATGAAAATTTCTTGTGTGCTAAATCAGCATTTTAGAATGATTTCTGAAGGATCATGAAAATTCGACAGACAGACAGACAGACAGACCAGACAGACAAAGACAGACAGACAGACAGACAGACAGACAGAGAGACAATTTAGTTATTCCCTGTAAATTTTGCCCTCCACTTCAGCACTTGAGTCTCTTCCATTATGTATAAATTAAATGCCACCATGCTTATGAAACAATGAAATCATTGATGTCAATCTTGACATGTCATTTTTAAATCTTATGTGCAATGAGATTTCTGAACAGTATTGTTCTTGGATGCAACACTAGTCTCTCGTGTCTTATTGCTTAATTACAGTCTTGGTTGCTTTCGCCACACATGGGAGGTTGTGTTCAGTAAATGTGAGCTTCAATTGATTTGACACCAAATAAAAAGTTAGACGTGAGTATATTTTGCTCTATAAATTGTATCAACACACAGGAGAGTTTGAGTGGGTAAAGAAATCAAGCAGTAGTATTCCGGAGCGCTGGGAGCCCGGCTAATGTTCAAGGTCAGTGTGTAGTCGGTGTCCAAGAGGGATTTACTGGTGGGAAGAGTGAAGCAGCTCAATGGATAGGTGGACGACCAAACATAAATAATACTGGAGAATGAATTAGTGTTTTTCTTCTTCTAAAAAAAGTTCATCCAGCAATAACATTCACAACTGAGAGCGATATGATTTTTCAGGGCAAAATGAGAAATTTGAGCTCTAAAAGTAGAGGGCATCGTTGAACTGCCTAAGACCCGTTCACACCAAGGACGATACCTTATAATGAAGAAGATATATTTTTAATAATGGAAAAAAAAAATATATATATATATATATAAAATAAAGAAAAAATAAAGATTTTTAGATTTAAAAGTTCAAAATTTAAAATAAGTCAAAACTATAATGATGACAGCACAGAAGATTTTTTTTTAATGAGCGATAAAAACATTGACAGCCAATCAGGATCCACTCACTTGGTGTGTGAACAGAATAGTTCACCCAAAAATGAAAATTCTGTCATCATTTACTCACCCTCTAAGCTCTTCCAAACTTGTATGAGTTTCTTTCTTTGAACACAAAAGATATTTAAGAATGCTGGTAACTAATCAGTTGACAATAGCCATTGAAAATGTTTTTTTCTTGTCAACGGATCAGCAAATGCCTGGTCATTCAGATTCATAAATCTAACCTCAGAAATCGACTGCAATGAAGAATGGATTCTGCATTTTAAACTGGGATTTGAGAACATGTTTAACAAAGTATTACACTTTAGTAAACGTGTTTGTGTCTTGCAGTCCTCAAGAACGACCCGCTCAGATGAGGAGAGGGACACCGGTTGGGACGCCTGGGGCGCATGGAGTGACTGTTCTCGCACCTGTGGAGGCGGAGCCTCGTATTCTCTACGCAGGTGTCTCAATGGAGGGTGAGTGCACATGCATGCATAATTTTTCTTTAATGACATCTCAAACAAACACTTCCTTTAAAGCCACTGTATGTAATCTTGACATATCGTTTCAAAATCATTTTGATGGCATACTGATTTCTAATAAGGCGAAGGGCAAATGTAAGGGAATATGTAAGTTTGGGGAGCATGTACGAAATTCTGTGAAGACGGCAGATTGCTTTTTGACAGCAACATGTGTACAGTATTACACTGTAATTAAGTGATATATTTACGACTGTGATTTTTAACCACTTAACCATAGGGGGCTCCAAAGTCAAAAATACACAAAACTACCACCTGCATTAAATCTACACTGTAAAAAAAAAAAAAAAAGTCTCATTTACTTTTAAAATAAAAACGGTTCTGTAAAATGCTGTCAAATATATGGTTTTTGCAAGCAAAAACTCCAAATTAGCCATTATGAAAAACAGTAAATGGCAGATCATTGCATTATATGGATTTTTTACTGTAAGATACTGCTAATTTTTAAAAACTGAGTTACATTATAACTTGCAATGAAAAACATTTAAAATCAGTCAACTTCAAAAACTTTATTACCCATAAAATTGTTAATTTACTGTAAATTTCTATGCTTAAGGTAAGCAAACTTATAATGCGTTTACTTAAGTTGACTGTTTTGTTATATTATGTTATTTAGTGAATGTATTAATTTCGATTAATTTTTAGTATGAATCACTGGCAATCAGATCTAGCAGGATATTGTTTGCATTGTGCAGGTGCTTCAAAAATATGATATAAAAAAATGTCACACTTTAAAATCATTGAATTTTATTGCATTATATCAAAACAAACGGCTTCCACAAACAAACGATGCTTTTCTGAAAACTAAATTCACTTTTCTGTTTAGAGACAGATGTCTTAGTTATTGGTTATCTGTCTTCACAGACCAGAGCACAGTAAAAAAAAAAAAACTCCTGTCAAATATCGGTGTTTGTCATATTGTGCTCTATATGACAGCGCCACAGTTGATTTCAGTCGTCAACAGCAGATATCTGTCATTGTGATGTCAGGCCGCTCGTGGTTATGGCTGACCTCAGAGAGCACAGAGAAGTGCTTCATTTCCAGAAAGAATGGAAAACATGACAGACACTTTGGATTTAACAGTCTGTCTTTCTCCCTCCTAATTCCACTTCCATTTCTGCCTCACTTTCTCCTTCTAAAGGGAAGGAAAAAAAAAATTTGTTGCTCAAATAATAAAGTAAGTACACATGCCATTCATTATGCATGTGCATAATTTACATGATTTAGAATATATTACAGCGAGGTTGTTGTCATTAAAATGAAGCCAAGAGAATTGAATCTGTAACGGAGATCCATATGCTAGGCTTTTATTCAGAGACGAGCAGGGTCCAACAACAGCAAACAAGTATGGCATGAGCAAGACACAGAGTAATCCTAGGGCAAGCATGGGTCTTTGATCGGCGAACGATATCCAGAGGGTTAGAGAAGAGGGGTAGTCCGATAACCTGAGCAATAATCCAAACGAGGGATAAACGGATTCTGAACGGCGATACAAGGGTTAATCCAAGATACACGGGCAGGTATCAGGAAACAAGGCTATAAACAAAATAAACAAAACATAGAAAACACGGAAGGGCTCCGTAATGTAGCCATCACTTGGAGAGCGATAAACGCTAGACAATACTGGAACTAAACAAACACGAAATGGCTCGGTAAAGCAGCTAACACTTGGAGAGTGCTAAACACAGAACAATACACTGTAAAAAGTCATTTGCCAAGTTTACTTAATTGCATTGTGCAAACTCATTGCCTTAATTCAATTAAGTAATTAAGTAATTCAATTAAGTTCTTAACTCAAGTGTAATTAGTTTCATTTACTAATATATTAGTAGCATTTCTTATTTTAAGTCCTATTTACCATACCTGTGAAGTTTTGGATTTGAAAATAAGGGAAATTTTCCGGCGCCCGCCGCGAGCAGTCCCACCACCCCAACCAAGCTCCAGTATCCCTTACATTTTAAGACAGGTGACAAGAAATCTAAAATCACCACTTGTCAACCACTTATAAACTACAATTGGCTTTATGCACAGCTGCACTACTTCCTGAACTTCAGGCAGCTCCTTTGTTTCCTGTCTGCCTTTATTGGACAAACTGATTAATCCAGGTGATCAGTTTGTCCAATAATTAGTGACTCTTTTAGTGACTTATTGTACTCATTTGTTGCAGACTTTGCATTCTTTAAGACTCTTTTGGAAGGAGTGTATTTGTGGGCTGAGCCAGAATGGTTAATTTTACATGAGAGTACAGCGCAAACAGTTCTGTTGTCTAACGACATCCTATTCTCTGTAACAATCTTTTGTACCATGCTAAACACCCTTTCTGAACTTGCATTGCTATGGGGAATGCATAGTAAAGCCTTCATAAGTTTTGGCAGCTCACTGAACCTCATGTCCTTTCCTACCAGGCCCCAAGATCTGTCGATTCTGTCTTCTTGGGGAGAGTTGCTTGCTATCTGTCACCTGATACTCTGTGAATTCCTCCCTCATCTTATCCTCTTTCAGCCTCAACTGAGGGAACAGGGCCCCTAGCCTTTCCACTGTAAAGTAAAACAAGTGTTTGACTGAACATTGCAGATCTAAACAAGTATCAAGTATACTGTGCCAATTATTTCTTTGGTTATCAATGGGGAACTGTCCCCAGAGGATGTTGTTATGATGCGATGTAAAGCCCTTGAGACAAATTGTTTGTAAAAATGGGCTGTACAAATAAAATTGCCTTGCCTTGCTTAACATCAATAGGCTTTATGCCCACCTCCACTACTTGCTGAACTTAAGCCAGCTCCTTTATTTCCTGTCAATTTCTGCACTACAATGGTACTGTTACCACACTGCACAAAGCTGTACATATCGGTTTATATGGTTCATACTAAATATCCATATTTATTCAGTTTTTCTGTAATATATTCTGTTAATACACTGCATATATCTATATTGTTCTTACTACTACTATAATGATACTGCCACTACATTGCACATATCTGTACATATTGATCATACATTGTTCATATTACATAGCCATATTTATTCTGCTCTTATAAGGTTACTGCTAATACACTACACATACTTATATTTAATTTATCCAGGCGTGTCTGACCATTGCTAGGGTGGTTGCTAGGGTAAGTAGTGGAGCTGGGCATAAAGCCTATTGGAAACTGTTTCTATTATCTACCTGTCACTGGAGTTATGTTAAGGCGAGCTGCAGGGTCCAGCACTTTCAGGTCCCTCAGGAGTGGATGGTCGAGGGGAAAGGAGGAGGCGATGCTAAAGTCACAGTTACAAATCTTACAAAACGCGTGACTGTCCCCCACCCTGCTCTTCTTCAGAAAAATAAATCCGTTGTCCCATTGATCGCGGTATTTAACGTTACACGAGGGTTTTGGTTTTTTGGCAGGAGTGCCTTCCTTCTCTGTCCTGGCGTCCATCATCTGTCTGTTTTTTCTTCTTTTTTTCCCGCGTCGTCACTCATGAACTCATCATGTGACCTCACACACTAACCTGTAGTAGGCTACTGCAGGTGGCAGTTATCGCGAGGCTAGTGACAGAGCTCTGATTTTTTGGGGGGGGGACGTTTTTTTTTTTTTTTTTAAATAACGCAGGTTAAAATACGGGAGATTTACGGGAAAATACTAATACGGGAGGACGGTGGGAAAGAAGGGTAAATTACGTGAATTTCCCGGCCAAAACGGGATACTTGACAGGTATGATTTACTTAGATTCAATTAAGTTAACTAAACTTAAATGGCTTGTGATCTGAGGAACACTGAGAATAGCTAAAAAATAAAAAAAACACAGCTCTCCATTCACATTTCAAAACATTTATTTTTCAAATGCGATCTCCGGGTCTGGCGGTAGCACTTTTAGCTTAGCATAGATCATTGAATCGGATTAGACCATTAGCATCTCGCCCAAAAATGACCAAAGCGTTTCGATAATTTTCCTATTTAAAACTTGACATTGCAGCAGGTGCAATGATATTACGCAGTGCCTGAAAGTAGTCCCCAACAAGATACTAGTAATGATATAGCTGGGGACTACTTTCAGGCGCTGCATAATATCATTGCGCCTGCTGCACCCATGTACGGCAGCAAAGTTCCTTGATTATTATGCCGGAATGAGAGTATAGTTCCTAGCCATATTAGCCTAGAAAATCACAACTTTTCATTTTCCGTCGGTCTTAGTACACGATGTAACTACAGAAGAGTCAAGCTTTAAATAGGAAAATTATCGAAACTCTTTGGTCAAAACACGTGCATTAATCCATTAACTTTGACTTTAATATAATATAATCAAGTTGTTTAACATTAAACTCAAACTTATGTATAAACACTCACCAGTTTTATTGTTTATCAGCCGAGGTCTTCCACAAAGCAAGATGGCCGCTGATGTCCAAACCCTGATGACATCAGTGGTCACATGGCTTGCACAGCACTCAAACAAATCATGTAACCTTAACTAGGAACATTTGAGTAACTAGGTCTTTTAGCACAAATAGTAAGATTTAATAGACCTACATCAGTAAGGTAAACAAACAATAGCACTATGTAAAGTCAACAAAAATAATTGAGTTTGTTTGTACTCGGCAACTAGAACAGCATCTGAGTGAGTTTTTTCAAAATGTGTTTTCTGGGTATAATATTAGTCTTGAAATGCTAATTAGCTTGTTTTGTTTTTAGCCAATTTTAGTTTCTTGAACATTAAAATGTAAACTTTGCTGACTAAAAAGTAAAGTTTGCTAACTTCATAATCGTAAATTCGTAAGGCGAAATGTCTGTTTTTTTTTTTGTTTTTTTTAAACACTTTGTCTTATTCCAGTTTAATATGCTTAGATATTCATCAGATGCTTCTCCAGAAAAGTGTAACCCACTCTGGGGATATAAAAATATTGTTTGTCTAGCCAAACACAGTAACACTATAAACCCAAATAAATTGGCAAAAGTAAAAAAATAAAATAAAATAATAATAATCAGTTACCCCAAAGTTTAAAGTCAAAGTTTAATTAAGATTATTTTATTATTTTGTACTCATATAATTGCACTTGAAATAGCTGAGTAAGCTAATTTATACATTTCATATAAGATTATAATATAATCTCAAATTAATATTTTAGAAGCAGAAATTTAACTCTAAATTACTACTGAATCTCTCACTTAATATTAATCTTGTACAATATATATATATATATATATATATATATACTGTATATATGCTGGAAAATAGAAATCCCAGCCCAGTTTCATTAAAATTTAAGTTTGTGCAAATGAGAAGAAGCACGTTCACTAAACTCAAAGCAATGAAACAATTCAGAGTACTTAAAATGTGTCAGTTTTGGGAACTCGAAAGAAAATGAAAGTTCAGAATAGTCATAAAAGCTGATTTGTTTGAACTGATTTTTTTTATTTAAGATTGCCCTACTCAAACCAATTAATTATTGTGAGCATTACGGTTTACAGTAAACACTGGCTTAAGCAATGACGCAAGTTTCAGAGAACTTTTTCTTTCAAGTTCTCAACTCTCTCTTTTACCAACTCGAAAAATGCTCAAATTGTTCCTTTGGTTAATATGTTGGAGACAATTCCACACTTAGGTGATATTTTGGAAGCAGATCCTTGCTTGTTTTGTCCCATTGTCATACTGCTTAAATCAAGATTTAGACCCATTAGCTCCTGTTGGTACCATTCTGCAGGTCAAAAGCATTGACATTTTCCATTAATATTGATATGAAATGTTTTTAATTTTTTTATTTTTGCCAGTAACACATATCGTATCTAAATAGCTTATATTTCATTATAGTAGATGATTTACTGGCAAGTTTTTTTGGAGGACTCTTAGAAATGTGAAATGGACTTCACATCATAGCTCGGTTGTTAGTAAAAGGTTTGGTACAGTACTGAGTCCCATTAGCCAATCAACATTGCCATGATGTGTTGACATGGCCATGATGTTATTTTCCTACTGCTCTGGAGTAATTAGTCACATGCTATTTGTGACTCAGATGATTGGCTCCAAACCTGAGAAAGAAATGATGTACTTTCGACTGACTATCTGCCATTGAAATGAATGGGAACGCTAACGGATAGCTCTCTCCAGGTGTATCAGACCTCACTGAAGCAAACAGAGCAGTGTTTTGATAGCACAGCAGTGGAAATCACCCAATGAATGACTTATTTAGAATTGTTTATGCACATAATACTGGGATAGATATGTTTTTTTATTGTGTTGGAGGCAATTGTGTTTTTGTAGCACACTGCCTATTACTTCATTGCTGGAGGGTAGATGCCAAGAGCTAAAGCAATACATGTAGAAAATGGAAGTTACGCGATACTCATTTAAAACTAATTGACCGGTTAGATCCGACTGAAAACAAGAGAAAGGGCCAATTACGGCTTGCTTCAGGTCTCATTGGAAATGCTTCTGCTGACCCTCAACGTAAAATTGTTCTCAATGATTTGCAATTAAATGCTTCCTGTGTGAAGACTCATTTTTTCCAAGAATATTCAAACAAAATGCAGAAGGGTTTCTCGTCACTTTGATTAATGCCGCCTGTAAAATACCCTTCAAAAGGTTGGGGCCAAGATTTTTGATGTTTTTGAACACTTATGCTCTCCTTGGCTGGATTTATTTGAGAAAAATACAGGAAAAACAGAAATATTATGAAATATTTTTATAATTTAAAATTCCTGTTTTCTATGTGAATATATAGTTTATTCCTGTGATCAAAGCTGAATTTTCAGCATCATTAATCCAGTCTTCAGTGCTTCAGAAATCATTCTAATATGCTATTTTGCTGCTCAAGAAACATTGTTTATTATCAATTTTAAAAACAATTATGCATACAAGTTTTTTTAAGTCAAGCTTTTGTCTCTTGTCTTATGCACTGCTGCTTTTCTGTAGAAACTTTTTGGTTTATATTGTTCTTGAGTTCATTTGACACAGTTTGGGGATTCATACAAATACATTTTTTTTCCCAAATCAATAACCATTTTGATATTTGATGCCATTTCATCCATGCACAGAAAAATGTATTGCACAGATAAAGACTGTGCGATATTAAACAGACCATCATGAGTGTGCTGTGTGCTACTGGAATAACCTCGGCTCTCTTCCTCCTTTTGTTTATTGTCAGTAGAACTTTAGAAGAGCTGCAGCGGTGGGCCAGCTTGTGTTGCGATTGCGTTTTGCTGATTACACGAAGATCTGGAAGTGATTCCACAGCTGATTATGTGGTCAGCGAACAAAGAGGCTCTTTCTGAATCATAGCATCCGCGCAATATCGCTTGCACACAGGCCAGAGCACCTGTTAAAGGGCACTGGAGTAGAAATAACAGACATTGATGGTTTGGAGTGGAGACGGGGCAGGCTGTAGTTGACCTGAAAGAGAAGACTGCCCATAGAAAAAGACACAAAGTGTATTTTACAACAAAAGTCAACTTTCTGTTCATCAAACAATTCTGAAAAAATTCTCACAGTATCAGAATATGAAGCAGCACAACTGTTTTCAACATCGATAATAATGAGAAATGTTTCTTGAGCATCAAATGAGCATATTAGTGTGATTTCTGAACATTTTAGTATCAAGATACTATTATAGTTTTTAATAAAAAAAAAATATTTAGCATTTTCAATTTCATTTTAAAGTTTTAGTAATTTTGTTGTGTTTTTCATATATAGTTTTTATTATTAATTATGATTTATTCATTTTGTTTTAGTCATTTGTTGTCTTAGTAACTACTTGAAATAGAACATTTTTAATATGTTTTATTTCAGTTAATATTTATTTTATTTCAAGTAAGAATTTTTTATAATGGTTTTAGTTTTAGTTTCTGTTTAACTTTAATAACCCTGTTTCTGAAGGATAATGTGACACTGAAGGCTGAAAATTCAATAGAAAAATATTGCAATAGAAAACACTTATTTTAGACTGTAATAATATTTTTCAGTATTACTGTTTAGAATATATTTTTAATCAAATAAATGCAACCTTGGTGAGCATAAGAGACTTATTTTTAAAAATATAAAATCTTACAGACTCAATTTTTAAATGGTAGTGTAAAATTTCAGCACCAAGAAAAATACTAAATCAAATGTTTTTAATTACATGTTCAGCAGCTTTAGATCTCACAATTTTTCTGCTCTACTGTTGAATAATATATTTCAGACGACTCTTAAATGGCACATAGGAACATTACAAACTGACTGATCACGCATTCTCTTGCGTGACTCATTATTTGATCTGACTGCCAAATGTTAAGATTATTTTTTTACACAAACTTGAATTAAAAATAGCCATTTTTATTTCCACTATGATAACTGTCTCTTGCTGAATTATATATGCAGCAAATATAGTGATGTTATGCGACAACAATATAGCAACATGGAATAATCTCTTACTAGTAGAATAATCTCTAAATAGTATGCAGTGTGCAGTATTCAGTAAATAAAAACTAGACTTTCATCCTAAATCATTTCGCTCAAGGGCAGGACGATTGCAGAGAAAGATTGAGATCTTAATAACAGTCTGGTTGCATCTTCCTTCCACCCTTCAGAAGTCTTGTGATGTGAACTTTTTCTGTTTAGGGTGACTGCTGCTCTTCTGAACGGAATTAATAAACTGAAATATGATAAGCTAATGTTTTTAGGCTGAGGTATTAGGACATTTAGAAAGTCAATATCCTGTTGTTCTTCTCTCTGGTTTTCTGTCTCTAAACATCCTCTTCTCAAAACACATTGCTGCATATTTTGTACAGCTTTTTGGAGAGAATCACAAATGGCAAATAATTTCCTGTTTTTATTTATTTTTTAAATGCACTTATACTTTATTGACAGCATTGTTGTTATTACCTGACTGGCAGTCTAAGTGAAAAACAAATATTTCACATATAGAAAATAATGCTTTTTTGTCAAGGGAATTTATTTTTCAATAAAGCAAGCATTCATTTTATGTTCTCAAGAAGCGCACTAATAGACAAAGAGTCCCACAAACGAGTGAGCGGTTTAAAGAGAGAATAATCAAGAGCAGGTCTGAAAATCATTACTGTAGGGATAAATAGTAGGATGTTCCTTTCCCCTTGATAGTGTCACGAGTCCGGGTCCTGTACTTCTCCCTGGCCCCACAGGAGGCCGCCATCTCCCGTTCTCCCGGACTCATCTCCCATATCACATACACCTGCCATATCACACACACCTGCCGCATCATCATCACACTCAGTACACCCACAGCTGTTCCCCATTTGCCACAGACTATTTAGTCTTCCCTCTCCCACCACTCTGCCTGGGTTCGTACTTATCTGTTTATGTCTTGTAATCTGCTGTGTTTAAGTGTTGCTGTGCCGTGTTGGCCTTTGTTGTTTATATTATTAAAAGCCTTACCTGCATTTGGACCCTGACCTCGTCTTTCCACGCCATTCCTGGGGGCGTACCGTGACAGAACGAACCCAGCAATCATGGGTCCAGCAGGAAGGTTGCTTGGCATCCGCCAGGGAGACCGGAGCATTGAGGATTACGTCAGGGACTTCAGAGGATTGGCTCGGCAGACGGCGTTGGAGAAGACCTGCCTCATGGTCTTCTTTCATGGAGGCCTGGCCGAGCCCTTCAAGACCCTGATGCCCTACTGGGACCCCGAGGAGTCGCTGGAGAGTTACATTAACTTGGCTCTGTGGATGAGCGGCTCGGGCCTCAGGGTAGAGTTAGCGGCGGCGCCCGCGGATGTTGTCCCCGAGGCAGCGGAGCTCACTTCAGGCCTCTTCAAAGCGGCGACGCCCGCTGATGTTGTCCCCGAGGCAGCGGAGCTCACTTCAGGCCTCTTCAAAGAGGCGACGCCCGCTGATGTGGTCCCCGAGGCAGCGGAGCTCACTTCAGGCTTCTTCAAAGCGGCGGCGCCCGCTGATGTTGTCCCCGAGGCAGCGGAGCTCACTTCAGGCTTCTTCAAAGCGGCGGCGCCCGCTGATGTTGTCTCCGAGGCAGCGGAGCTCACTTCAGGCTTCTTCAAAGCGGCGGCGCCCGCTGATGTTGTCCCCGAGGCAGCGGAGCTCACTTCAGGCCCTCCCGAGAGCGCGGCGTTCGCTCACGAAGCTCCCGAGACAGCTGTGCTCGCTCCCGTTCCTCCCGAGAGCGCGGCGTTCGCTCACGAAGCTCCCGAGGCAGCTGTGCTCATTCACGTTCCTCCCGAGAGCGCGGCGTTCGCTTACGAAGCTCCCGAGACAGCTGTGCTCGCTCACGTTCCTCCCGAGACAGCTGTGCTCGCTTCCGTTCCTCCCGAGAGCGCGGCGTTCGCTCACAAAACTCCCGAGACAGCTGTGATCGCTCCCGTTCCTCCCGAGAGCGCGGCGTTCGCTCACGAAGCTCCCGAGACAGCTGGTCTCGCTCTCAGCGCTCCCGAGGCGGCGGGGCCTGCCTGGTTTGTTCCTCCGGTCCCACCCTGGCTGTTCGCTGGAGTTCCTGTCTGGCTGGAGTCTCCCTGGTCCAACCCTCCGAATCCGCCCCGGTCTCCTGCTCGGCCTCTGTCTCCACACGGACCTGGCCCGCCATCCCTCCCCCTGTTTCACCATCCCCCGGTTCCACCTCCCTCCATACTTTTGCGGTTGGTGGAACGTCTGGAAGCCGTTCCTTAGGGGAGGGGTAGTGTCACGAGTCCGGGTCCTGTACTTCTCCCTGGCCCCACAGGAGGCCGCCATCTCCCGTTCTCCCGGACTCATCTCCCATATCACATACACCTGCCATATCACACACACCTGCCGCATCATCATCACACTCAGTACACCCACAGCTGTTCCCCATTTGCCACAGACTATTTAGTCTTCCCTCTCCCACCACTCTGCCTGGGTTCGTACTTATCTGTTTATGTCTTGTAATCTGCTGTGTTTAAGTGTTGCTGTGCCGTGTTGGCCTTTGTTGTTTATATTATTAAAAGCCTTACCTGCATTTGGACCCTGACCTCGTCTTTCCACGCCATTCCTGGGGGCGTACCGTGACAGATAGTGTACTGTAATATTGAGACAAAAGATGGAGGGGTTGCGCCACAAAGAAGAACAATGACTTTGTAACATATCTGATTTTGTTGTTTTATGTTTGTTCCACAGGAACTGTGAGGGCAGGAACATCCGCTACAGAACATGCAGCAATACAGTAAGTCAGTATTATGAGGCCCACCAGCAATCTGTCTGCAGAAGCAAGTTTGCAAAGAATTGGAGTGACTGATGTTCATAAAATTATACAGATCCCTCATACCTTGCATGTTCATTTATTAGATATTTGTACTAATTTAGTCATTCATCCTGTTACCAGTACGAGTGTAGCACTCACAGCTCTGTTTAATGTGTTTAAATTCCATTGTGGATATTTGGTAACACTTTAGAATAGGGAACACTTATTAACTATTAACTATGACTTTTCCCCCAATAAACTCCTAATTTGTTGCTTATGAATAGTTAGTAAGGTAATTGTTAAGTTTAGGTATTGGGTAGGATTAGGGATGTAGAACAAGGTCATGTAGAATAAGGCATTAATATGTGCTTAATTACTACTAACAAATGGCTAATATTCTATTAATATGCATGCTAATCAGCAACTAGTTAAGAGACCCTAAAATAAAGAGTTACTGGATTTTTTTATTCTAAAGTTTTTAATGCCTCAATAAACTCCTAATTTGCTGCTTATTAATAGTTAGTAAGGTAGAACACACATTTCATGTGTGTTTTTCTCTTTTATGTGCATTTTTGCACAATGTAAATTTTGAGGGTGGGAATGAGAAACTGGTTCTTACAACCAGTTTAAATGAAAAAAAAAAAAATGAAAAAAACAAAAACTGACATGGAACCAAATGATTTTCATGAGTTTGATTCCATCAACAGATCTTTTTACATTTGTTTTTTTTTTGTTTTTATGCAAGTGAAGTGAATTTTCTTTTAAAGAAAAGCGATGTCTGGTTTGTGAATGAATCCATTATTTAAGTTGGATCTTTTCATTTTATAATAGTCATGATCAGTGTAGTCTGATTCGTGAACAAATAACTCTTATAACCAGTTGTTTATTTGATTCTTTGATGAATTGTTCAAATGACTCATACACTTCTTGGTGTAATAGCTCGAAATTAAAAAAAACAAAACAATAATGGAGTTGTTATGAAACCAGAATGGTGCCCTATGATTCAGTGAATAGTCCCCAACTACTAGACAAACTCATTTTGAGAGCTGTTAGATGCCCGTGTGTCTTAAGGACCATTTTAATCAAAAGCCAGTGTTTTTCTACCATTGAAGTGGTTTCATCTGGAATCACATTCCTTCTTCACCCACAATTCCAATCAGAGCCATCTGGGAAAGATTCCCAGCATAACATTTATCCCATTTCCGTCAAAACAGTGAGAACTGATGCTCGGTCTTCCCTGTCAGGCTTTATAATTGCTGTTGATGAGGTCTATTGTCAAATTGTTCTGTTTGTTTCCATTACTGGTCCTGACGTTGAAGACTTGTGATTTGTAAAAGCTCTATCCGATGGAGACGCTTCAGTCACGGGCATCACTGGTGATCTTTGCACATGGGGGCTTCAGAGTCGATCGGATGATTAAATGAGTTCAGAGCCCCGAGCTGCAGAGGAAGAATTGTGGTTTTCTTCAGTGCACAGGAGATGACATAGGAAATATTGTTTTTCAAAACATGGAGGCCTGCCACAGTTCAATTACACTGTCACCATTCATTAATGCACCCAGTCATCTGCATAAGCTTTATGATGTTACACACATGCTCATGATTTAATCTCGCTGCATAGAAAATAATATTTCCAGTGCCATTGTCAGGTCAGCTGTTATTTTTGGGCCTATTAAATGTCAGTGTTTCTATTTTGTAGGCAAAGATGGTGCTGTGTAGTAACTCATTATATATAATTAGATTATGTAATCAGATTCCAAAAATTAAACACTTGTTATTAGATTATATTACATTTTAAATAGTGCTGTCAAACCATTAATCACATCCAAAATAAAGGCTTTTGTATACATAATATATGTATGAATACTGTGTACATTTATTATGTATATATAAATACAAACACATGCATGTATATATTTAAGAAAATATATGTTATGTTTATATATTTAATGTATTTATATATAATATAAAATATAAGAATATAAATATATAAATGTATATACATGTAAATATTTTCAAAATATATACATGCATGTGTGTGTATTTATATATACATAATAAATATACACAGTACACATAAATATATTATGTAAACAAAAACTTTTATTTTGGATGCGATTAATCACAATTAATCGTTTGACAGCACTATTTTTTTATTTTAAAATACTCATAATCAGACTACATACACAAAAGTTAATTATTAATAAATAATTTCTAATTCTTCTGTTACATTTTACATTTTTCTTTCTAAAATTTTTCTTTCTGGGCAATCATTCCAGTTTTGTGGATTTTCATACTCGTTTTTATTTTAAAAGAATTTATTATATTTAAATTTTTAAATAGTGTTTTAAATAAAATATTTTAAATGAAATCATTTATTTGTTTTTATATCAATATGGTACAGGATTATTGTTACTAACTATGATTTCCGGCATGTAATTTGTATCCAGTGATAGACTGCAATTTGTAAGAAATCTACCTAAAGATATTAAAAAGTTGTCAAATCTTTCTCTGTCTTTGTTCCAATCAGGACTGTCCTCCAGAGTCAGGTGACTTCAGGGCTCAACAATGCTCTGCCCACAATGACATCAAGTACCAAGGACAAACCTATGAGTGGGTACCTGTGACGTACGACCCTATTTCACCCTGTGCCCTCCGATGTCAAGCCCGGGGGAAAAACCTGGTGGTGGAACTGGCGCCCAAAGTGTTGGATGGCACTCGGTGCAAAGAGGATTCTCTGGATATGTGCATCAGTGGGATTTGTCAGGTGAACATCAATGAACTTAAGCTACATAAACTGATAGGGAAGCACCCTTTGAGTTTGAAATATCAGTCCATGACATTATAAGAGTTGCCATAAGAGGCACTATAGCAAGCATTAGCTGTATTCTATACTTGTTTTATGTGGTGTTGAAACTCAAAAATTGGTAGTAAACTTCACAAACAGTTACAAAGAAACGGCAAGTAACACAGTGAATTAAATTTATTTTAGTGCTGTCAAACGATTAATCACGATTAATCGCATCCAAAATAAAAGTTTTTGTTTACATAATATATGTGTGTGTACTGTGTATATTTATTATGTATGTATAAATACACACATTGTCAGGGTGCGCGGGGACGAAGGAGCGATGAGACACGGAGAATCTTTAAACAAACAGTATTAATTAATCCAAAATGCCAAGAGAACACACATCAAGTCGGGGTGAAGACATATAACAGCAGACCAGAAACGCAGGGCAGAACACACTAAAAATAGAACTAACAAGGGGAAGATGAGACACAACTGGAAATCAGTGAACTAATAATGACACTAAACGAGGACAGAACCTGGAAAACCAAATAAGGACAAGGAAACACCTAGGGAAGAAGACACACTGTAACGGTACGTTGTTCCAGGGAACACAGGACGAGGGAATAAATAAAAAGTAAGATTTAATAACAAAAGAGAAGTGAAACAAAGTTTCTAAATAACAGAAAGTTACTTTAAAACTGGACAATAAGACTGTGGAACTCAAGACTTTAAAGACCACAAACTAATGAGCAAACAAGATGATTAACACAAGACAGGTGAACTGAATGATAATTAACTAAACTAGGACAGGAAATGCCAAATAAGGACAAAACAGTACTAAAATGGAAACCGACACGTGACAGATATCGCCCCCCTCCCGTAAGGTGCGTCCCACACCGTAACAGTCACATAGGGGAGGGGAGGCGGGCGCCCTGGTGGCTGGAGCAAGGCCAGGACAGGGAGGAGACAAGGGAAGCCTCCAGGGCGGATCAGGGGACTCAGGAGGCAATTGCGGATCAGGGAGCTTGGAAGGCCATGGTGAGTCTGGGGGTTCAGGGAGCCCAGGCGGGACTAATTTTTCAGGGGGATTAGATCGAGGAACCATAGTGGCCTTCCCCACGACCACTATGGTTATCCAGGCCAGGAGTATGTAGCCCCCCCAATAAAAAGTTTTTGGGAAGCTCCTCTCTGGAGGAGCGGTCTCTTGGGGGTGCTCTGGAAGCGTGGTCTCTTGGCGGTGCTCTGGAAGCGTGGAGCTGGACAGAACCAGGGGTTTCGACGGAGAGCTGGACGGGACCAGCGGAGACGTAGGAGAGCTGGACGGGACCATCGGAGACGTAGGAGGGCACTTGCGAGGAGCAGGCACAAGTTTGGAGAGAGTTTCATCCGGAGGGCTTGCCACATTCTCTGCCGGGGGGCTTAGGTTGGCCACTAATGGCGGCAGGCTTGGGTTGACCACGGGCGGCTGACTTGCGTGGGCCACGACCGGCGGGCTTGGTTTCCCAGTGGACGGCGGCGGTACAGATTTCAGAGCCGCGGCCATTTCAGACTGGGATTCCAGAATCGAGATTTCTTCCACAGGGGTAGACATTGGGACTGGAATGACTCTAGCATCCTTGTCGATCTCACCCACTGTGAAGGGAGAACCTGCTAGTAATAGCACATTATCAAGATATTGCGCCAGTGAGCCAGGGGTTGTAGCAGCTGGTGCTTGGAGATACAGATAATCATTAAGACCACTCCAGAATACAATCTTTAATGTCCCATCATTCCACTGCACTTGGTGGGCGAACGGGAGGAACTCCTCAACGTAGTACTCAATGGGATGGCCATCTTGGGTTATGGAGAGAATGACTGTGGCGGGATCAAGTGTGGAGCTCATGTCGCTGTAGTCGGTAAGGTCCGGTCTTCTGTTACAGAAAGCAGGATTCAAACAGAGAAATAGGTGAAATAACAGATATTTAACAACAGCAGAGCAGCTGGATCTGGAATTAGGTGAGTAGTAATTCAATAAACCAGTTTGAGTGCGCTGAGACGGTAAATTGAAATATATGTCTTGACAGGAATTCTTGGAGCAAGGATACGAACACACACTTGGAGAGAAGACCAGAGGTAAGTATACTAGCAGGACCATGAGAGCTGGTGCAGGGCAGGGACACTGGGGAAGCCTCCAGGGCGGGTCTGGGGACTCTGGCGTCCATGGCGGGCTAGTCTTGGGAGCCGCGGACATCGGCATCAATATCCCGCAAATGGTGGGCCTGGGTGAGCCGCAGACGGCGGCGACAATCTCCCGCGAATGGCGGGTCTGGGTGAGTCATGGACAGCGGCAACGATCTTCCGCGAACGGCGGGTCTGGGTGAGCCATGGACGGCGGCGGCGATTTCCCGCGAACAGTGGGTCGGGATGAGCCGCAGACGGCGGCAACAATCTTCTGCGACCTCCATAATTCGGTGTTGGTCCAGTCTTCTGTAACATATCAAAAGTGAGATTTAATAACAAAGAGCAGTGAAACAACGTTTCTAAATAACAGAAGTTACTAAGTCTGGACAATAAGACTCTGGAACTCAAGGCTTATAAAGACCACAAACTAATGAGCAAACAAGATGATTAACACAAGACAGGTAAACTGAATGATAATTAACTAAACTAGGACAGGAAATGCCAAATAAGGACAAAACGGAACTAAAATGGAAACCGACACGTGACACACACTTGACACACATACAGTATATACAGTATATTTCCAGTATTTGTACATGTATATATTTATACATTTATATTCTTATATTTTATATTATATATAAATATATTTAATATATAAACATAACATATTTTTCTTAAATATATACATGCGTGTGTTTGTATTTATATATACATAATAAATATACACACATATATTGTGTAAGCAAAAACTTTTATTTTGGATGCGATTAATCGCGATTAATCATTTGACAGCACTCATTTATTTATTTATTTATTTATGTGTGTATGTATGTATGTATGTTTCTTTTTACAGTGTAGGGGTGGGTGATATGACCAAAATCTTATTTCATGTTGTGAGTCATTTCATGCTAATGATATGTATCACAAATGTATTTTTTTTGTTGTTGGTGTTGTTGTTTTGTTATTAAAAATAAGATCAACATAATAGCAGTAAGAAGTAAACAGTAGGTTTGTATACTACATTAAATTTGAACAATAGGTTTATTTAACAGTAGCATTTAACCGAATAATACAACTTTACAATAATAAATAATATTTATTATGGTAAATAATTGTAATAAAATTATTATAATAAAGCATCACAATAATGAATATGTATTATAATCAAATTATTGTTATAAAGTAAAAATGATAATTTTGATTAAATAAAATGTTTGATGTTATTGCACGTGCATGTAGTAATGCTTATCCACTGGTATGCGAGAAAGAAGAACTTTTTTTCAGATCGTCCATTGTATTTTTGCTTGATTTGGGCTGTTTTTGTACTTTGTTTCTGGCTTGGATTTGTGAAATATTGAAAAAACAACTGTCTAACGGAAGTGGGAGCTTACCAGGTGCACTTGAACGTAGTGCGAGATGGCAGAACTCCCAGAAAACCAAAAGTAAAAAAACTGAAATCTGAAAATGTTATTTATACATAAGCCTACTTAAGTGAGCATTTACAGCGCTTAGGTTAATACATCTGTCCTTTAAAGTTCAGTCTAGGCTTATTGATGAGGTGAAAAATGCTCTTCTGAAGCCAAAGCCACTCAGTATTTACGAGGCAAAATTCTTGACCTTTTCAGCCCTGTTCTGACATGCATTACAGTAATATTAGCACAATGAAAATAAGCTTTACAGTTTTATCCAATTCTTTTCTCCAAGTCTCCATCCACTGAAGTTACCAAATCATCTGCTTCTGCCATAGTATCAGTCTTTTTTACTGCGTGTCCAAAGGCTTAATGTTATTGTTTGGTGGTACTGACGCCAACAGGTTTTCCATTCTGGATATTTCTAACAGCGCAGCTCACATTTCCTAAAAATATAAAAAACTTGCAGCTAAAATGGAAAGATAATGAAATAATGACCATAAACATAGGAAAACTGTCTCTCTTTTTGAGTGTTACATATGTGGGGATTTAGGGTATATTTAGGTCACGATTCTGCCAGATTAACCTCAATTCTGTGTCTTTGTGTGAGCAAAAGAGAGAAAGAGGCCTGAATCGACAGAAATACAAGGAATCGAGTTTCCATTTGACCATGGCTCCGGTTTAGGATGTTAAACACAGGATGTCCAAATACAGGGTCTCCAATTGCTTGGAAACTAACATAATTACTTGCATACATAAAATAGTTTATTTAGCACTAATTTTGCATTCATTTTGCAAATATCTTTCCAGTGCACCTAGAGCTTGAATAACTTTGCATTGTTTTTAAGGTTTCTTGGCTATGTTTGATGCGCTGAATACCAAAAATAGACAGAAATGTGTCATTATTTACCCTCATATGGCTCTCTTTTCCAACAGGGAACACAAAAGGAAATATTCTGAAGGATGAAAGGGGATGAATGCTATTATGCCCCAAAAAGGACAAACAAGCACCACAAAAGTAGTCCATATGACTTATACACAATATTCAAAGTTCTCAGAAATCAATATCTTTTTGTGGACAGGCTGGAACAACTCATAATTCACTATAAAAATCTCTTTTGTGGTTCTGAATATATTCAGAAATGGTGCATAAAAGCTAGGTTTATTTCTTGCATATTGTGTAACTGAACAAGATGTATACATTTAAATATATGCAAGTCTTAATAAGATTTGAGGGCATTATTTTAACCAAATTACAGCATAAATTTATATGTGTTTGTCTATTCCTTACACAATAATATCATATGGCTTGGAAGACTTGGAATATATTGCACACATCTTAATTTTATGGAGATGTTTTGGTCATTTGTGGAGCTCAAAAGTATGCATCCCCATTTAATTTTGTTGACGAGCTTCTGGCACATTCAGCTAAACTTTGCTTTTCTGTTCCACCGAAAAAAGAAAGTCGTACAGGTTTGGAACAACATGATGGTACGTAAATGATGACAGAATTTTCATTCTTGGGTGAACTTTCTTAATGTTTTCAGAAGACTCGCTGTTTTCCATTTGGCCCACAGCAAAGAAACACAATATACTCAAACCAAATCAGATGCAATCATCAGTATTCAATGCAGTACTGCACGGTAACTTAATTCGACAATGTTGATGAAACTTCTCTTGCGTTGCACTTAATTTGACCTCAGTCCCCGTGAGTATTAGGTAAATTGGCATAAATTAAGCTTGTCTGTTTACTTGTGCTTGTTTACCAGAGCTACTGGGTAAAGTAGTGCTGTTTGCTTTCTCTGGCTACGTTCCCTAGTGCCCTGCTAGTGTAAACAGCATTTTGCATTAAAACTGGGCAACTTTTCTGGTGCAGATGGCAGGTTCCTAGCAGAGCATCACTGTCAGATGCACAGATTTCTGGATAAATATTGAGGAATGCTGGGGGGAACGTGTGGGGATGAAAACTTATGAAGAATGATTCAGTATTCTTGCATGTTTTATATGTTGGCTCTCCATGAATTTTTATGATGCTTGTTAGAGCTTAAACATTGTAGCTTAGAGCCGTGCGCTGGCCAGTTTCTCAATCCACATCATTTTATTGTCAGTTTCTATTCTGTTATGGAGGAAGCATGATTTGTTGGTTGAGGTCCTGCAGGTCTGTTTCCCGCAAAATCAGTTGCCTCTCAAAATAGTGTTGCAGCTGCAGGAATGAATCAGGAAAATGTTCAATTCAAAATACTGTTGTGGATAATGAGTCTAATTTGGAGTCTAAAGGCCCGTTCACATCAAGCACGATAACGATAAAGATAACGATAAAGATATAGTTCTAAAAATGGTTCTCAGTATTAAAGAATAGCAGCATCCACACCACAACTATAATGATAATGGCACAAAGAAACAATATTGTTGGAATCACTTCCAGAACAATTTTTTCCAGCTGATGAATGATAAAAACACTGACAGTCAATCAGAATCCATCCTGCTATAATGAGCTCGAGAATTGCGCTCAGAATAAACAGACGATGTCGTTTGCTGGTGTGGACGCTAATATCGTTATTTTTATAGTTATCTTTATCGTTATCGTGCTTGGTGTGAACAGGCCTTAAGTAAATTTTCCCATTTTGCCTTTTTCTGAGTTATACCTCTGTTTTTTCCAACAGGAAGTTGGCTGTGACAGACAACTGGGAAGCAATGCTAAAGAGGACAACTGTGGCGTGTGCGCTGGAGACGGTTCCACTTGTCGACTGGTCCGGGGCCAGGCTCTGCCTCATGTGTCACCTGAAGAACGTAGGTACACGCATACATGAGCACATGTCTGTGGTTTGGTTTTTAGACTATTGCTCTCTTTGTTGGACAACAACATTGGATCTACCCACTGCCGTAACCACCATAGACACTGAGGGGGACTGCATCGGTGGTCTAACAGTGCTTGTCAATATCAAAATGATGCTCAATCAAATTAAAGAGTTTACTGTTTACAAGCAGAGCATGAATTCCAGCACAAAGCTTCAGTTTTAATGTTGAAAGAGAGTGGAGTAAGATGGAAGTAGCAAAATATTTAATATTTGACAACTGTTGACAACAAAAAGTTTATATGACCGACAGCTATACGGCTGCTTTCTCAAATATGGCCATTTTGGTATCATATATGTGTAATTCATGTAATTCCTAACTGAATGTGAGGAGACAAGACATGTTTGGGGTGTTGAAATTTTTAGGTACACAAATAGGAGTGAATGAATTCCCTGCTAGAATTAGAGCATTTCCTTTACTATTCTGTTCCTTTATAATTTATAAAAAAATATTAAATTGTCCCCACCAGGGTTCAAGACATCAGTATGGGCTTGGATCAACCAATGACATTTGGACTGGAATTGTTTATAAATATAGTTAAGAGTTTTATTTTTTACTTTTTTTTTTTTTTTTTTTGGATATGGGGAAAAAGTATAATTGTAATTGTATTTTTATATAAAAACTGTGATTTAAAATGTGTTTTGTTTTGCTTTTATTTAGTTTGTAGGGCTGCACAATTTGGGCAAAAAAGCAAGTTTATATAATAATAAACAAATAAAAAATCCTTGCATTTGTATTTTTGTCTTTGTGAAAAATTTGTATTTAAGAAAACAACTATAAAATAAAGATTACTATAATAATAATATTAATAAAAACAACAACAATATTATTATTATTGCAATTATGATGATTTATTATTATTGTTAAATATTAAACAAATTAGAAATATAATTATTGTGACATTTCAGTGTAATTTAACTGACTAACTAAATGTCTATTTTTAGCATTAAGACAGCCGTAAATATTGATACAAAATGTTATTATGGTGGAAAACCATTGCAAGCCCTTTAAGCTTTTCTTTTGTTGTCAGCAGCCAGTTTATAAGAGCTTTTCATTACAACTTTGGGAAGATGGTTGGCGCATGTTGCATTACCAAATGCAATCCAAACTCAGAGCAGATGCAGAAATGAACAGTTCTTATGGAGCAGCATTAACTCTGAGACACTGAAAACACTGGATCATAAGCTGCTCATGTGTAAATGAACACAGTGCCTTCACTCTGGCACACACAGCACACATATATTTATTTAGCTGAATCACAGCTAATTTAATTTAAGCTGATTTAATAATCACACTAAGCCCGATCACGATTTCATTTTTGTTTCGATTAACTGTGCCACTCAACACGATACTATGCATTTAATTAAGTCAGTGGACTTTTCTCCCTTTTGCTTAAATTTGAATGTTTATTGCTGTATCAAATCAAATAATCCTCAAGGTTCAGAAACACTTTAAAGCCATAAACTCTTATGTGTTTTAAGCAGTCTTGCGTTCCCTGTGGTCTTCAGTGCAAGCATTGGCAGCTTTATTTGCCTGCTTAATTTATGTGAATGCCAGCAGACGGATTGTTTGCATTCTGGGACTGAAGATATAGTTATTGATTCCCTTTAAAGGGTGTGAGGGAATCTCAGCCCATTTGTGAGAAATAACACACTTCATGCTGTGGCTCTTGCTTGTTAATAGCTAGTTGTCATTTATTTAAGATTATTACCCAAATACTCAGTTTGTGTTTCTGTCTGCTGGGCAAGTATTGGGTTTTTAGGCAGGACGCCATTGCTGAAATCACGTCTGTATAAAAATATCAAATAACAGAGGTGTTTTATGTGACAACCACACCCCAAATTAATTAAGACAGCAATTTTTTATTTCTGCACACGGTACAGCTGAATGTTGCCTTTAAACATTCCAGCCTGAGGAACACAAGGCTATTTCTGTGGCACTTTGTTCTCACCTTGAGTTTTATATTAGTTTTGGGAAGATTCTGCAGTGTATTGTGTTTGGTGGCTGCCGAGGATTTTTCCTCATCCAAAAATTCCTTTGTCTTACAGCAAAATGCTCCAACGACTTTGATTACGGTGCCGTTCCAAAGCCTAGTTGGCTGCACAGGCAGTATTTCAAGGCATCATAAGCACACTTCCCACGCAAAGGCTGTTCCAAAGCGTAGGAAGCGTGACTATGCTGACTTCAAAGATACCTTTGGCAACATCACATGTGGAAAAATGCGTTACGTTGACCCCATGTGAGATGGATGACACAGGATGACAAGTTAATTGTAAATGTACACTGTCGTTCAAAACGTTAGAGTTGCTGAGATTTTTATTGTTTTTAAAAACTGTCTTATGCTCTCCAAGGCTTACTTTTTTGATAAAAAAAATACAGTAAAAACAATTATAAATTTGAAATATTATTACAATTTAAAATAACTGATTTTCTATTTGAATATGTTTTCATATGTAATTTATTTCTGTGATGCAAAGCTGAATTTTCAGCATCATTACACCAGGCTTCAGTGTCACACGATGCTTCAGAAATCATTAGAATATGCTGACTATAATATTTTTGTGGACATTGTGATATTTTTGGTAAGGATTTCTGGATGAAAAGAAAATTCAAAAGAGCATCATTTTTTTTAAATCTATTTTTGTTTTTTTTTCACTTTTTTTATCAATTTAATGCTTCATTCTTGAATAGAAGTATTCATTTTTGTCTTATAAATATTTAAATAATAAATAAATTATACTAACCCCAAACCTTTGAGTGGTAGTGTATATACTTCCTTCAATATCGGATTATTTTCTGTATATTTTATGGATTTATATGCTTTGTACATGCTAACGCCAAAATCTATTGAATCATTGTTCCAAATCGGTTTTGTTTCAGGTTGATGCTTCCTTAGAAGGTGTCTGGCAATGTAGGCAGTAGAAAGCAAGGCAGCTCACTAGATTTTGGAGAAGAGCCTGAGCGACTGGAACTTTTCTCCTAACCAAAACGTTTTCACACAATCATGCTATTCATTTTCAAAGCCTGTTAAAGCAAAACCGAGGTAACTCGATCCAAACAAGTTATGCATTCCTTAATAAAAGCCGTCTCACTAATAAGTCACATGCGTGGCACTGGCATGTAGGCTTCTCGTAAGTCGTCACGAGGTCTCCAGATGGAAGTCCGGTGATTGGATAGGTCATTCCCCAAAAGACTTCAATCCAGTCTGGATGACGGTCAGGATTCCAGAGCGTCACATGGATCTGTTAATATTAAAATGCAATAAAGCTGCTAATGAGCCTCTGGCTCTTACAATTCATTCCTTTTACTCTGCAGTGACTCATTTCTGCATTTTTGAAAGGAGAGCGAAAGAAGCACAGATGCATTATGGGAGCGTTTGTGTGATTTTCATTTTACTTGCTGGTCGATGCATCTTTGTGGAGCAGTTAGTCACATTAGATTACCCCCCCCCCCCCCCATCGTTATAAACAAATTTGAAGTCACACTTGCATGGTTGGGTTATTTTTAAAGCGAGGGCAATTACGTCTTGGGTACTTTTTATTGGTAATTTTGAAACGCAGCATTGTTTGAGCATTTTTTGCCCTGTTTACAACGGACTGGTGTCTGCAAACTTTATTTCATTAGAGCAATAAATTCCAGAACTTTCTAGATATGTTTCCAAAAGTAAATATTTTGGGGCTCCCATGACGTTGGCACATTTCCAAGCCCTATAATTGCTGGATGCAGTAAGCAATTGCTGAGCGAAGGGAAAAATGCTTCTTTTCCTGAATTAATTCCCGCTAATGCAATAATCTGCATTAACACTTAGCATCTACACAAACCGCTCACTTTATATTTGAGCCCAAAGTTCCTCAGTTAAAACTGTTAAAGGACATTAAGGAAGCTACTTTGAAAGCTACAAGCTAAAGATGTTTGCTGTTGAAACCAAGGGCACTTTTAGACTTAAAACACACTTAGCACTCTCACTATATTGATTTGACAAGTAAAAATGTCCAAGGGCTGACATGTATAACAGAATATTTATGTAATTTTTGGGGAAAATTATGACCACATATTATGTAAGTTGTTTAACCTTAAGTTATCCTCTGGGGTCAATATGACCCCAAGCGACTTTTCTTTAGTTAAAAATAATGGTTCCCTTTATCTCAGTGGAATAAAATCTTGTGACTTTTTCTAAATTATCTATCCATACACACACAAAAAAACTGGGCTTGATTTGGTTGTTCTAAAGGTATGTAAAAAAAAAAGTCACACTCATGACCTTTGGGGTCAATATGACCCCACATTGAAATGAATGGGAAAATCAAAAAAAAAATGTTTTTTATTTTTCATTTGTCAAAAAAAATCTATAAATCCAGAATAAACCTGAAAATTTCCATACCACAATGAAGTCCTGGTACTAGAGCACAAATGTAATGTGGAACGAACATGATCACTTGCACACACACATGCTCACGCACACAAACACACACACAGGTGTGACTCCAATTGAAAGCATTTTTTTTAGAAATTGACAAATAAAATCAATAATTCCAGCATAAATCTGAAAATTTCCACACAGAAATGAAGGCCTGGTACTAGAGCAAAAATGCAATGTAGAAAAGACATGCTCACTCAACACACACACACACACACACACACACACACAGACAGGTATGACTGCCACAGCCAAATAAAATCAGCCACAAATGCAGAACAAAGATAAAAGGGGTGAGACCTAATGCACACACACATGCGCACGCGCACACACACACACACACACACACACACACACACACACACACACAGACACACATGTGCACGCGCGCACACACACACACACACACACACACACACACACACACAGACAGACAGACAGAGAGAGCAAGGGAGAGATGAAAGGCAACTGACCTGTTCAACTTTGAGAAAGTTTACTCTGAGTTCTAAGAGCTGCAACTTTATTTTGAAAACAAAGAAATAGTTCCCACACCAAAGGTATAAAAGAGGGTCTTTGGTGTCACACAGTTCATTCTGTGTCAGTATGGCAAAGCGTTACACTCTCCTGGAGACTTTAGATTGCCTGCTTGATTCAAGTGAAACTGAATCATGCCTGGAAGACACTGAGGGCGATGACTCTGAGCCATTTGAGACATTTGGTTCATTAAAATAAATAATATTCAACTACAATCTGATTCTAAGTCTTGTCCTTTAGGTGTTTCTTATGTGGCAATTTCTGTGGTATTTTGTAAAAACAGACATTTCAAATCGCTTCAAAAACGACCAAAATTCTACTATTTGAAAGAATATTTATTTTTAATGTCTTTAATAATGTTTATACATGTATAAATTCACAAAATCTATCACAAAAGTTATAATATGAGCAGTTGGCTACATCCAGTAAAATGAATGGATCTCTATTGCCCTCTTCTGGGTATCTATGGACAATACAATTTCTTTCTTAAATTTTAATTCCTAAAGGTTTGTCTTTGACCAACAGATGGCAGAATTGTACAGCTAACACCTAGATCAATATCCAGAAACAACTTATATTTAATTTAGATCATTGTTTAAGTATTTTTTTCATAAAAAAATAATATTTTACATGCAAGCTAATGGTATAGTTGAGGAATTGTGTGGTAAATAGGTACAAAAGTACTTTGTATATCCAAAAACACAGCATTACTGTACAGATGAGAAGTAAACAAAAAAAATAATATATTATATGTATTATTAAAAATGTACATTTTTTTCACAATCATTCTTTAAATTTTGGGGTCATATATACCCCAAATGCAGTGAGTGTGAACAGGAAACTAAGGTTATAAGAAGAATAGCATATGGTGAAAACGACAGTTAAGGAAATGAGATTTTAAACAGTTTTGTAATAACTGTTTAAATAAAGATTCCTTTACCTTGTTTAGGCCAATTTCATACAGTAGCTACCATGGCATACAGTAGAATACATATTTTAATAGAAAAATCACAAAATACATCACATGGATGTTGTTGTGTCCATTGAAAAAAAAAAAGATTTTATGTGTTGTAAAGACAGTGAAATAATATTTTCAGACTGTTCTATGAAATTGCATCTTGATTGGAAATGAAGCGGAATAAAAAAAATCTGTGAGCGCACATTATTTTTTAGTTGTTTTGTATACGCACGTCTCATATTTCTAGTGGTGGAAAGAGTAATGAAAAAATATAGTCAAGTAAAAGTACCATTACCTTCCAAAAATGTAGTGTGAGTAGAGTAAAAGTACTTGTGCAAAAAACTACTTGCGTAAAAGAGTAGCCTATTTAAAACTACTCATGAGTATTGAGTAGTGAGTACTGATTGACATGAAATTCTGTCATTATTTACTCATTCATTGTGCCAAACCAGTTTCAAAAATATATGTCTGAACATCCTCCAAAAATCATTGTGGAAAAACAGAATATCTAATAATTACAGAATATCCAATTTTGGGAGAACCGTTTCTTCGCTCCGGGGATTATCCTTGTAATAAGTCTCTTTGTATATGAAATCTAAATAAAGAATAAAATGGAAGTAGAGATACAGCATAACTGGATATATTTCCTGTATTCCTCCCCATTCTCTCCATTACCCCCCTTCTGCTTGCTTTTACAGAACACTCTCAATCCAACCATAACTGAAAGCACTCAGGCTGCTCTCTGTTGTGGTTTTCTGTTTACTGAGCTGGAAATTGGTGGGTTTTCTTTTTTCAGTATTACACTGGGAAGCCACAGATGTTTTTTTTTATGGAGGGAGGTCGGACACATTAAGCGCGTTGCGGTGTGTGTGTGTGTGTGTTTGCAACTCATTTACTCTCAGATGTAATGACTGTATTTATGTGCACTTCCATATCTCATATCATCAGTGGATATTGAGATGAACCGTGAGGGATGCTGTACTTCTGATCTGTGTTTGGAGTGAAACACTGCATTGCATGTTGAATTTAATGAGTTGCCTGCCAGTTATCATCTAGGAAATAAATGCAGTTGTTTTGCAGATTAATCCAATTTTACATTTAATTTCATGCATTGTATTATGTGATGCTTTAATGACTTTCTGGTTTGTGATTCTTCTTCTGCAGCCATGAAAACGGTGATTGAAGTGCCGATGGGCAGCAGAGGCCTCAGAATCACAGCCAAGGGACCAGACATGATTGGTGAGATTATGCATATTAACTTTATACAACGATCTGTGGTGCTTCAAAGTTTCTGGTTTCTGAGGTCTTAGAGTGTAGTTATAATAGTGTGTCACAGCATTTTGAGAATGAGTGAGATGACATATTCAGCTATCAAGGAGTTTTTGCACATTCTCCCAGAGAGATTTTCCACAGTCTGAAAGTTAACACTTTTGGGATGAATATCTTGGTTTCTCCTGGTTTTATGTCATCCTAAAATCAGCTGAAGTATAATAAGGTATAGCATACAGAAAGTGAAACTTATTTATGTATGTATTTCTTTATTTATATGGTTAATAAAAGAAGTAGGCTTATATGAATATGTATGCAAATGTAATACCATTTATTTATGCTTTTTTTTTTGGGGGGGGGGGGGGGGGGGGGGGGGGGGGTGAAATAGCACCCAAATGTGTTTTAAAAAATAATCTTGTTTATATACACTGTAGGATAACTTATTTATATATTTAATGTATATTAACTTTATTTCAATACAATTTTTATGCAATTTCGATTTATTTATTTATTTTGGGGTGAAATATCACCCAAATGTGTTTTTGAAAAGCTTTGTGAGATTCATCCACATTTGAGTCATTCTTTATATGGGAAATTGGAAATATACTATATTTGATTATATAGGACTTCATTATACATAATTTAGCAAATTATATAAAAATTATATTTATTTTATTGGATAACTTTAATTTATATTAATGTTGAATAATATTTACAATAAAGAAATACTAAAAATACATTTATTCATTCATTTCAGCAGAAATTTAACTAAGTCTACTTAATGTTTATGCAAAATAATATATATATTTATTTATTTATTGATTGATTTTTATTTTGAGGATACGTATTGCCAATATGTTTTTTTTTAAATGTCTTTGTGACATTCTTCCACATTTGAGCAGTTCTTTATTAAGGAATATACTGTATTTGATTATATTTACACAAAATCTACCTTCAATGAAAGTCTGACCTCTCACACTGTCATTTCAGTTATCTTGAGTATTTTCCCCACTTTTTTCCCCTAACATTTACACTTTTTCAATTTGTAACATCTTTGCTCCTCTCAGGAAGTTGTCACAGGCCATCAGAAGCATCTGAGACTGACTTTCCAAAGAGCTTTTCCAACTTCTGCAATATAGTCTGAATTTTACAATACTTCCACAGTGACACGGCCAAACTGTATTTGACACGGTCGCCTGGTGTAGTAGCACAGTGTGGGAATGCATATGGATTTTATATCTATATCTAGCCTGAAAGACCAAAAAAAGAGAGATTTCCTATTACCTGAGTGGGACTGGCAAATGCTAAGAGGTTTGAGGGAACTTTAGGATAGAGCAGAAGAATGAAGTGTTCATGCAGGCTAATTTGTGGTGGCTGAGAGCCCGGTACGATGGAGACGGGGCCAGTAATCTTGCTGACTTCCATAACGGACACACAGAGTATGCTGAGGTCCAATCCCAGTGATCCGTTCCACATCCGACGGACCTACACTCACACATGTACACACTTCCGTTCTGTGGAAAACCACTATTTTCCCTGTACAAACACTGATATCTAAACCTGTGCATAACTCCTTTTTAGTTGCAAACTAGACATCCATCAAGAACTACAGGGCATTTACTGGATGTTTGACTTGTCAAATGTTTTAAAAATGGGGTTTGAGGGACCTGAAGATTACTTGCACCGATCAACCATCCCAAAGCTCAAGCAATGGCATTTTTCCATAAATAAAATACTTTAAAAGACTAGAAAAATAAAGAAAACAAATGTGTATAATTCCATATCTAACAGCTAGGCTTGTGAACTTGCCCTATAGATTTGTTCTTTGAGATGTTTTAGACATTATAGCTCTTTTATAATGTGCCAAATAATTGCCATTGTTTATTGTTTCAAATCGCCATCCGTTGTTGAAAATATTCAATGTGACCTTAACAATTTCAGATATAAATAAAAGTCTTTCCGTTGTTTGCAAATTGATACACTGTTTTGGAAATAATTGCGGGTCCTTCGTGTAAATAGAGCAAGAAAACAACATGTGTTAGCGGTAAGGAAAAATCAAATGACTGGTCAAAGCGGCTAGAGGCAGCTGAAGATAATTATGCCTTCTTTTTTGAAACAGAGATTCAATTCTCACGTTGTCATTCTACTCTTCTTGAGGGCATCTTGTGATAAAAATTGGCAGTTAACATTTATTTGCTCAGACAAACAGATTGGATGATGATTTTTTCTGTGTTGTGGCAGCTTACAGATTAGAATGGCTGGGTTGAAAACTTTAGTGAGAGATCCAAAGATTAAAACAAGAATTTTAACTTTTAATTTTTGTTTAACTTTATTTCAAATTTGGAATTTGTGAAATGCAGTTTGCAAACAAGAAAAAAAAAATAGAAAGAAAAGCTTCAGGGTGGACATTTACTGGATCAAAGTAGGCATTGCATACCAAAATGGAGGCAGATGGATGGATTGATGGATTAATGGATGGATGGATGCATACGATGGATGGATGTATGATACATACTATAAATGAATGGATGGGTGGGTGGGTGGATACATACTGTGGATGGATGGATGGATATTATGGATGGATGGGTCAATTTTTAGCAAGCATAGAATACCCTTTAATTTTTATGCAGATGATATGCAAATTTATCTCCCTCTGAAAAAAAAATTGTATACATGACATTAAGTCATGGTTATCTTTAATTTTTTTAAAACTAAATGAAGAGAAAACTGAAGTTGTGTGGTTTGGAGTTCCAAATAATTTTGATGATCTGGGTGATTTAGCCCCCTTTTGTAAGCCACTAGTCTGAAATCTAGGTGTTCTTTTCGACAGTGATCTCAGGTTTGAGAGACAGATTTATTCTGTCGTTAAGTCTTGTTTCTATCATTTGAAATTAATAGCGAAAGTGAAATCATTTCTGTCCACTCGTGATCTCGAAAAGCTCATTCATGCATTTATATTTACAAGACTAGATTATTGCAATGCGTTATATATTGGCATAAATAAAACACTGATTAATCGCTTACAATTAGTTCAAAACGCCGCTGCGAGACTTTTGACGGGTACTCGTAAGAGAGACCACATTACCCCAGTATTGAGCTCTTTAAATTGGCTACCAATTGACTACCGAATAAATTTAAAAATTTTAATTTTTGTTCATAAATCATTGCATGGTATGGCGCCATTGTACCTGGTAAATCTTATTAAGAAATACGAACCAAAACGGTCCTTGAGGTCAGCTGACCAGCTGGTTTTAACGACTCCAAGAACAAAGCGGAGAAGTGGAGATCGAGCTTTTGTAGCGATAGCTCCAAAACTCTAGAATGATCTACCCCTTTCTATTAGATTGGAACGTACATTCATTGTTTTTAAACATAAGCTTAAAGAATACCTCTTAGCTCTAGCATTTCATGGGGTATAGTAGTTGCTTTTGTAGGTTTATCAAACTGAGGAGTTTATTTTATTTTATTGTTATTTTATGTGGTGTTAATGATGTATGTTGTTATGATTGCTTGTGTTTGTACAGTTTGTACAGTGTGTTTTGTTCAATGACAAATTGTGTAAAAGTGCTTAATAAATAAAAGAAAGAAAGAAAGAAAGAAAATGGATACAATGGGTGGGTGGATACATACTGTGCATGGATGGATATGATGGATGGATGGATACAATGTATGGGTGGATGGATGGATACATACTGTGGATGAAGGGATATGATGGATGGATGGATGGATACAATGTATGGGTGGATACATACTGTGGATGAAGGGATATGATGGATGGATACAATGTATGGGTGGATGGATGGATACATACTGTGGATGAAGGGATATGATGGATGGGTAGATGGATACATAATGTGGATGGATACATTATTATTTAGTCATTTAGCAGATGCTTTTATCCAAAACAACTTACAAATGAGGACAACAGAAGCAATCAATTGTAGTATTAAAACCACTACAAACTGATCCAAAACTAAAAGTTTAAAGTTTATAAATACCACCTACAGTATACACATTTAAAAAATAAAGACATTAAATAAAAATGACAAATGCATACAATTTTTTTTCAAAAGTTAACATTTAAATGAAAAAAATAAATAAAGCTAAAAACAATTCAAAATATTAAAGAACAACTACATATGTGTCACACACAGGCTAGGAGACACGGAGGAGTATAGTCAGTACAAGGGTTTATTGGAACAGGTGCAAGTGAGAATACTGAGAGGTGAAGCGGGGGCAGGATCCAGGAGGTGAGATCAGCGGTGTGCACAACCGCGGGGAGGAGTGGGGCTTGGAGGTTCCAGGAACGGTGGAGAGCAGGAGCGGTGGAGATCAGGATCGGTGGAGAACAGGAGCGATGGAGAACAGGAGTTCTGTGGGGAAGCAACACAAGGTTAAGTCGTCTGGCTAGGTTCGGGTAGTGAACGGTAGACCGGACGAGGATGGAGTGCTGGCGGTGAGTGGATATAGTGCTGGTAATTAGCAGGTGGCAGGTGCGAGGAATCAGAACTCAGGTGACTGTGATCTGGGTAACGTGGGTGCAGGTGACTGTGATTCTCTGACATTACCCCCTCCTCCAGGGGCGGCTCCTGACGCCCTACCACGGCGACGGGGGCGGCCTCGGCCTCTGGGTGCGGGACGACTAGGATGGTTGCGATGGAACCCTTCGAGGAGCAAGGGGTCGAGGATGTCATCCCTGACCACCCAGGATCTTTCCTCTGGACCATACCGCTCCCAGTCCACCAGGTACTCGAGCCGGGCGCCCCGTCGCCGCGAGTCCAGGATGTTGCGGACTCGGTAGACCTCAGCTCCATCGATCATCTCCGGAGGAGGGGGCGCGTCCGGTCCCGTGGGTTCTGTGGTAGAGGGGGAGAAGGGTTTGAGTAGTGAGATGTGGAAGGTGGGGTGGATGCGATACCTGGGGGGAAGTTGCAGTTCGTAGGTGACGTCGTTCTCCTGCCTCTGAATCTTAAACGGACCAACGAAGCGGTGAGTCCGCTTTTTGCAGGGCAGGCGGAGACGGAGATCCCTGGTCGACAGCCAGACCCGATCTCCTGGCCGGTATTGGGGGGGGTTCGGATCTCCGGGCGTCTGCGAAGCGCTTATGTCTCCGCACTGCCCACTGGAGGTGGATATGGGCTGAGTCCCAAACCCTCTCACTTTCTCGGAACCAGTGGTCCACAGCTGGAACCTCAGCTGGTTCCTCTGTCCAGGGGAATAGAGGGGGTTGGTAGCCGAGCATGCACTGGAACGGGGTGAGGCCGGTGGTGGATTGACGAAGGGAGTTCTGTGCATACTCGGCCCATGGGAGAAAACGGCTCCAGCTGTGCTGATCGGGGGAGCAGTATGACCGGAGGTAGCGTCCGAGCTCCTGGATCTTACGCTCAGTCTGGCCGTTGGTTTGGGGGTGATAGCCCGAGGACAGGCTGACAGTGATTCCCAAGAGGCGGAAGAAGGATCTCCAGACCCTGGACACAAACTGAGGGCCACGGTCCGACACAATGTCCTCCGGGAGGCCGAAGTTGCGGAACACATGGTGTAATAGGCATTCGGCTGTTTCCAACGCCGTGGGCAAGCCTCTGAGGGGGATGAGTTTGCAGGCTTTGGAAAAACGGTCCACCACAACTAGGACACAGGTGTGACCCTCAGACTCCGGGAGGTCGGTGACGAAATCCACACCGAGATGGGACCAGGGCCTCTGGGGAACGGGTAGGGGAACCAGTTTGCCTGCGGGCAGATGGCGAGGAGACTGGGACATGGCACAGACTGAGCAGCCTTGAACGTACCTGATGACATCCGCGGCCATACCGGGCCACCAGTACCGAGCTTGGAGAAGTGAGAGGGTTCGCTGGCTGCCTGGATGTCCAGAGCCCGGTACTTCATGCGTTGAGCCCAGAAGGGGGAGGCGCTGGGAGCGGGGCACATAAGTTTTCCCTTCTGGACCTCCCTGCGGAGCGGGTTCGGTGAGAGTGGCGTCACGGATGGTGTCGTTGAGCTCCCACTGGATGGGACTGACTATGAGGGCTGGAGGGAGAACGGGTTCGGGGTCTGTGGGTGTTTCTGGTGCATGAAGGCGGGAGAGTGCATCGGCCTTGGTGTTGCGGATTCCGGGGCGGTAGGTGATAGTGAAGGAGAACCGAGTAAAGAAGAGGGCCCAGCGTGCCTGGCGGGGATTCAAGCGTTTGGCATCTCTGAGATATTGGAGGTTTTTATGGTCCGTGATGACAGTGAAGGGGCAGGCGGCTCCCTCCAGCCAGTGACGCCACTCCTCCAGGGCTAGTTTGATTGCCAGTAGCTCTCGATTGCCGATGTCGTAGTTTACCTCCGCAGGGGACAGCTTCCGTGAGAAGAACGCGCAAGGATGGAGGCGGGGAGGCTCGTCGTGGTGTTGGGACAGCACGGCCCCGACTCCCGTGGTGGAGGCGTCGACTTCCACGACAAACGGGATCTGGGGGTCTGGGTGGCGAAGAATGGGGGCCGTGCTGAAGGCTTCCTTGAGCTGGTGGAACGCTTCGTGGGCTTCGGGGTTCCAGGACAGAGACTTGGGCGTACCGCGGAGCATGGAGGTGAGGGGTGACGACAGTCGACTGAATTGGTGGATGAACCGTCTGTAAAAGTTGGAGAACTTTTCCAGACTTTTCCAGAAGGGATCCAGATGGACCAACTTTTTTGGTCCATCTGGATCCCTTCGGGGCTGATGGTATAGCCGAGGAACTGTACCATGGGGCGATGGAACTCGCACTTCTCCAGTTTCAGGTAGAGCTGGTGTTCCCTGAGCCGCTGAAGGACCTGCGCAACGTGGTGGCGATGTTCGGCCAGGTTCCGGGAGTAAATCAGGATATCGTCTATGTAGACGATCACGAACTGGTGGAGGAACTTCCGGAACACCTCGTTCATGAAGCTTTGAAAGACAGACGGTGAGTTGGAGAGGCCGTACGGCATAACCCGGTACTCGTAGTGCCCAGATGGAGTGTGGAACGCCGTCTTCCACTCGTCGCCCGCCCTTATCCTCACGAGGTTGTACGCGCTTCGCAGGTCCAACTTGGAGAAGATGCGGGCCCCACGGAGTTCCTCGAGGGCGGCCGGGACCAGGGGAAGCGGGTACGGGAGCTTGACTGTCTGACCGTTGAGTGCACGGTAATCTATGCAGGGCCTCAAGCCTCCGTCCTTCTTGCCCACGAAGAAGCTCGAGGCGGCGGGGGATGTTGACTGCCGGATAAAGCCTTGTTGAAGAGCCTCCTTGATGTACTCCTCCATTGCCTTGCGCTCCGGGATGGACAGAGGGTAGATCTTACCCTTTGGCAGTTTAGCTCCAGGCAGCAGGTCGATGGCACAGTCCCATGGCCGGTGCGGTGGTAGGCGAGTGGCTGCCTGCTTGCTGAAGACATCCTGGAACGCCTGGTAGTCAGATGGGACAGTACACTTCACCTGGGGTTCCGGACTTTCTACCAGCGTGGAACAGACTTGCAGGTGTGTGGGGTTCGTGGGAATCTTCTGCACTGACTGCAGGCAGGAATGGACACAGAACTCGCTCCAGCGAGTGACTTCGCAGGGATCCCATCTGACTACTGGAGAGTGGAGATTGAGCCATGGGCGTCCCAGGATGATATCCACCGTTGGCCCCTCCAGTACCAGAAAGGTGATGGACTCCTCATGGAGACAGCCGACCCGGAGTGTCAAGGGGGGAGAGCGATACTTCACTTTGCCACGCCCCAGCGGCTTTCCCTGGATGGCCTCGACTCGGAGCTCCCGGGGTTGCCGCCTCCGGGGGAGATTGAGGTGGGTTAGGAGGGCTTGGGAAATGAAGTTCCCCGAGGAGCCCGAGTCGACCAGGGCGGAGACTGAAATAGAGGAATCTGGGGTGAGGAGTTGTACTGGCATCAGTGATAGTGAGGAAATGTCAGGTTCAATTTGAAGGGTACTCACCGCGGGGCGTGGAGGTCGAACGGGGCATTCCAGGATGAAGTGTCCTGGTTTCGCACAGTAGAGGCATAGGTTGGCCGCGAGGCGGCGCGCACGCTCCGTGCGGGAGAGGCGGGCGGTGTCTACAAGCATGGGTTCTGGTACTGGGGAGCTTGCAGCGGGTGAGGCTGACGGGGGGGGCGGACTCATCCTCGAGGCAGGCGGTGAGGCGTTGAGAGATGCGAGAGGCGCGTTGCATGAAGGTTTCTAGTCCAACGCTGTCATCGTAGATGGCCATCTGGGCGCGCAGGCGGGAATTCAAGCCGAGGCGGTAGGCACTCAGCTTGTGGCCGCTAGAGTGCGAAACTCCAAGGTGTAGTCATCCACGGACGCCTCTCCTTGGCGCAGAAGACGATCCTGCACAGAGATGCGTCCCGCGGCGACTCCGAAGACCTCCTTGAAGTGGTTGGTGAACGCTTCGTAGGAGTTGATGATGGTGCTCTGCGCGTCCCAGATAGCCTGCGCCCATAGCAACGCCTTGCCGGACAGGAGGGAGGTAAGAAAGGCCACCTTCGATCTCTCGGTGGTGAACTTACGGGGTTGTGCCTCGATGTACAGGGACACTTGCAGAAGGAATCCGCCACACCCCGCCGCATCACCCGCGTACTTCGATGGAATGGCCACGGGACTCTCAGAGGCAGGTGGTGGGACAGGTGGCGGAAGAAGGGAAGCCCTGAGAGTACTGACCAACTCCTCCAGCGTGTCGATGGCCGTGGGCGGCCGGGACTCCATGACACGCGGTGTAGTTGGTTGGGTCCGGTCTTCTGTCACACACAGGCTAGGAGACACGGAGGAGTATAGTCAGTACAAGGGTTTATTGGAACAGGTGCAAGTGAGAATACTGAGAGGTGAAGCAGGGGCAGGATCCAGGAGGTGAGATCAGCGGTGTGCACAACCGCGGGGAGGAGTGGGGCTTGGAGGTTCCAGGAACGGTGGAGAGCAGGAGCGGTGGAGATCAGGATCGGTGGAGAACAGGAGCGATGGAGAACAGGAGTTCTGTGGGGAAGCAACACAAGGTTAAGTCGTCTGGCTAGGTTCGGGTAGTGAACGGTAGACCGGACGAGGATGGAGTGCTGGCGGTGAGTGGATATAGTGCTGGTAATTAGCAGGTGGCAGGTGCGAGGAATCAGAACTCAGGTGACTGTGATCTGGGTAACGTGGGTGCAGGTGACTGTGATTCTCTGACAATATGTGTATGTACAACCATACACACACACACACACACACACACACACACGCACACACACACACATATATATATATATATATATATACATATACATATACATACACATTTATAAATTCAATATATATATTATTTCATGTCCATTTAGTTTGTAGAAGTATTAAAATAACTAAAATGAAATAAAACTAAAACTTAATAAAAGTTTATACAGACCTATACAGACATAATAAATTCAGACATAATTTAACTCAAATTAAAATAAATAACTAATACAAATGAAATGACAGTAATCCTAAAAAATAGCACTGCCTAACACAAATGCTAAAAAACAACAAGTTACTTACACATACATAGTAAGAAATGGTTATAAAAGCTGAAACAGAAGAGAAACGTAGTAGGAAGAGGAAAAATAAAAAGGGATACTTAGATCCTTTGTCCCTGCCTGGTGGAGTCGCACGGTAGAGTCGATGGTCTTTACACTCTTCGGCCTTCACATGAGGATAAACTAAAAAACTAAGCTTTATTTTTATACCCGTCTAACAAAATACTACTTGAATTCAGCTGGACACACTTTCTTTATTTTTTCCACAACAAATGGCCAAGCAAGCCCAGACACTGATAAGATACGCCATACAGAACAAGACCAAATGCGATATCAGCACGTCTCCACACAGTAAACAAAACAAGCGTATCCTCACAACGGCAACTGCGCTAAACACTAATGAGACAAGTAAATACACTTTCGAGCTGCTTTTAACTTCCGCTGATCAAGACTGCTTCTCGCAAAGAGTATTTCTTTACACTGTTTTCTGCTGGCGCTTGAACACACTTTCCTTATTTTTTCCACAACAAATGGCCAAGCAAGCCCAGACACTGACAAGATACGCGATACAGAACGAGACCAAACGTGATATCAGCAAGTCTCCACACAGATATGATCACATATGATGGATGGATGGAGACATATGATAGATAATAGGATGGATGGATATATATACAATGGATGGATGGATGGATAAAACATACTGTGGATGGATGGATATGATGGATGGATACAATGGATGGGTGGATGATACATACTGTGGATGGATGGATACATAATGTGGGTGGGTGGATGGATGGATATGATGGATGGATGGATGGATGGATGGATGGATAGATACAATGGATGGGTGGATGATACATACTGTGGATGGATGGATACATATGATGAATGGATGGATGCATACTGTGGGTGGATGTATGAATTGATACATATGATGGATGGATGAATACAATGGATGGGTGGATAGATATAATGGATGATAGAATGGACAGATATATACGATGGATGGATGGATGGATGCATACATACTGTGACTATTTTTAGACTGAAGAAGCAATATGATTTATTATTCCACCATATTTCTTGTCCTCATTCAACTCTATTTTCATTAAATCTGGCAAAATAACCAAAAATCTTAGCATAAATAATTTTAGTAATTCAGTTAAAGTGTAACTTCATTAACTGAAAAGACCTTCATAGACCTTCAAATGTGGGATAAAAAAGAGTTGTAGGCAATTTCATCTGTTCATCGTCTGCCAGGCAACCAACCTCCAATCTAAATCTCCACCCTCCAAACACAGGTCAGCCAACCCTAACATGCAGAGTGATTGACAGGTAGACAGTCTTACAGTTTAGAGTACAGAGTGAACCACTCCACTCTCAGTTAGTGCTGCTTCAGAGACAGGTGTGCTTTCTCAGGACACCTGTTTCAGCAATATCTGTCAGGTAGAAGCAAGATATTATTTATGATAATCACACAAAATCACTCATAGAACCTTAAATGTCATATTTCAGTGGTTGAAGCTCATGCACCAAACAGCAGGAGAGAAGAGGTGGTGTTCAGCTCTTCAGGTTCTCACACTCTGGCTAACAACACGGTGGAGTACCAGAGAGGAGCAGACAGACAGACCCTCCGCTGTTACGGACCGCTGTCTGCAGACTTCACTATAAAGGTGGGTAATGAAAGCCGAATGGCAGATTTATCTGCAAGTGATATTAGAAAGCAGCTGGAATTCTTAGCCAGCAATAGTCTTTTTGATGTATAGATACCTTCTCTTCTGTTGGAGCTTCCAAATGAACCCGTGAGTCATCTACTTGAAGGACCTCCTAAAATTTTAAAGGACTAGTTTAACCAAAAATGAAACATTTAGTGGGAAAAAATTAATTATTTACTCATTCAAACCTCCATTATTTTCCTTTTTTCCCCATAACATACAAACAAGATGTGATGCACTTCCTTTCCACAGAACAAAAGTGAACGGTCTGTTGTATTCATAACGTTGTTTTTTAAGACAAAACTACAAAGGAGATTAGAGGATTTTTTTTTAAATTCCAGTTTTTATTAATTATAATGTTATGTATATGGTCTAATTTATATTATTAGAGTGTTAATAATCAGTGTTGGGTGAAATGCATTACTAAGGGATTACTCCTAATTTTTCTGTAATGTAATTTCTGTTACTTCTGATATAATTGCTTTAAATACTGTGTAGACCAGGGGTGGCGATCTACTGTCCTGCAAAGTTTAGCTCCAACTCTAATCAAACACACCTGCCTTTAATTTTCACGCGATCCTGAAGACCTTAATTAGTTGCTACAGGTATTTTTGAGTTGGAGCTAAACTTTGCAGGACAGTCGATCGCCAGGAACAGGGTTGGGCACTCCTGGTGTAGACTATAAGTCTATATAAAACAATAGTTCATCAAAATTTAACATTTAATGTTAAAATCTGTGTTTTTAATAGGCCTACTTAGTGCTTTTAAAAACTTTGTTCAGATCAAGAATAAATTTTGCTATTTTATATTAATTCTGTAGTGTTTTTATATGTATTGAATACTAATGATTGTAAAAGTTCCATGCAAACTCAGTTTGAAGCTTCATGGTGAGTTTAAAGCGGCAGAGAGAATCAGTGTTTAATCTCCGTGTGAAACTGTTAACACACAACAATGTGATTGTAATCATGTTAGACTTTCTCATCTCGTGACCTGAGAGTCTTGATTTGTCTTGACACTACAGTAATTGAACATGACTCATTAGCAGCACGCAATCAGTATTTAACTAATCATCACAGCTGCAGAAATCCAGACTATAGAGGATATTCAGTGGCAGATGATGCATGCTGGGTTTTCTATGGAAATCATGACATGAGTTGGACTGCGGCCCCTTGAGTAAATTTGCTGCTTATTATACATGTCAAAATCATTTTAGTTTTTAAAAATTAATGGGCTTTTATCTGATAACGCTTCTCATTTTTTGTGATGTGATTGTGAATAGGGCTATTAAAAGTAAATGATCAGACATATTATAATTGATTTTGGGTTCTCCTCAGGTGAAGTACGCTGGCCCTAAAGACACAGTGATGCAGTTCATGTTTTACCAGCCCATCCGCTACCAGTGGAGGGAAACTGACTTCTTCCCCTGCTCTGTCACCTGTGGAGGGGGTGAGTGATGAATTGATTCAATATAGCCATTTTTAATTATTCCCAGTGATTGAATGATTTGAATTCACTAAAAACATTTAGATCTTCATACCTACACGATGATGCTTTGAAATATGGTGTATTGGTATCTGATAAGCAAATAATTATTTTCAGATTATGGCTGATAACTAACAAATTGCAAATGTTAAAACTCTTCACTATTGTGTCTAAATAAATAATAATAAAAAAAAAATAAAAAAAACTGAAGTCAATCATTTTGAATGAGACAAGTAAATTTAGGCATTGTATTTAATGTACCTTATAAAAATTCATATTTATTTGCTAAGGATTACATATAGTTGTTAACGGGTTAGTGTTTTTAAAAATTAACAGTTAGACGAGGGCAAATATATAATCTAAATGTAAAAATAGGGGAAATGAGCTGTACAATTAAATATCCAAATTATATCAGTTGAAATATATCCAGGATCAACCAATGTCAATACTGATAAATTTAAAAATTTAATATCTGCATTAATATGTGAATTGATTGGTTACCCATATATCATGGATTAATATGATAATACTATTTAAAATGTTGCCTACATAGGGTGCATTTGTCATAAATGATAAGTTTTTGGTTGTGTCTTCGGATAACATTAATTTATGATAAACATTTGACTGTTAGTTTTGACAGTTGATGTACTCTGGTTCTTCCCTGAAGGTTATTAGCTTTAAATGTACAAATAAGTATAAATATTAAATATTCAGTATCTGCTGATGTATGTCCAGCTGGTATACTGCATATCAACCAATGCCAGCACAGATAAATAATAATACTAAAAAACTTTGATATTGGTAGATAACTGATTTGGTACCTTTCATGCATTAATATATGATAAATGCATGTATTACCATGTATAATACTTAAAATGCTGCCTATATAGGGTCCATAACGTTTTTAGGTTCTGAAAGTTTTTGGATACGTTTTTGGTAAATATTGATTCATGATAAACATTAGGCTATTAGTTTTTTATGTTTGTTGGTGCTTTGTCTCGCCCCCTTAAGATATTTATCAACTTTAAAAAAAAAAATCAAAAATCCTTCGTATATAATTAAATATTCAGTATCCACTGATATATATATATATATCAACCAATGGCAATGCGATAAATTAAAAATATCTCTATTTGAACATATATTGGCAGATAATTGATTTGTTACCCATAATGCATGCATTATCATAAATACTATTTAAAATGCTGCTGTAACTGTTTTTAGATTCTGAAAGTTGTTGGACGCATTTTTGGCTAATATTGATTTCTGATTTGACTATTAGTTTTGATGCTTAATGGTGCTTTGTGTCATCCCTGAAGGTTATCAGCTGAATTCGGCTGATTGTATGGACATTCGTTACAACAAATCAGTTGCGGAGCACCTGTGCCACAGCTTCCCAGAGAACACCAAACCCACACCCAAACTCAAGGAGTGCAACATGGATCCCTGCCTCGAAAGGCTGGTTCTGTCTTATCGACCCTCCATGAATAAACACAATGAGTGAAGAATGAATCTCAGTAAACCAGAGCATGTCTGTGCATGAGACTTCCTGTGCATCAGCCTATGATTGTGTGGATAATGGCTTGAAAGGCTAATGTGTTTTTTTTTCTCTGCAGTGATGGATTCAAGGAAGTGATGCCCTACGACCAGTACCAACCTCTACCACGGTATGAAGTTATTTACTGTACAGCACACTTACAGCTCACATACTGTTGCAGATCACTGATAGTATTCATCAGGACCAACTTTTGAGTGTAAATACAATAATGAAAGTAATACTTTGAAACGTTATCGTTAAAGGTTTGGGGTCAGTAAGACTTGACTAAATTTATATTTTATTACTTTTATTCATCGAAGAGACATTAAATAGAAACTAAAACCATACGTGTGTGTGTGTGTGTATAATATATATTATTATACCATAATATTATGCATGCATGTATGTATGTATGTGTATATATATATATATATATATATATATATATATATATATATATATATAAAAACTAATATATATTATTAATTAAGTAACAAAGTATGGTTTTAGTTTTACTTAACTATAATGACTATAACTATAAGATACATGTTACAAAAGATTTGTTTCAAATAAATGCTGTTCTTTTCAAATTTATATTTATCAAAAAACCCTGGAGAAAAAAAAAACACAAACTAATTATAAGTGTCAGTAAAGCACAACTGTATTCAAGATAAATTAGAATAAATCTTGAGCATATTAGATTTGTTTCTGAAGGATCATGTGACACTGAAATTTCAGCTTTGCATCACAGGAATAAATTACATTTAAATATATTAAAATGGAAAACAGTTATTTGAAATTGCAATAATATTTCACAATTTTACTGTTTTTATTGAAATAGTGATCGCCTTGTTGACGCCTTTACATTATAACATTTCATAACAAAGTTAATAGATTATTATGATATATAAGTTACTACTTATCTATTAAACGTGACCTTGATTGGTGCAGGTGGGAGCAGAACCCGTGGACGTCGTGTTCGGTGTCATGTGGAGGAGGCTCTCAGGAGAGAAGCGTGGTGTGTGTCGAGGAGGACGTCCACGGGCAGATCGTGGAGGTGGAGGTGGAGGAGTGGAAGTGCACACACTCCCCTCGACCAATCAGCAAACAGAGCTGCAACACCTTTGAGTGTCCGCAGTGGATGGCCATGGAGTGGTCTCAGGTGAGTGACCTTTACTGACCTCTTCTTCCATTTCTGATGACCATTGACCATCTATAGCTCTGTTCTACAAACCAGTGAGTTGTCTCTGTGTCCTAACCTAAATAAAATCATGTGAGTGACTGAACTGAAACACTGTTTATAGGCAGCAGCTCTGTTAAAACTGATTTAATGCTCAAATTTTATGTTTTGTTTTGTTTTGTTGAAAAGAAATGAATATAATACAGCAAAAGCATCTTTAATTAAAAGTGACTTTAGTTTTCACAAAAATATTAAGCAGCACAGTTGTTTTCAATTGATAATACACAGTAAAGCGGATTATTTTGGTATCACTGAGATGCTAATTTTAGTTTTTTATTAATGTTTTGAATTGTTTATATTTTATATTTTCGGTCCCACTTCATATTAGGTGGCCTTAACTACTATTTACTTACATTTAAATTAATAATTTAGTACAATGCACTTATTGTGTACATACATGCTTTTACGTTGTACTTATATTTTTAAAAATACCTATATGTAGTTACATTTGTAATTAATTTCTGTAATTGCATTTATAATTACACTGTTGACCCATCCTTACACCTTAACCCACCCACTTATGTCATTTGTGTCTCCGTGCTGAAAATGGGGCGTGAAAACTAAGGGGTTAAACCTACCCTTACCACCAAACCTGTCCCTAACCTTACCTATATCCCACAATTTAAATTTTAGTCAAAGTTAATGTTTTAGTAATTTAGTTGTGTGTCATTTTTAATAAGAAATATCTATTGAGCACCAAATCAGCGTATTAGAGTGATTTCTGAATTTTAGATATTATCTAATAAAAAATATCAAATATATAATATAATAGATATTATATAATATTCGATTATAATATATGATTTCTGAAGAATTATGTGACATTGAAGACTGGAGTAATGGCTGCTGAAAATTCAGCTTTACATCTCAGGAATTAATTACATTTTAAAATATATTTAAATAGCAAAGTTATTTTAAATTGCAATACTATTTCAAAATATTACTGTTTTTCCTTTATTTTTGAACAAATAAATGCAGCCATGTTGAACAAAAGAGACTTCTTTCAAAGTCGTTAAAAAAAAAAAACTTTTTTCACATATTTTTCACTTCATTATTGGTGTAAATAGGCAAATTTCAATGAAATGTAAATGTGTAGTGCTTTCACAGTACATATTGACTGTAATATGATCATTTATTTATCACAGTATTTGTTTGTGTTTTTGTATCTGTGTTATCCAGTGCACGGTCACCTGCGGCCCAGGTTTGCGCTACAGAGTGGTGCTGTGTGTGGATCACAGTGGACAACATACTGGCGGCTGCAATCCTCACCTCAAACCCCATATCAAAGAGGACTGCCTGGTCCCTGTCGCCTGCCACAAGCCACGAGGTACAAACAACAAAATCCACAATCGAGTGAACTACTCTGCTGACTACTGTTACATAGTCAGCTGCTTTGTAAGTCAGCATCCTCACTGAAATAGAACCTTATACAGTATGTGGATTTGAAGCATGCACATGTGAAATTACTTAATTCCGATTAATTTTGATGTTAGCGTGTTGCTAAGATAAAGACATAATGCCCTAATACAGCTGTTTTCAACTGAAAACTGCTTATTTTCAAACTGCTTATTTTATTTAAAGAAACTAGGAGTGGCCATTTAAATTACTGTAAATAAATTGTTAAAGGATTAGTTCACTTTCAAATTAAAATTTCCTTATTTACTCACCCCCATGTCATCCAAGATGTATATGTATTTCTTTCTTCAGTCAAAAAGAATGTTTTTGATGAAAAAAATTTTGATACATTTTTCTCCAATAGTTAGTTTCAATGGACTCCAAACGGTTGAAGGTCAAAATTACAGTTTCAGTGCAGCTTCAAAGGGCTGTAAACGATACCAGACGATGAATAAGGGTCTTATCTAGCGAAACGATCTGTCATTTAAAAAAAATTAAAATTAATATGCTTTATAAACACAAATGCTCGCCTTGTTCTGTTCTGCGATGCGTGCATCACGTAACAAAACTACAGAATGTCACATTTTATTATTAGCCGTTTCAACACATAGATGTTTTACCAGCTAAGAATTTCAGCACTTTTAGAGTTTCACCCCTCTATCTGATGTGAGCATAAGTATTGGAACAGTTGCCTCACGGGTCTTTCTAAGTGATCAGCTGTGTCCTGTTGCATTAATTCTTCAGATATTAAAAGCAGGGAATGTGTCGTATCAGTTATATCCATTACTTCTGTATTCTGAATCTTGCATTCGATGATGACACACACAAACCAGGATGAAGATGAGGGAACTGACTTTGAGAGAAAAGCAAGCAATTTGGATGCTAAAAGAAAAGAGGAAGTCAATTAGAACTCTAGCAAAAACAAAGGGCATGGAGAAATCAAGAGTTTGGAAACCACCAGCAACCAACAACGACCTGATCGGCTGAGAAAACAACAGTAGTTGATGACAGACAAATCATAAAAGCTGTGAAAATTAATCCTAAAAGATGTGTCTGTAAAATCACCAACAACTTCCAGAAAGCTGGGGTGATGCTCTGACAATCTACTGTCCTCAGGAGACTTTGACACAGAATTACAGATGCTACACAGCAAGATGCAAACCTCTGACCAGCACCGAAAATAGAAAGGCAAGATTAGAGTTTGCAAAAAAGCACAAAGGTGAGCCAGAAGAGTTTTGGAACTGTGTTTATGGACCGATGAGACAAAGATGAACCTTTATCTAAGTGAAGGGAAAGCAAAAATGTGGAGAAAAAAAGGGAACTGCAATGATCCCAAGCATACAGCCTCATCTGTAAAGCATGGTGGAGGTGATGTCATGGCATGGGCATGCATGGCTGTCTCTGGAACAGGCCCTCTCAACTTTACTGATGACTTAATGTATGATGACAGTAGCAGAATGAATTTGGAAGGGTACGAAACCATCTTGCCTACCAATATTCAAGAAAATGCCACCAGATTCATTGGGAAGTGCTTCATATTGCATCAGGAAAATGACCCAAAACACCCTGCCAGTTCAGTCAAGGAATTTATAAGGGCAAAGAGATGGAAAGTCTTAGATTACCTACGTCAATCTCCAGATTTAAATCTGATTGAACATGAATTTCACCAGCTGAAGAGGAGAGTAAAGGCAGAAACTCCCCAAAACAAGCAACAATTGGAATTGGCTGCATTAAAGGCTGGGAAAAGTATTTCAAAGGATGAGACCAAGAGTCTGGTGATGTCTATGGGTCACAGACTCACTGCTGGGATTGTGCGCAAGGGATCTGCAACTTTCTTTTATATCTGCCTTATGTTCAACTGTTCCAATACTTACGCTCACATCAATGAGTGGGATGAACTCTAAAAGTGCTGTTCTTTTTATTTGGTAAAACATGTATGTGTTGAAACAGCTAATTATAAAATGTGACATTCTGTAGTTTTGTCTCATATTCATCTTTTAATCATATTTGCAAATGTCTTGACTCCACAGCCAACAGAGCAATTTTGTCTTTACTTTTCCGATACTTATGGAGTGCACTGTATATATATTTATTTATTTATTTATTTATTTATTTATTTATTTATGACTTGACTTTCATGACCAGGTCTAGAAATCACACATTTATGAATCCCTTATATATCAAAGTTTTCAAAGACTCTAAAAATCCTTGGTTTAAAAATGACAGTTGTTGAGGGAACAAATTAAAATATCAAATATGATTTGAAATATTTCTCTAACATTTTTCATTGACTTTGTCACAATGCCTTCTAGGATAGCCTTCTTGGTGAAATATACATTCAGTGCTGACTTCTTTCTCTCGTAAGTTCCTTTGGTTTTTTGACAAATCAAACAATGCAATACTGTGATTCATCGTAGCTGATTAGTTTCGTTCAAGTCTTTGAACTCTTTATGGAAGAATTTTCTGAAATGCCTTCAGAGAAAATAAATTGGAAATAAATCTGGAGCCAAGGCCGCTGATAAAGTGAGCAGTCACTGCTGAGCTCCATTCATCTACTAATAAAAACTAACATTAAAACATTGATATGATTAAAATGCTGTTAGAACTTATTTGTTTCAGGGAGGCATTTAAAGTCTCCGTTCCAAAACCTAGTAATAAAATTACGCTGCCCTTTAAGGAACCCCATTTTGCAGCATTGCGTGTATCTATCACAGAGAATATAATGATAATGTGCATAGAAAAAAATCCATCTGAGATATAGTGAACTGCAGGAAAGAAACATTTATCATTTATGTAATTTGTATTTGAGTGAGGTATAGAATTGCTGACTGCGTAGAGTCTTCATCTCAGTGTAGGATGTTGCCTATGTAGGCAGCAGGGAAGCTCACTAGACTTTGGAACACAGCCAAAGCGGACTCCATTAGGGAACAGTCAGATCCTACAGCTGCCAGACAGGAGAGAAGAGTGTGTGATGCAGACCCGCTCATGAAATAACGTGATGTGAATATGAAATGCTCCATAAGTGCAGACAGACACCGTGAGCTCATAGAGAGTCAGTCACGGTGTGTTTTAGAGCTCTTTCTTGCTGTGGAGTTCATTAATACCTGAGACTTCTTCCTGTCTGTCACTTTATTTTCCTGTCAGGTCCCTGTTACTTCTGACATTTTTTTTTTTTCAGCGTTTTTCCCGTAAGAGAAAACATGAGAATGAAATCTCATTATGATCTCTGTTGTTCTCCCTAGCCCCAGTGAAGTAAAATAAAATTAGTCAATAAATACAGTTCACTACTTCATATCAGAAATTAATTAAACAAGTGGCTGAAAATAAATTAAAATAATTAAATTGTCATTAAAAAGAGTACAGAGCTATTCGAATGTTAATGCAATTGTTGATTTTGAATAATGAGTTCTGAAAGGCCAAATTAATTGTGATTTTTATTATTATTATTGAATGGATTTATGGCTATGAATGTGTTTGTATTTATGTGACAATGTTAAAACAAATTAATTCAACAAGTGGTTCAGTATGAGTCAGTGATCCACAATGTTCATAAATACTATTAATTTTATTTATAAGTATTTCAACAACATTTTCTTTTCGCTTCATTCATACACATTTGGATTTTTGGGGGATTTTACATTTCTTGTTTTTGCATTTTATGTTCTTACATGAATATTCAAATTTACTTTTATTTGTATAGCTCTGTACTTGTCAACTCATTTTTTTTTTTACTAACATTATAGCTCTGTACTCTTGTCAACACTTTATTTTATTGTATTTTATTTTATTAAATTTTATTTTATTTTTTATCATAACATTATTTCTCTACATTCTTGGCAACCTATTTTATTTTGTTTTGTTTTGTTTTATTTTTCATTTACCTATTTTAATGTATCCAAAGCTATATTTGGAGAAAGTTGAAGCATGACTGAGAACTCAACCTTGGTTCAATAATATTTTTCATCTGGGTCTCTTCGTGTGACCATGTCTTTTCTCACTTAAAAATGTTACGTCTTTTTGGCAAGACACTCTTGTCATGAAGTCTTGTGTAATTAGTTCAAGTGATTTGTCTGAGTATATGAATAAATTGCGCTTTTTTTCATGGCAAGTCATGCCAAACATAGTCCCGTCTGCTCATGAATCAAGCTTCCTTATTTGAGACAGAAGACTTGTGAGTTCAGGCACATAACAGGAGGTGTTTGTCATCTAGACATCTAACACTTTTCCTCCTCACACGTGTTTTACATTTACAAGCTTTGCTTAAATCCTCCAAATTTTCATTGAAGGAATACTTCACCCAAAAATGAAAATTCTGTCATAATTGAATCACCATAATGTCATTCCAAACCCAAAGCGCAGCTTGAAGATAACTTATAATTCTCCTTTGTGCTACACTGAACAAATGCACAGGTTTGAAATGAAATGAGAGAAAGTAGTATTTTAATTTTTGAGTGAAGTACACTATACCTTTCAAATGTTTGGGGTGAGTAAGACTTTTTTTTTTTAATTAATCCTTTTATTCAGCAGGAATGCATTAAATTCATCTAAAGTGACAGTAAGACATGCTTTCTGCTCAAATATTAAGCAGCTCAGTTGTATTCAACATTAATAATACTAATAAATACTTCTTGAGCAGCATATCAGAATGATTTCTGAAGGATCATGTGACACTGAAGACTGGAGTAAAGATGCTGAAAATTCAAGCTTTGCATCACAGGAATAAATTAAATTTTTTAAATATATTAAAATAGAACAGAGTTATTTGAAATTGTAATACTATTTCAGAATATTACTGTTTTTACTGTATTTTTGATTAAATAATTGTAGCCTTGGTGAGCATGAGACTTCAAAAAATGTCTCCAACCCCAAACTTTTGAACAGTTGTGTATTCCTTTAAATGTAATATCAGTTACGCAGTGATGCCAAAATTCAAGAAACCCTAATCAGAAACATCTGTGCGCTTTTTTTCACCAATAATTCTCATCGAATCAATCAATTCCACACTTAACTTGAGCCTGACATGCTTGTAAAAACTCAGTGGGTTGAAATGGCAGAGGCTCCATTTCATCTCGACCGTCCCGCATGCCAAATCTGAGGACGTCTGCCATCAGAGAAACCCAGAAACCCCGACTGAAGAGCCAAACCCTGAGCCCTCGGCATGTTCTGCCGTGAGACTTTACTGCTGTCCCACAGTCACCGACAGCTGTGATAATCCTGTTCCAGATCAATAAATGGTTGCTTGCGTAAATATTTGGTTGTCACATGGAGATTTATGTTGAGGTTTATTAGCTGTGTTTGGGTTGGGGGTTGGAGGGGAAGCGGCCGGACTCAAGCTGGCTTTGTAACCTTCAGTAAGACGTATGACCCATTGATGGTACTACAGATGTTCGTAGCAGGAAGGGTTTATGGTGGGTGAAATGTGAGTGTCCCTCAGCACTGATCTCGCACTGACTTGGCTTACTGTATCTTTTTGTCATCTTTTATCTGACACTTTCATCCAAAACAGTTTCCAGACCACTTAATACCTTGATAGTCTTCCTCGGAGTAACCTGAGGTTGTGCGTCTTGCTCAAGAGTACAATGGGTGATGGTTTGCGGATCACCACTTACAGAGCTTCAACCTACAGCCTTTTGGTTATCAGCCCAGATCTTTGAATTGATTTTTCCACACCACTCTCAACTAATAGCCTCTGATATGTAGCCAAGCACTTTTTATGATTATGAACCTCAAAATTTTTTTATAATTTTTTTTTTTTTTTTTAATATCTGAGATTAAATTCTGTACTGTGGTTAGCTGGAGTTTCAATACAAAGAGTGATTTCTGTTGTGTATTAGATGCTGGTGTGCTAGCATTTTAACTAGCTTAACCAGGAAGTTTTGCAGCATGATCAAAGCCACATTTATCAGCATAAAATGCATACTTGTATAAAATGGCATTTTTAGTATAGTTTAAATATTTTGCTGTTCTAGTTAGACCAGGATTGGTGTTATCTGTCAATAGAGAGGAAGATGGGTTTAATTGCTCTACTTGGTGCATTATTACTTTTTTAATTAACAATAATGTTGTCCAATATTGTGCTTGTTTGTTTGTTGCTTTTTCAGAGAGCCAACCTGTTGAAGCCAAGCTGCCCTGGTTGAAACAGGCTCAAGAGCTGGAAGAAACCAAAGTAGCCTTGGAAGATCCAACGTGAGTTTTTTTTTTTTTCGTTATATTGTACATTATGTAGTCACGCTAACATTTCATTGCTGCCTTTCTCTAGGATTGGGCAATAGTCATGGGTGAATATTTACAAAACAATTATGCTGGTTTGACAATATAAAATTAAACAATTTTAAATATTGTCATAAATTTAATTCACTTTTAATTTGGCCATTAAAATTCCTAAAAAGCATGGCATTTTGCAAGTATGAGAGCATTTTAGACAAGCCCAGTGAGTTTTATACCTTTGAAAGACGTATCTTATGCTCACCAAGGCTGCATTTGTTTGATTAATATACAGTAAAACTGTAATATTGTGAAAAGTTTTTACAATTTCAAATAATTGTTTTATATTTGAATGTATTTTAAAATGTAATTTAGTCCTGCGATTCAAAGCTACATTTTCAGCATCATTACTCCAGTCTTCAGTGTCACATGATCCTTCACAAATGTTGAACAGTTGTACGTTTTTTTTCTTTTTTGTCTTCTATGGAAGCCGTGGTCCACATATATATTTATATTTAAAACATGACCTCAAGGTTTTGAATAATGATGCATTTTAAAAAATATATTTTAGTGGCAAAAAAGTGTTAGAGATATTTTGTTAATTTATCAAATGTTTGTGCATAAAACATATATTTTTTTATTTTTTAATATTATCAAAAGACTGAAAAATATCCGCATTGTTGAATATTTTAGCTGTATCTTTCAGCCCTACCTTTCACTCACTACTGAGAATTTCTAGGTCATTTGACTATGAGGCCATAAGATTTCATGATGTCATGTAGATAAACATTACCTCTCCTCTGATTTATTGTAAACTAAACTTGTCCAATATCTTTGTGTGAGTTTATCCAGCAGACAATGATTCCAAGGATTCAGTATTGGCTTCATCCTTAGCTTTCGGTTAGTTACAGGCAAGCTCACATTGAACTGGAGGTTCCTACGAAAGATTTGTAACTAAAGATCAGCAAATGTTTTTGTTATTTTGGTTAATTTGATTTTGCTTTCAGCTATGACAACCATATATAGTATACTAGTATACTTTTAGTTCCATTTAACACATTTTAAGACAAATCCTTTCTGCATAATTCTGCAGACTTTTCCAGAAAATACGGAAAATGTCTGCAGATTCCGTCTGGGCTTAGCTACAAGTGTCTGAATAAACATATAAATCAGTCTTTTCCCTTTTATAACCAATAATCCACTGAACCGTGAATCCTCAGGTATCCCAAGACAGTCTCACCACATTCTGTGCATTGCAACTGAATACAGTCATGTATTTTTTCATTCAGAAATATTCTCAACCTGTAGAGATGAATTCTTTCACCTGTTACTCAAGATTTCTGGTGACTTCATGCTGGGAGTGTTCTTTTTACACAGCAGCAGTAAAAATACATTTCACCCCACTCTGTTCAACCAGAACTGGACAAGAATCAGGCTTCATTAGCTGGTTCTTCAGCCGAATAAAACGGCCACTGAAACCAGAGTTGAGCATGTCTGCGTTCTGACCTCTGTGTGTCCAGTTTCCTTTCATTACTTCAACAAGGCTCCATGGGCCACTCTCACCCCCTGTTGTGGTATTATTAGAGTTATTCCCCCTCCCTGTCTCTGAAATGATACTCCTGTTAATAGTTGGCAGGGGAGCTTGATGAACCCCCACTACCCCCACTTAAAGCCGCAAACTGCGGGCTGCCAACATTTAGACTGCCACTGTTCCCTACGGTCTACCAAAGGCATCTATCAAAGAGACTCATAAAACGAGAAGAATGAGGGGTGAAAGTTTTTAAGAGTTTACAGAAGAGCCATTGAAGAATGCTTCAGTTCGTATACATGCATTTGGGCGGTTAAGATCTACTGTTTGTCTGCAAACCCTTCTTGAATTACACTCTTGAGTGGAGGATATCACTCAACGATAGCAACACTTCTTTTGCGTTCTGCTCCGTTGCTCCAGTAACTAAATTTAGGGTGATCTAAGGTGGCGTGCAGCAGGGCTCGGTACTCAGCCCTATCTTATAGAGAGCCCAGTCCACTTTGCTGTGGAATTCACGGCTGGAGGCTTGCCTCTGTGATTTGGGTGGGCGGATTATGTGGGTTGGATGTAGTTGTGGAGTCTCACGCCACATCTTATCCCTGCTTTGATAAAAGCGGAGGAGACATACTGAGGAAGGAACCTCCACTCAGACCTGTCGTGTTCCTGAACTCTAATCCTGAGATTAGAATCCTCTCACTGATATACACGCTCTCAGGCTGATGATACACAGGGCAACTTTTTGAGCAAATGTTGCCGTCAATGGGCAACCAGGTGAGATACAGGACCCACGACTTATCTAAAATATCCAGATAGAAATTTGTATCTGTATTTGTATTTGTATCAGTAGAAATCTGTGTATCATCAGCCTCGTAGATGCACCCACATATAATCACAGGCCCAAAACATACATTAAAGGGATAGTTCACCCAATAATGAAAATTCTGTCATTAATTACTCACTCCCATGTCATTCCAAACCCACAAGACCTTCGTTCATCTTTGGAACACAAATTAAGATATTTTTGATAGAATCCAAGAGCTTTCTGACCCTGCATATACAGTAGTGCAACTACCATGTTCAAGGCCCAGAAAGGTCGTAAGGACATAGTTAAAATAGTGGCGTTGTGGTACTTTTGTGAACGGGCGTCGAAGACTGACATGAAAGAGAAGAAATTGTTGAATGAAGTCTTTATTTTGATTTTCTTTGTGCAAAAAATTTTTCTTGTAGCTTCATAAAATTTATGTTTAACCACTGATGTCACGTGGACTATTTCAATGATATCCTTACTACCTTGCTGGGCCTTGAACGTGATAGTTGCATTGCTGTCTATGGAGGGTCAGAGAGCGCTCAGATTTCATCAAACATATCTTAATTTATGTTCCGAAGATGAACGAAGGTCTTACGGGTTTGGAACGGCATCAGGATGAGTAATTAATGACAGAATTTTTATTTTTGGGTGAACTATCCCTTTAAGCACATCAATGACAATACGTCTAATTACGAAAGCTTAATTTAATGTGTTTTTTGCATTTTGAAATTTCAGAGTACAGAATACAGTTGCATTCTCAGTGTTGCCACAAGGGGTGCTATAGTGAGCATAAGTGTATATTTGTTTTTATATTTTCACTTTTTTTATTTTTTTTTATTAGATTTGAGTTAGCATTTATTTATATATTTGTTATATTTGAGTTACCATTTAAAAAAAATCTGGAATATATATAAGTGTGTGTGTGTGTGTGTGTATGTATGTATATAATATAATAATTAAAAGACTAATCAAATTCAATGTAATGTGAAATATTAACACTCATACTCGTGCACGTCCAGTTTTCTCCATTTTCTCAATCACATGAGGAGTTCTGACATCATAATATTCCCTGAATGACACCCCTACATTAGTCCAAACATGACATGTTTGGGGTTTATGGGGAATTACAGATCTCATAAACTTTAATCCCTTAAGCCTGGAAAGTGTTTAGACAGTGGGCGGCGTAAGGTGTGCATTGACACCCACTCCGGGTGAGCGCATTTCCACAATACTTAAATATTTTTACAGATCACTAGTGTTTCATGTGTTTTTTAGTTGCATTTAATGACATAACAGCAAGAAATGTACACAAGTTCTGAAAAGCATGAGTCGGCAAAAGCATGTTCTTCTCGGGTTTATTGCATTGGTGGTAAAGAACATGTGCTTTTATTCCTGAATCCAATTATGCACAGATCATGCGAGCTATGAATTCCAGCAATATTTTCCAAAAGTGTAATTTTCCTCTCTCCAGAAATATGGAAAAATCATTCTGTGGTTCATTAGGAGACTTTGCCACATCTATTTTTACGATCATGCTTATTCTGAGTGCGGTTGACTCCTAAATATCAAAGTCTTTTGGTCCATGTTAATGCTATATTTAACAGTAGAAACCTGTATTGTATTGTAAAATCTATTTTGTTTTCATTGTTATTATAGCTATTATAGCTAGTACTTGGGTTTATTGTTACAGAAAGGATTAAAGCCAGTGTTTCAAGTTTAACAGTCTTCACGTTTCACTTTTCCCTCACAGCAATATGGGTAGATAGAAATATAGAAATAGTGAAACATATCAAACATATATAATTGTATAACTTTATCTAAAATTGCTATTCTTTATTATATCATAATATGATGCATTTTAAATAATTTATATATGTACTGTGTGTGTATAATTGTTATGTAATGATTTTAATGTAACATTTATATAAAATACTTTATTATTAGAAATTATTTTATATTTCACTAATTAGATTGACAGATTTTTCTGACTTGACTAATCTTGCCTCTGTGTGCAGTTAGTGAGGACAATGCAATAGCAAAACAACAAACATATATTATTTTTTTTGGATCTATGCATACGGGTTGTGAAAGTTGCCTATCTTTAAAATGTACTCCGATTCATAATGCAATTTTTTTGTGTGTGAGCAGGTTCATCCCAGGACCGTGGTCATCCTGCAGTGTTTCTTGTGGTCTGGGCGTTCAAATGCGTCAGGTGAAATGTAAAGTGCTGCTGTCTTTCACTCAAGCTGAAGTCGAACTACCTGATGAAGAGTGTGTCAAGGACAAGCCTTTCTTACAAAGGACCTGTGATTCAGGTCCCTGTTTAGCATCTCCAGACTCATCCTGGAGGCCCTTGAGGGCCCATGAGATCCCTGATCAGCACGGCTACGTTTGGGAAAACATGGGCTTCACTCCCTGCTCTGCTTCATGTGCTGTTGGTGAGTCTCCATGAAAGCCATTAGAGAAAACAACCGCTCTAATGCATTTACTGCCCAAACAGCTTTGATCAACAGTTTTCTACAGCAAAAGAACTGATTTAGATTTTTTCATGAACAGCTTTCCAGATGAGATGAAATTGGCATGACATCTAAAATTGCTAAGAGAGCTGATAGTGATCAGCCTGGGCTACAAAATACATATTGAAATACTCCTCTGCCAAAAGCCTTGTTCCTCACAGTGTTGTTTTGCAGGCAAACAGATGGCTGTTGTCAGGTGTGTGAGCACCTTGAAGAAGGAAATTGTTGATGACACACTCTGCAATGGCTCCAAAGCGCTGCTCTCCTCGCTGCGCATCTGTAACCCTCAGCCATGTCCTCCGAGGTACAGTCAAAAACAACACTGCAAGAAATTACTATAGAAAAATGTATCTTTTGCTTAAACAATTTACACTCTTTCAGGATAACTATAAGCTAATTATTTTATAAGCTAATTCCTCCCTTTATGAGAAAGTGCTGTGGTGTCTGCATTTTTTGCTAGGATCTTTTATTCATGCATAAATTAAATTAAATAATCAGTTTTAAAAATATATGTATATACACACACACTGTGTATACACATAATATATATTCAATATTTATTTGATTAAAACAAATTTCAAAAGAATAGCATTTATTTGAAATGGAAATCTTTTGTATAATTGTAAATGTCTTTACTCTCACTTTTGATTAATTTAATGCATCCTTACTGAATAAAAGTATTTAATTATTTAAAAAAAATAAAATCTTCCTGACCCAGACGTTTAGATAGTAAGAATAGTGAACTAAACGATGAGTAAATAAACAATGCTTTGTGAATATTCATTATAATGATGAAAAGAATGAAATAATATTCCTTCATCATCTTTGTTGAGTCACTAGTTCCACATGTATTGCTTAAATGAATAGTTTGCCCCAAAAAAAAGACATTCTGACATTATTTATTTATCATTGCAAACCTGTATGCTGTTATTTTTTACTTGGAAGACAAAATAAGAAATTTAAGAAGTTTTTTTGAATATAAAGACAATTTGACAACGATTGTGAAGGTCTAAAAAGCACACAAAACGTTTTACAATCACTTTGTGTAAAGAACAGCCTTGAAAATAAATACTTTATTTGATTAATTGGTAAGGTGCTGTAACCAGATATTAGTGTGTGATATTGTGATCTTATTGTGATAAGTCTATGGTATTTTTTCAACAGCTTACCGTCTGTCGGGCAAAAATCTGTTCACAAGTCTGTTCTTTTAAAAAATGTAATAGCACAATCCTATTTAACCATAATTATGCACAATAATAATAATACAGTGATGCTTGTCTTAGCAGAAGCCACTAATTAATTCTTCTAACACCGATTGCGTTTGTCATGGAAAGATATTGTGTGCAAAAAACTACATTATAATTCATCCGGCTCCTTAACAAGGAGCTAAAATTGAACCACTGGCTTAGATTATGTTCAAAGAGCAAACTCAGATTTAATCTTAGCAGGCTGTCAGGCCGCTCTGAAAATAAGGACATGTGATGAAAATAATGTGATTTCCTGTTAACTGACCATTTGCCAACAAAAGCAGGACAGCCGGATTTTTAGTGCGGTGCATTATGGAATAAATTATTTTACTGGAGCCGATATCTTTCATGTGGCTTTTTGTATACTGTGGCTCAGAATATTACAATAGTTCATACGCTTATGGACAAAAGCTTGATTGTTATCTCCGATTATATGGGCAGAATTGTTTGAATTCGAAATGTCTAGTTTTTAAGCCATATGATCGCCTTCATATGGATCTTTCCCATTATGATTGTCTAGGAATGCCAGGGATAATAAAGTTCAAAGACTATGGCAATGTCACTTTATGTTTTGCATTACTATACAATATATATACAAAAATATTCAGTTAAATCATAAACATATAGATTATTGGGGTAAGGATTATTGTTGGCATTTTGTATTAAATGATTTACTTTCTTAATGTTCCTGGTCTTATTGTGCATGACTTCTCAGTGCTTGTTATTCAAAAGAAAATATTTGCCTTTAGAATCTATTATTTTATATTCTTTTTATATTATTATAACTTATCTAATAAATCAAGTGATACATTGGCCAACATCTGAAACAACTTTACTTTCGTCTGACGTCACTTAGTCTACTCGGACTTTTGGTCAATATATATATATATATATATATATATATATATGTATATATGTAGTATGTATGTTGTCAAGGCAACTATCTGAAATAAGTACTAAAAGAAAAATAAAGCTATTTAAAAATGACTAAAGCACATAAAAATACAAATTAAAATTAAATACAATATTTAAATTAAATTAAAAACTCAAACTGAAATTATTAAACATTATTAAATGAAAAACTCAAAATATAAAAATTAAATAGTATTAATAAATAATAATAAATATAATATATAAATTATATTAAAATATCAGTCATCAACCACTTGCTAAATAGCTATTTTCAGGCTTGTATGAGTAAATAGAGCTGGACCTCCTCAATCCACTCCAAACTTACATTCCGTTCTGACTTCGCTGTGGTGTAAAATATCTACTTTTCATGATCCAAACAATTCCTAGAGGGGGAAAAGTTCATCTTTCCCTATTTTCACTGAATATCCTGTATGTCACATTAATTTGAAATGGTTGGTGTGATTTCTTCAGATGGGAGGTGAGCGTTTGGAACCCGTGTTCTGTGTCGTGTGGCGTGGGGCTGCAGACGCGCAGTGTGTCCTGTGTGAGGTCTGTGGCGGGAAACCGCACTGAATCTGTGTCCAGCGTAGAGTGTGTGGAGAGAAGACCTCCAGAACTGCAGGCCTGCAGCCAGGTGGCCTGTCCACCAGCCTGGGAGGCTGAGGAGTGGCAGCAGGTTAGTCATTTGACAAAATCTGACAAAAGTCAAAATATAAATAATATCGCATGTCCTTGAAAAAAAAAAAAAAAGTCTAAAGATTTATTTATTTATTCATTCATTTTGGAATCCTTTTAAGACTGAACAAAATCTCTTTCTGTTTGAGTTTTCATAGGCCACATTCCCCGTTTTTTAACTAATTCAATCTGACTAAATTAATAACTTGTGATTGTGATTATTATGAAATATTTTTTTTATTTTAGTTAATTTCATTAATCCACATTGGATTTAAATATGCCAAGCCTAATTAAAATATGATTTGCAAGCTATAGCAGTGTGCTGGATTCATCTATTTTTGTTTGATGAAAATGACAAAGAAACCACTTTAAAATCTAAAATTTAGACAGCAAGGAGAGAGTTTTGCATAAATTTTCTTATTTAATAAAAACAGCAGAAGGTACCAGAGATTCACATAAACACATTAAAGGACATGTTATTTTCATTGAGCATGTGTTTTTGAGAACATTTTGTTATGGAACATGATGTGGAATTATATTTATAGCTGATCTTGAATCTTCACTTGGCTTTTATTTATTTGGATAAACAACATCTGCCCATCAAGTGTCGTGTGGTTGTATTTGCTCGCATGCTGCGCTATCTCTGGTTTTGGCATATGTGGTGAGGGTTGGTTGGTTTGTTGGTGTTGATGTTGGTGTTTGTTTGGTCTCTGGGTCAGTGCTCTCATTCGTGTGGCAGAGGCACTCAGTGGCGTAAGGTTTACTGTAAACAGAGACTGGCTACGGGAAGCTACCGCAGGCTGGGGGACGAGGAGTGCGCTGGAACCAAACCCGACGTCCACAGGAGTTGCATCAACCCTGACTGTCTGCTGCCACGTCTGGAAGGAGGAGAGTGGTCAAAGGTGTGTTTGTGTTGCTAACCAAGCTAAACTTTGGGAATATATTCCTATAAAATGTTCCCACAACCTATTTGCGGACACCCTTGAAGGAATACTTTATAAATAATATTTCAGCACAAACAGTGGGTTAAGGCTGGAGTGCACTACACAATTTTTGCCCAGATTTTTGCACTGATTTACAATCTGGAGAAGATGACGCTAGTTGCTGAAAGTCAGAACCCGTCTGCAGATTTGACTTGACAAATTTCATAGGAAATCACATAGTGCATGATGGTCACAGACTCGATTTTGAAAAGCATATTGTTTGCATTTTTCATGTGTCTTAGTCAGTCATTTAGTGTATGATGCCCAGTTTCCCCATTGTAACTATTTACAAAGACAGCTGGTGCATGATGCCCAAAGTTTACAATTTTCAGATCTTACAAGTTGTGTAATGTTTTCTAGCTTTTAGTTTGTTGAAATTACACCACCATTCAGAAGTTTGGGGTCAGTATTTTATTTATTTATTTATTTATGCTACAATTTTTGTTAAGCATTTTAATTATTTATGCGTGTTATTTCAATACACTATTGTTCAAAAGTTTGGGGTCACTATTGTAGCTGTTTATTTATTAGTATTTTTGTACAATTGGGAAGCATTTTAATCATTTATATGTATTATTTCAATTATATACACTATCGTTCAAAAGTTTGGGGTCAGCATTTAGGGTTTGAGGTTGGTTATATATACTGTACGTATATATGTATGAATATGAAATGAATATTTCTGTTGAACAAGGATGCATTAAAAGAAGACTGGAGTATTGATGCTGAAAATTCAGCTTTGTGGGAATAAATGACATTTTACAACATATCAAAACATAAAACATATATTTTAAATTGCAATAATATTTAATAACTAGCTTTTATTTATTTATTTTTACATCAAATAATGCCAACTCTGGTGAGCATAAGAAACTTCTTTCAAAAACATTTAGAAAAAATACATTTTTCACCTCGTCGCTCAAAAAATTAGGTAGAAAGGTAAATATATTTCTAAAGTGAATATTGTTCCAATCAGATCTTTCTGTTTCTTTCTCGCAAGAAATACAAAAGTAGGTTTTAGGTAGGCCTATTCAAATATTTTGAAGGTGTTCAGGCTTGTTCAGTCACTTTCAGAATGATTTTCTCCAGCTGATGAATGATAAAAACATTAACAGCCAATCAATCAGAATCGACCAAATTTTAAAGAGCTCGAGCATTTAAAGTGGCAGATAACAAAACTGCAGCACGTACTAAATAATAAACAGAAACTTATTGTGCACTGGTGTAAACACAAATGTGACCCTGGACCACAAAACCACTCTTAAGGCGCTGGGGTATATTTGTAGCAATAGCCAAAAATACATTGTATGGGTCAAAATGATTGCTTTTTCTTTTATGACAAACATCATTTGTCATAAAATGGAGATTTTGTAAATTTCTTACCTTAAATATATCAAAACTTCATTTTTGATTAGTAATATGCATTGCTAAGAACTTCATTTGGACAAATTTAAAGGAGATTTTCTCAATATTTTGATTACTTTTTGCACCCTCAGATTCCAGATCTCGGCCAAATATTGTCCCATCATAACAAACAATACATCAATGGAAAGCTTATTTATTCCTCGTTCAAATGATGTATAAATCTCAATTCTCAAATCTGCAATTTTTCAAATTAAGTGTCAATTAAGGTTTTGTGGTCCAAGGTCACAAATATAGTTATCATTGTAGTTTTGTGTGAGCTATTTTCTTTAATAGAGTTTATTTAATGTACTGTATTTGTCCATATGTGCTTGCAGTGTTCTGTGACATGTGGAAAAGGCATTCAGCGGAGGGAACCAGTGTGTAGGAGACAGACGGCCTCTAGTCAGCTGGTCACTCTGGACAGGTCGGCCTGCAGTGACCTTCCTCTTCCTCCCCTGATCAGGAGCTGCCGTATGAGCCCATGCAGCAGTAAGATACTCTACGCTTGTCTTTCCATTTTCCAGCCATCCTTTACTTGTCAGTTTACGCCTGAATATTTCACTGTGAAGCGTTTCTTGCACATTTTGTGTTTATGGTTGTGTTCAATTATGGTTGTAATTTAACTTAGAACTGACCTCTATTTGATCTTGCTCTCACTATGGTCTCCATGCATTCTAATAGCAACAATAGGGACATTTCATAAGATTTTGGGACTCCCTGATGTTTTGAGCTGTAGTAACAGCACAATCCTACTTGGGTTTCATCTCAAGTGTCTCAAATAAAAAGCAGAGTTCTGTAGGTATCACTTAGCATGTTATTATTATTCTCATGATACCTATGAACCAATGAACTCTCTGTGGTCATATATGTGAACATATGAAACTTCTAGAACCACTTTGAGATGCTTTCAGATTATAGCTTAACACTGTGGTGCAGAGAGACCAGCCTTGATAATGTTTCGAGCTGAATTGGGTTTATCGGTTTGTATATCTTGATAAGGTCCTACGGTATGAAGGGACGTTCCATAGCAGATCAGTCTTCAAGCGGAGAACGCATTTACATTGTGCCCTCATGGTTTTTGCTCTTTCACCTAAACTTTCCAAAGTCCTTTTTTCCTGTGTGATTTGACTTAATTGGGCTCAAAATCAAGAGTCTGAACTGCTGAGATTATTTGGGGGTTTCTAGAGCGTTCATAACCTCACGCGAAACTAAAATAATTAGCCCTAATCGATGTTTGAACCGCTTCAGCTTCTTCCATCTCTCTCCGCAGGGCACAAGCACTCCAAAAAACGTTGCCCTCAGGTCATGGGCCTGAAACGCATCTACATCCAGACCAGACAAGAAAAACGCCTCAGTTTTACCATCGGAGGACGAGCCTACCTTCTTCCCAAGACCTCCGTCGTTATCAAGTGTCCCGTTCGGCATTTCCCTAAAGCTCAGGTCCGCTGGGAGAAGGATGGGAGTGATCTGACCAGCTCCAAACGTCTGAGCATCACCAGATCTGGCGCTTTGAGGATCTACAACCTGGAGGCTGAAGATATCGGACTGTACCGCTGCTGGGCCAACCAAGATTCGGACATATTCATCCTGAAGCTGATCGGATACAATAATAGGCTCCTGGAACATCCTGAAGGAAGTAGGAGCTTTCATCCATACCTCAATAAAGAAGGAGGTTATGTTGGTTCAAAGTGCCATGAGGGGTTTCCACCTGGAAAGAAGGCTTCAAAATCTCTCCCAAGCTGGATGCAAAAAAACGAGTTCTACCGAGACGACGATGGCCAGCCTAAGGAACTCTGGGATACTCTTGCTTTAGGAAACTACGCTTTGGCTTCAGCCACCAGGAGCCACGCGGGAGCCTTTGTCCTTGATCCTGCACAGTTCGAGGAGCTCGTGAAGAACATCAGTCAGCTGGCCGAGAGCGGAGATGTGACGGATGAAATGGCGTTGCACCTGATTGGCAAACTTATGGAGGATCTGGCAACCGCAGGGCAAGGGGCACCTACCGAGGAAAGCACTACGATGGGCAATCATTTAGATAAGACGCCAAACACTTCTGAACTGTCTGAGGGAAAGACGCCGAAAAAAGGCAGTCGAGCGGTTATTGTTCGACAAAAGCATCATGGATCTGCCATGAGCTTCCAGAGGGATCTCCGCATCCATGTAGGCAGGACCGCTTACCTAACAAATGCTACCCACAGCCTCACGCTGATGTGTCCTGCACAGGGATTGCCACCTCCAAACCTCTCCTGGAGCAAAGATGGAGCTCCACTTCAGAACAGCAACAGGTAAAGACAACCATATGTAGATGAAGGGGTTGGGTTGCCACACAGTGTTGCAGTTTATCTTTCTTTCTTTCTTTTCTTAGGATACAATTTGTTGGCTTTTTGGTCACCAGCTTCTTTAAAATAATTTAAATGGCAAGTTTAAAAAATAGTGAATTGAAAACAGAAATTCTATCACTGTTTGTTTTTCTCAACACGTCACTCCCAAACAGTTTTTTTTTTTAATAGAATACAAAATGATTAAGGAATAGGTGTCAAGTTGTGATTTATTTCTTGTGCAATTCCCCACTTGAAAAGGACAGGCCCTCCACATGAAGATCTTAACTGGATTTCACTCAATAAACAGCCATGGGACCAGTTGTTTGTCTTTTATTTACCATTCTTTGATGGGCAGTAAACAGGTGAAAAACCTCAAAAGAGAGATGACAAATACAAGATCATTATTTGAGTTGACAGCCATATCAAATAAACAAAATTATTCACATTCACCTCAGATAAACACATTACTGCTATTACAAGGTTTCCATTTTTTATTCTAATCAGTAGTTTTACCTTCCATTGGTTTAATATTTAGGTTAATTAATAGATCTCATTATATTTTTAGCCAAACTGTGTTTCCATACTTTTTAGCCTTACATTTTTAACTGAATTAAGAACATGGTTTATTAAGATTTCTACAAAGTTTAAATTACTTTTAACCATTTTAAACACATTCTTTGTCAAACAATAAATTTGGCTTTTCTTACTTTCCCTTTATACCCCACAAACAACATTTGAAGTTACAAACACCACTGCAAAAGTCCTCCCAAAGTCAAAAAGAGTTCAGAGTCTGCATTTTCCAGAGTATCATTAGCACTGCACTGCTTAATTCAGTCTAGCCAAACATGGCCAATATGGCGCTTACCGGCTGTCCTTCACTGTTTTGTGGAAGGCTTGGTTTTGCACAGTCACCTTGATGACAAAGATGAAGTTTCCTTGGTCTAGTGGTGCTATAAATGCTCCTTTCACTGTGGTCTAAAGACAACAACAGAGCCAGGTACTGGCACGCTCAGATTGCCTCAGATTTGTTCCACCTGGTTCTCCACTAATTGAAGGAGGAGGAGTTTCACCACTGAGGAGCTCCCAGGCGGTTTGTCAGCACAATAGGGATGCACAACATACTGTGCTGACACTTTATTGGTTTATCTGTACATGTGCATTTATGCATTTAGTGGATGCTTTTATCCAAAGCGACTTACATTGGGAATTGAACCCATGACCCTTGAACTTTTACGGTTTAAGTTACTGGAATTATTTGTAAAATGTTTTATTGTAACTACCAATGCGAAGTAGTCAAAATTTTGTAATTGGACATTTATTGGTTTTCAGTCATCACACACACACACACATATATTTAAATATATATATATATATATATATGTACAGTATCTCACAAAAGTGAGTACACCCCTCACATTTTTGTAAATATTTTATTATATCTTTTCATGTGACAACACTGAAAACATGACACTTTGCTACAATGTAAAGTAGTGAATGTACAGCTTGTATAACAGTGTAAATTTGCTGTCCCCTCAAAATAACTCAACACACAGCCATTAATGTCTAAACCTTTGGCCACAAAAGTGAATACACCCCTAAGTGAAAATGTCCAATTTGGGCCCAAAGTGTCAATATTTTGTATGGCAACCATTATTTTCCAGCAGTGCCTTAACCCTCTTGGGCATGGAGTTCACCAGAGCTTCACAAGTTGCCACTGTAATCCTCTTCCACTCCTCCATGACAACATCACAGAGCTTATGGATGTTAGAGACCTTGCGCTCCTCCACCTTCCATTTGAGTATGCCCCACAGATTACCTTTACACTCAGCTTCTTTAGCAAGGCAGTGGTCGTCTTGGAGGTGTGTTTGGGGTCGTTATCATGTTGGAATACTCTGCAGCCCAGTCTCTGCTTCAGTATGTCACAGTACATGTTGGCATTCATGGTTCCCTCAATGAACTGTAGCTCCCCAGTGCCAGCAGAACTCATGCAGCTCCAGACCATGACACTCCCACCACCATGCTTGACTGTAGTGAAGTGAAGTGAAGTGACATTCAGCCAAGTATGGTGACCCATACTCGGAATTCGTCATTTAACCCATCCAACGTGCACACACACAGCAGTGAACACACACACCGTGAACACACACCCGGAGCAGTGGGCAGCCATTTTATGCTGCAGCGCCCGGGGAGCAGTTGGGGGTTCGGTGCCTTGCTCAAGGGCACCTGAGTCGTGGTATTGAGGGTGGCGAGAGCGCTGTACATTCACTCCCCCCACCTACAATCCCTGCCAGCCGGAGACTCGAACCCGCAACCTTTGGATTACAAGTCCGACTCTCTAACCATTAGGCCACGACTTCCCCATTAAGCAAGACACACTTGTCTTTGTACTCCTCACCTGGTTGCCACCACACACGCTTGACACCATCTGAACCAAATAAGTTTATCTTGGTCTCTTCAGACCACAGGACATGGCTCCAGTAATCCATGTCCTTAGTCTGCTTGTCATCAGCAAACTGTTTGTGGGCTTTCTTGTGCATCATCTTTAGAAGAGGCTTCCTTCTGGGATGACAGCCATGCAGACCAATTTGATGCAGTGTGCAGCGTATGGTCTGAGCACTGACAGGCTGACCCCCCACCCCTTCAACCTCTGCAGCAATGCTGGCAGCACTCATACGTCTATTTCCCAAACACAACCTCTGGATATGACGCTGAGCACGTGCACTCCACTTCTTTGGTCGACCATGGCAAGGCCTGTTCTGAGTGGAACCTGTCCTGTTAAACCGCTGTATGGTCTTGGCCACCGTGCTGCAGCTCAGTTTCAGGGTCTTAGCAATCTTCTTATAGCCTACGCCATCTTTATGTAGAGCAACAATTCTTTTTTTAGATCCTCAGAGAGTTCTTTGCCATGAGGTGCCATGTTGAACTTCCCATGACGAGCAATAACACCAAATTTAACACACCTGCTCCCCGTTCACACCTGAAACCTTGTAACGCTAACGAGTCACATGACACCGGGGAGAAAAAATGGCTAATTGGGCCCAATTTGGACATTTTCACTTAGGGGTGTACTCACTTTTGTGGCCAAAGGTTTAGACATTAATGGCTGTGTGTTGAGTTATTTTGAGTGGACAGCAAATTTACACTGTTATACAAGCTGTACACTCACTACTTTACATTGTACCATTTTTAATTGTATCATTTCTTCAGTGTTGTCACATGAAAAGATATAATAAAATATTTACAAAAATGTGAGGGATGTATTCACTTCTGTGAGATACTGTGTGTATATATATATATATATATATATATATATATATATATTTGCCAATTTTATTGTCTGTTTTTTATTTTCATTTAAGTTTTAGTAATTTTATGTTAATTTTCTCCTAGTTCTCTCAATAGCAAAAAGTCCAATTTACCTGAATTCAACAAATATTTTATTTTATTTTAAGCTTTTTTCAATTAATAAAAATGGTTGTTAACAGTTTTAGTTTTAGTCCAAAAATATCGGCCTGAATTTCTATATTCGTGCATCTCTTTTTTTAAGGACAAAATATTACCTTTTGTGCTCTACTGAAATAAAATGATACATTTTAGATGAACTATTCTTTTAAATGTGTCACTTTGTGCCTGCATTATGTGGCTCAAAATATAAATAACAGCATAGGGGTACAGTGTCTGATTACAAATCTTCTGGAATTCACATGACTTTACTATTTTTTTTTTTCAGTTATTATCAACCGCAGTTCTTTTAGTCGCACGAACATGATGTTAGAAATGAACAGAGTTCAACTTTAACACCGAAAAGCCATTTTTTCTCTCTTTATAGAAAACAAGACTCCCAATGTACCTCTGAGTCCAGCCATGACTGATCTTGATTGAGCAAGAGCATATTCCAAAAGCCTGTTAATCACCAACCCACTCAAATATTCACCTCCAGAGCACCCCAGATCTCACGTTATGCGGTCTGTTGGGGTCAGAAATACTGGCTGTTCTTCTTTCACTTGCTCTCCAGGGTCTCATTGTGGTCTAATCGTCTGCTCTATACTGTTGACTGTTAAATACCGTCATTGAAAACATTGACTTAGTAACTCAGCTTTGTCCAGCTCACGGCCTTAACATAGCCTCCGCCCAGACAGTCGCCAAACATTGTCTGCCCCTCTTCCTGGCGTGCGCTATGGGACCTGAAAGAGACATGGCTGTACAAACATTGTTCAGGCCTCTTCTCGCAGCCTTGGCTTGAAAACCCAGCAGCCCTGAGGGGAAATCGTGAAATATTGAAGCGCTTTAACTTTCAGAGGTCACTTTTGACATGACTGTAGGGTCATGCTATGAAATGGGTGCTTTTTAAGTTTGACAAAGTGATTTTGAAGTCAATTTTGAGATTTTAGACATTTTAGGAGATACAGTAAATAATACGTGTAAGTGTTAATTGCATCATCTCATGCTAACACATTTTAAAATGTTGAGTCACCTTCAGAAAGGTGAAAGGGCATTTAGAAAGAGAATATAATATGAAAATGTATACCAATATCCAACAACTACAAAAGCGTTAAACAGGGCTGAAAATCTATGAGAGGAGAATATTTCTTAAAGATTTTTTAATAGGACTTTGTCTTTTTATATTATATATTATTATATATATTATATTATATTATATTATATTATATTATATTATATTATATTATAGCTTTTATTTCCTTATTTTCTTAGATTTTTTTTTACATTTGCATGTTTGCTAATATAGCATTAAGTTGGAAACAGCTGTTTTAGAAAATAAAATGCATAAAAAATCTAATAAAGTTATTGTATTTTTGTTCGCAGTGTTGACACACTATGAAAGCTGACATCAGTTAATCATTGTTAAAAATAATTTTTACATATGTACTTAATAAGGAAGACACAAACGGGACTCATTTCATAGAATTACCCTGCAGATGTTGATTTTGACAGCTTGATTTTATGCTAAATTTTCGTCGCATGTCACATCCATTATCAGATTTTATTGGAATCAGATTTTATTTTATTGGATTTGGAATTAAATAGATTCATTTAGTTTTATTGACTGATGCTTGTTTCTATTATTTTTGATGCCACATCATCTTTAGATCCTTGACAGAACTCAAGTCTGGCAAGCATGAAAAACTTTTTTCTTTTTTTTTTTTTTAGAAATCTGAAGTTCAGCTGAGGGGAACAACAGTCTTGTTTTCAGCTATAACCATTTTTGTCGTAATAAATTTTTGGATCATGCACAATCTTTTTATAATACTTTATTTATTTATTATACCCTAGTTATTTTGACCACAGTATTGCCTAGAGCTGCCAAATCATTTGCCTCCCACTCTTTTGTTGACAGCTGTGTTTGTGTGCGGTCTCTACTGCATCACTGCCGCCATCAAAACACTGCTATTCAATGCCACTTGACTCCAAAACCAAATAAAACGTCACTGCCAACTCATGCCAGCCAGTGCCAACCCAGAATGAATGCATTCCACTCCTACAGAGTAATATTTACAATTAGAGCATGTTATTCTTCTCTCACTGCAGGTATTGGGGATATTTTAGCACGTCTCGCTATACGGAAATTGTTCCAAATTACAGTGTGTCTGGGTTTTTTTTTTTCTTTTGACAGAAACAAAAACTGTCTGCCTATCCGTTTGTCTGTCAAGATGTTCAAGACAATTTGTGAAGGTAACAATTTGATAGCATTTTAAATATTTCTATTATTTATTTCAATTATGAACACTATCATTCAAAAGTTAAATAAACAAATAAAAATAAATAAATAAATACATACTAATTTATTTACTTACTTTTAATCAGAAAAGGTGCATTAAATTCAAATGTGAAAATAAATACATAAATAAAATCCACAAAAATTAAGCAGCATAGCTTAGCAGTCATATTTTAATTTAGTAATATTCTAAAATATTACTGTTTTAGTTTTTAATGTTTTATTTAGTGAAAATAGTAAAAAAAAATGTACATAGTAAAAAATTTATTTTACATTTTGTAATCTTTCCCAAAGCATTAACAAAAAGCTTCACACTATTGCACACTATTACTCCATCATTAATAAAATTAAATAAATTAATTAAAATATAAAATATGAACAAATATAAAAACAGTAATATTAATAATAATAATAACAAAATAAGTAAATAGATACATTTTAGCATAACGTACACATTTACAAATGAACATATCAATATAAAAAAATTAATAAATAATAATTAAAAGCATAAATGGATAAGTGAGCATGCTTCAGTTAGTCTTTCCAAACCTTTTAGTTATATTAAAGGGGTCATGTGATGCTATTTTAAAGATCATTATTTTGTTTATTTGGTGGAACAGAATATGTTGGCATGCTTTAATGTTCAAAAAACACATTATTTTTCAAATACTGTACATTATTGTAGTTCCTAGGGTTGGGTATCATTTGAATTTTATCGATTCCGAATTCCGATTCTGCTTATCTATTCCCAGTTTCGATTCCAATTTGAGTAAATAATGATATCAAACATTAATCCTGTGTCTCTTTTTTGCAAACCATTTATTACGCCCCCTGGATGTTGTGGACTGCAGCGAGGCCTACTTGTTCAAGTTAGTTTTATTCGTTCAAGCCCGAAAGGGGAACAGAGTTGCGTGACAGATACAGTGATGATGCTCGTATGTATTTGGGCTGTACACTCCGCTGTGATGTGACCCTGTTCCCCTCACATGCGATGCATTACAAGCAAAACTCCGCATTTGAACAGTCAATAGCAAATACTTGAACTAATAACAAAACAGTCGCTGATTCAGAAGCGCCAGATTGTCATAGCAAAGTCAGAATTGACCCTTTATTTTAGAAATAGCCTTCGTGCGTAGCCAGCCTTGTACTCTACTAGGTTCATGAAACTGTCATCCATAAAATGCGTTGCACATATTCGAACATCTGGGTTGTGCTGTTCTGTTGTATTTCAGTAATACATAAAAAATGTTCCATGTTGTTGTGAGTAAACTGGGAACATCCAACACTTTGAGGTGACATGAAAAGAAGTGATTTCATATGAAACGTGTGCAGTGACAGAAGCATGGCTCTGTGTGATGCTGTAGATCTGCATTCTCCTCCCATCCGTGGCTCCTGTGGCATTCGTGGCCCCAGGGCTGTCTCTGCTGTGGCGCTTACATAGCGCCTCTTATTTTTGGCCGAAAGTGAAGCAAAACACAGGCGAGGTGATTGACGTTCACAGACTCTAAAGCTGTGTGAAGTCTCACCCTTTCACGCTCTTTCATTCAGATGTGTTTTGGCACCGCTGCGAGATCCTTCTAAATCAGATCCTAACAAGGTTGCTTTACTCCGAGAGCTGTGAACGGGTTTTCACACTCAAACCACTGCAGTTTCTGTTCCATCTCGTAACAGAAGACTGAGAATTACTCATTTCTATTTGCTCATACAAGGGTTAGTGATTTAAACAAAGCTGTAAACTTTAAGTAATATACTTTGGAGTTTAACCTGCAGGTTTGTGTTCTAGATATGAGTTATACCTCAAATCGTGATGAGAAGAGATGTGCTGTTCTGTTTTTAAGCAATTGTCTTAATGATTTCCACCATAAAGTGAAAAATGCACCCAAACCATATCTAGTTAATATAGAGTTTTAGGGGTTGGTTCTTTTGACTTGGGCTAGTAAATAAACTTAGTTAAATCTCTTCAATATTCTCTGCTCAGTGTTATTTTAGTATGATTTATATTTATATTATATTTTTTTATTTTTTTTAGTTTTAGTCATTTTTGTGCTTTTGTTGTTAGATTTAGTTTTAAAATATAAAGCTTTATCTTTAATTATTATTTGGCAATTTTGTTATTGAATATTTTAATAATTTCATGTAATTTTCTTCAATTAAATGTTTTCCAGTTAGTTGTTAATGTAACTTTTCTAGTTTCCTTTTAACCTTTTTAAGTCTGAATTTTTCATCTAATTTGTTTTTATATTTTCAGGTTTTAATTTGAATAGTTTTAGGTGCTTTTTGTCTTTTTTTGTTTAAAATGTTGTTAATGTTTAGTTTTCATTTCTGTTAAAGTAATATTATTTAGCAATTTTAGTATTTCATATTTTTATAATTTAAATGTAATTTCCATGAAACTTTAAAAAACAATCAGTTGTGATGGTAATTTTCTAGTTTAAACTTTTTAAGTTTTAATTTTTCATTTATTCTTTGTACCTTGTTTTTATTTCAGCTTTATTTCAATTAACAAAATTGTTTTTATTTATTTATCTTACTTTTAGCTAACAATAACAATACTTGGTTCTGCCTCAACTTCCTGTTTCAACGGGAAACACTGTATATCAACACAGGAACACTGAACACATTTAAAAAATATTTTAATCAGTATGCTTGCTTTGTTTTCCAGTAAAAAATATGTAATCATCAGATAAACAAGACATATTTATTTGAGGGACAAAGTTTTTCAGACTTTTGCAGACAATTTATCTTGAATTAAGTTCAAGTTAGAAACATTCAAATTAGGTTTATGCATAAAACCTAATTAAAAAATAATCATCTGAAATTATTTGAAATGCAAGCTCGAATTTTCCCAAAGACATCTCGTGATCATTATTTTGTTCATTGAATGTGGCATGTAAGTGTACAGTAGGATAATATTTGTGATTGTTGAAACAATGCTGCCATTGTCCCGAAGCTGATTTTCTGCACACATTTGAGTCGCTCCAGACGTGCCATCACACTTTAGATGATATCTTTTCTATGAGTTGGATACTTCAGACATGACTCAGCTGCTGTGTTTTTATTAGTGCCTCTGAATGAGTGGGCTTTCATGAGATGTGTGCTGGATGGGATACAATGCACATTTTGTGCTGGCGTCCCTTTGTGGCTTTGGGTGGGAGTGGACGGAGAGCTCACTGCACCCTGGAGCTTTCTAACCCATTCTGACTTTCTTAATCACTCTGTTTCTTTTCCAGAACATAGGGAGCTTCCATGCTGTGTCTGTCTACATAGGCAGCTGTATTCTAAGGCAGCATCCTCACTGAAATCAAGCCTTAGAAATTATTGATTTTCAATTGTTCACATTGGCAACAACTTTGTGTTTCTTACAAATAGTACTTTTCAAATAGTATACACATACGTGTGTGTGTGTGTGTGTGTATTTATGTGTGTGTATCAGTCATTTTTTTAGTTTGAAAGAAATGCTTTTTCAGCAAAGACAAAAGATTTCTGTTTCAAATAAATGATGCTCTTTTGAATTTCTTTTCATAAAGAATCCTGAAAAACAGTATCGCGGTTTCTGCAATATTAAGTATAATTATTGATAATTATTAATGATAAATATTTCTTGAGCAGCAAATCGGCATCTGAATGATATCTGAAGGATCCTGAGACACTAAATACACTAACATTTTGAATTTTATTAATATATATATTTCACAGTATTACTGTTTTATTGTATTTTATATATATATATATATATATATATATATAAACATAAAATACATTTTTATATAAATTATAAATTTTTATAATATATATACATTTATGTGTGTGTGTGTGTGTGTGTGTGTGTGTGTGTTTGTTTGTGTGTGTGTGTGTGTGTATGTGTATATATATATATATATATATATAAAATTTAAATAAACTGGGGATACTAGATCTGGAAGATATTTGTTAGGCATACCATAGTTATTATTATTTGATGATCAGGGAATGCATGAACTAGTAAATGTCACTTTGAATAATTCAGTAAATGTACATAAAATGGTGATTAAAAATGTATAAACAAATCATGTATAGAATAATAGATTTTGTCTAGTTTTGAGAAAATAGCTGTTAAGCAGATGCCTTCTCTAGTATTACTCTGTTGTAGGATTGCTACAAATTCAAAGCTTACTTTTTTTCTTTGGCTATGGAGGCCCACTAGTCTTTCACAATTGTCAGATAAAGTCCCCGAGCAGCCCTCCGGACACACACAATGGCGTCTGCACAATAAACACTTTAATCAGGTATATAACCACCTCTGAGAGTCCATCACGCTGCCTCTGATTGGCTCTTCTGGGACTCCTGATTGCTGTAGGAGATCACGTGAACCAGAACTAAGAGTAGCGGAGCCTGAGGGACACCTCTGATTGATACACAGGAAATGAGAGATTGAACCAGATCTCGACCTGATCCGAGGGTGTGAATTGCTTAAGACACAATCATGGAGTGTGTTTTCACTGAAAGGGCATTGAGCTCCTGTGGTCTCATCTCAGTCTGTAATACAATGTTAAAAGCTTGATTTTCATCACTCGGGGTCTTTAATGCTGCATACGTGTGTATGGGAAAAGCAATGAAATGGTGTTCTCTGAAATCTACAGCTGATTGGACGTGTCTCTTTTGCCCTCCCCAGGGTATCGTGGGACAGCGATGGAGAAGTACACATCCTCAGCCCCGGCGCCAGTGATGTGGGAATCTACAGATGCACTGCCACCAACGACTTGGGCTCCGATTCAGAGACAACACTAGTTCTGCTGGCTGGTGAGACATTACACACGGTTGCTCTCTGTAATGACTGTTTTGTATATAATGTGAGCGGATGGTTTTTATTTCTTTATGAACAGAAACACCCACGATCGCTGCCTCGCGGAGAAACACGTCAGATCTGAAGAGCAGCAGTCTGAAGGTGGTGGTTGGAGGGGTTATCAGTGTCCGTTTGGGTGCCAACCTCACCCTTGAGTGCCCCATCAAAGGTATGGGATGATTTACAGGTGAATCTCCAGAATTATGAAATTTCACAATAAAAAAAAAAAAAAAAAAAGTATTTTGACATATCATGAAAAAACATATCATGTCATAAAATCATGTCATCTTAGTCTAACATAATGTGATCTGTAAACAAATTTGCAGTGCTATCAAACAAAAATATTATATATTTAATCAAATGTAATACAAAAATGATAATTAAATTAGATATATATATTTTTAAAATTAATTTATAACATTTGAATGTACTAAATTTAATATGCTAAAATAATAAGAGGATACAATAATGTTGGACACTGCACAACCGAAAGAAAAATAAAAAAAAAATATATTTTTAAATTTGCATATTTAAAACAAATCATTGTCATGACATAAACATTTTACGCATAATTAATACCAATGCTTAGTCTCATATAATGTTCTTATGTTAGACTTAGTGCTATTTGGCAAAAAAATTACATTATATATTAATATAACACAAAAATAGGACATGTATTTATTTTTAATTTTAGTGTGAAATGGCATTTCTATTTTGAGATTCACCCATACAACATACATAATGCATTATTTCACATTGTATAACTTAAAAAATGAAAGCCAATTAGTTAGATTTGGCAAAAAAAATGCTAAAAATCAATCTGACTGTCACGGTGCACACAGCAGGGAGGACACAGGAAACACGGAAACGAGGATGTAACTCAAAAACATACTTTACTAGACATCAGGCAGGGCAAGACAAGGCAGGCACTGACAGGAACACCGGGGAGTAACGAGTAGACCAGACAAAATGGCACAACACAGACAGGACTATAAATACACAGGTAAATTAACAGACACGCTGGACACGAATAAACTACTAATTACATGAAACGAGAACAGGAAACAAACCAAATATGGGCACAAGAGGCAGGAACACATGACACACACACAACAGTTCTCTTACATTACTCCCCCCTCCCGAAAGGCTCGTCCCGAGCCTTAACAGTTCCATCGGGGAGGGGGGGTGGGCGCTCTGGAGGCCTCTCAGGACAGACACGGACCGGAACACAGGACAGGGACCTCCAGAGCGATACAGACAGACGGAGACATCGGAGAGCTGGATGAGACCAGCGGAGACACAGGAGAGCTGGACGAGACCAGCGGAGACACAGCGGAGCTGGACGAGACCAGCGGAGACCCAGGAGGCCATGGTGGTGCCAGGGGCTCAGGTGACCATGGCGGTGCAGGGAGCACAGAAGGCCAAGGCAGATGGTCTACGGAGCCTTGGCCTCGGACCCCTCTCGGCCCGGCCCCTACAGCCGGAACCCTACTACCCCCCCCCAAAAATTTCCCTGGGGATGTTGGGGGTATCAGGAGCCCTCCGGGGCTAGACACAAGTTAAAAAGACCTCGGTCACTGGTCAATACGGCGGCAGCCGGCTGCCACTACCACAACGGTGGCAGCCGGCCGGCTGACCATCCCAACGGCAGGGACCGGTGGGCTGGAGGCAGCCCCAACCGGTGTCGGGCCGAGTGACCTCGGACGGCGGGTTGGCTTTCCCCGCGAAACAGTGGCCAAGGTGAGCCGCGAACGGCGGCGTGATCTCCCGCGAACAGCGGGGTCGGTGAGCCGTGAACGGCGGCGTGATCTCCCGCGAACGGCGGGGTCCTTGAGCCGCGGACGGCGGCGTGATCTCCCGCGAACGGCGGGGTCCTTGAGCCGCGGACGGCGGCGTGATCTCCCGCGAACGGCGAGCTAGAGTCAGCGGCGATCCGGCGGGCATTGAGTCAGCGGCGATCCGGCGGGCATTGAGTCAGCGGCGATCCGGCGGGCATTGAGTCAGCGGCGATCCGGCGGGCTTGACTCAGCGGCGATCCGGCGGGCTTGACTCCCGCAAACGGCGGGTAAAACAAAAAACACAGGAACAAACAAAACACTGGAAAAACTGGACAAAACAAAACGCGGTGAAGGGACGACGCTTACTGTACTGGTCTGGTCTTCTGTCACGGTGCACACAGCAGGGAGGACACAGGAAACACGGAAACGAGGATGTAACTCAAAAACATACTTTACTAGACATCAGGCAGGGCAAGACAAGGCAGGCACTGACAGGAACACCGGGGAGTAACGAGTAGACCAGACAAAATGGCACAACACAGACAGGACTATAAATACACAGGTAAATTAACAGACACGCTGGACACGAATAAACTACTAATTACATGAAACGAGAACAGGAAACAAACCAAATATGGGCACAAGAGGCAGGAACACATGACACACACACAACAGTTCTCTTACACTGACATACACACAAACACATGCATATTCTATGGCTTTAATGTGTATTTTCCTGAGCAAACCTCTTTTCGTCATTACCAGTTGCTGCAGTCTCCAGTATCGAGATGCTTCACTCTGTGAAAAAGTGAACATGTTTGATGTCCGCATATCCCATGCTTAATAGCTCTTGTTCATGTGGTTTTGGTAATTGGATAGAAATGGTTTGTAAAGTAAACAGGCATTCAGGATGCAGGGCCCTTCCATGGGATTTATACCGCGCTGCGACATTTACAAACGCCAATCTACTGTAGCAAAACAGGGCTCCTGTCGCTCTATTGTACTAAAATATACTTTTTATAGAGCTGTCTCTAGATTTCTACCTACTCAGTGGAATTTAATGCATATACTTCAGATGTAATTATAGTGTTTAATAGCCTCATTGTTCAATAAAACCCTGAAATGAGATAAATTTTTTGCAGTTTTGGGTCTTTCATGCCCCTCAAACTTCCCAAACTGGACACTATTCTCCCTTCCATCTTTTTATTTGCATGTTTATATAAACAAAGGTCTCTGAGGTTGTTGTGTCTGTCTTCACTCACCACGGCAGTCTATGTAGACTTGTTTGTGTAGTGGTTTGGTTGATGCAGAGGACACCTGCTGTGTGACAGTGGCCTCGCAAAAGGCCAGAAAGCCACAAGTGTCAGCTGTTCTCTCATGCTTTCATCACCATCTGATTCCCTGAGATGAATAAACAGGATTTGAAGAACGTGTCCAGTTGGCTTTGACATAGGCAGGCACGGAGCAGTGCAGTATGGGTAATGATGTAAGAAGATACTGTAATTGAGTGGTTAAGCTGATGGTGTGGAGAGATGTGTTGTTAGAGGACACACACACCCGGATACAGCGAGTGTCTGATCCAGGTCACATTTTTACAGAGCAGAATTCAGTCTGCTTATCACGCAGGTCATTAACCGTAGATCCGTTCTAAAATCTAGTGAGCTGCCTACATAGACTTCCATGTAACCTCAAACAGGACTTTGGATGTGATTTTGGAACACTCTACATAGGCAGCTACTCTGTGCATCATATTAGAAGTACAAAGCACACAGGAAGATATTTATTCAAGTAGATTTTAACATTTGCGTGTTTCTAAAAATACATTCCTCTTTCTTTAAGTAAATCTGAACAATTTTGTTAATACTCTTCAGTATTGAAATCGTTTCAAATATAATAGTTTTATTTATTATTATAGTGTATATATATATTATAGTTTATAGTTTTATTTGTCTGCTGTCTTTTATTTATCTACAGCCTGACTACGTAGATAAAATGATAACTTCAAAGCTAAGAAATTGGAACAGAAGGGGAAAAAGGCACATCAAAAATTAAATTTTATCTAGCAATAAACATTAAATAAAAAAATTAAATTTTATATATATACTGTATATATAAACATAAATATACATGTAAAAATTTTAACAAATAGTAAGAAAATATTGATTGTGATCAGATCAGAAGGTCAAGCTAAATATTATTTGAACTATTTTATTTTTCTGTTTATTTCATAATTATAAATTGTTGTATTGTTTATATAGTTATATTGTGATATAGCGTATTACAGCATAACCAATATTGGAACAGAAAAGCATAAAGTAATATATATATATATATTTATTTATTTAATTTTTTCTAATTCTATTATTTTCTAGTGATAAACATTAAATAATTATTTTATTTTATTGTATTTAATTTTTTATTTAATTTATATTTCAGTTAATTTCATGTTTATACATTTTTATATAGTTAAACAGAGGAGAAATGGAACAAATATATTATTTTATTCTTTGGTTCTGTTATCGTCTAGCAATAAACATCAAATAATCAAAGATTTTGTTTTTTCATTTTATTGTATTTTTATCATTTTATTTTATTTAATATAGTTAAAATGCTAACAGTGTAGCCAGATATTGTGCATCAGTTTAATTTAAATAGCACTGTTAAACATAAGTTGACCAATGTGCTTTACATCCATTAATGCAAAACCTTGGCAAATAATAACAATAATGATCAAATTAATAAGAATAGAACTAGTGAAAACAGCAACAAGAATAATAAAAACAAAGATCACTGGCATCACAGTACTACCTTTCGATCTCTCTGACTGGTCAGAAGCCAAAGAAAGAAGTAGTTTTGAAATGAGTCTGGGATGGAGCACTTCTAATGTGTATTGGAACGGAGAGTGTGTTTGTACGAGTCTGCAGTCAGTAGGCGGTCAGCACGTAGAGATAAACATATTGTATGTAATATATCTTCTTTTAATGTTCCTTTTTTTTCTTCACCATCATGCAGTTATTGTTCCTGTGTACGTTTCTCCTCCCACTGGAAATTCCCTCTCCAGGAGAGCAGAGGTCACTGTGGCAGCCACTATTAATCCTACCTACATCTTAACAACATCACTTCCTGCCATCTTTGCAGGCATGCCTGACTGTTTACTGGTGCCAGAGTGTGTCAATGCCCTCGTGTGCGCTTGATGCGCACACACACACACACACACCTCAAGGCCTCTGATGTGATTTTCCATTCCTAAGAGTGTGTCTATTCATTGGCTCTCAGACTAACGGCCGTATGTCAGTACTAATGTCTCCATTCGGCAGAACGGGGGACCATAAAACTCAGACTCCAATCCATGTGCTGCTCATTATTTTCAGCGGGGGCGTCCCATGGGAACTGGTTGGAGGGAGGCAATTTGCATTCATTGTGCCCATTTGTACAAGTAATTCGTGGCAATCTGCTGGCCTCTTGTTGATCTGCTCTTTGAATCAACATTTTCTGCAGTTTGATTTATTTGGCGCGGGCTTTGATGTTGACATATGAGTCTTTTAAGGGCATGATAGCAGTTGCCCCTAAATACTGGAACTTGTTCAGTGATTTGTCAAGAGCTTAGGTTTGTTTTTGTGAAAGCTGCGCCCAGACCAACTTTTCTTGAATGGGGTGTAAAATAGGGTCTGAAACTCTAAATATATATTTCAAATGGTCAGAAAATATTGAACGTGAAACTTAGTTTGACCTTTTCCACTGAATATTATACAAACTATTATTTTATTTTATTCATTTAATTTTTTTATTATTTTATTTAGTTTTTTGTTTTGTTTTGTTGCATACATTTTGGCACTTCTCAGTTTGTGATATTCGATTTTATTTTATTATTATTTTTAATCAAACATTAAACACAAATTAATAATATTAATAATAACAATAATTGTTGTTTTTGTTGCTGTTAATAAATAATAAAAATAGTGGCTTATAGTTGGTTGCATCATATATTTTCTATGAATTATGTATATATATATATATTTATTTTTTTAAGTTTCACAACATTGTTGAGCTTGACAAATGCAGTCAACAGTACAATTTGTGTATAAATTGAGAAAATGGATTGGAAATTATTCAACTTTCTGAATTTTAAAGAATGTTTTTTCCAATTTTTATATATTTATTTTTTTTATATTTTTAATAATGTCGCAAATTCATGCGAACACGTTTGCCTGCGAATGTGCGACACAGCTAAAATAAAATGTTAAAAAACATTTTTGAATGTAACAAGTAAATTTTTCGTCGTTGTTGTTTTTGTCTTGTTTTTTTTTCAAAAATGTCAAAATTGTAATTTATTCAAAATGATGATGTTGAGCTATTTTATTTGTTATTCTATTTTATACAGTCTTGAAGGACATGAGGCGGAAAAGGCCAAAATCACAATTTTAAGGGCTTGATTTGATGTTTAAAAATATCATCTTTTTCTGCAATGCTAATTTTATTTTAAATAATATTTTATGTAAAGTATCTAACATTTCTAACAACATACAGTTTGTCCCTCAAACACTTTTAAAAAGAAATGGGACACTTAAAGTGTACCTTACTCATATAAAGCAGTGATTAGCGTCAGCTCCAGACTCCAGTGTGAACTGATTGATTGAGAGTGACCGGACGTTTGTCTCTGAACAGGTGTCCCGCGGCCAACGCTGAGCTGGCACCGCAAGGAGGGTCCGCTGGGCTCCAGCGCTAGTCCTCTCCCGGACGGATCTCTGCTCCTGAGAAACCTCACACCGCCAGACTACGGCACCTACTCCTGCGTGGCTGCCAACAGCATTGGAAAGTCGGTGGCCTCCAGCCTGTTGCGTGTGGCGGGTGAGTAGCGATTCCCATAGCAGCCGTATGTCAGTCCACACTTCTCCGGGTGACAGGGAAATCCTCGCACGACAGCGTTTCGGTGCTAAGTGAACCACACTCTGTGGGTTGGCTCGGTTTCCCACAAAGTCAGTGAACTTGGCAGGAGATTTACGAGTCGCTTATTGATATTGGCATCGTTTGGCGCGTCTCGTTGAGAAATAACGTGAGACCTACAGACTGTAGGGGTGGTAAAATTCATTTTTTCAGCGAAATGAAGAAATATTCCCTTCTTTATAGAGGCCTCTTGTCTCTGGAGATCTTATAGGCCACAAACAGAAGGCAGTCAAGGCCTTGTTTGGCCTCAGATGACACAACTTCCCACCGCATTTCATTAATTGAGGTCATTTCTGTCTCCATCATGGTCAAAATGGGCTGTAATCTCTCTGCTGATTGGGAAAAAGCTCTAACTAGGAGTAATAATTCAGCTGCTTGAGGTCATTCAACCATCAAAGGAACAATCTACCTGTAGGAATGCTTTGGTTGATTGCGTTTGATGGTGAGATGTTTGATGACACAGTGCTGTCTTGATGCCAGGAGGAGCTGCGGGTGAATCTGAGCCTTCAAAAGAGATAAACAGGAAGAGGGTTCTGATGGCCTCTGTGATCGGCACCAGCGTTACCGTCAAACCTGGAGACACCTTGAGGATAGGTACGGCACTTTCATGTTGTTTAAATGATACACTCTTATGAATAAAGATTCCAAAAGGGGGTATTTGCAGCAATGCTGTAGAAGAATTATTTTGGGATCTTAGTGTGAAGAACATTTTATAATCTAAAGAACCTTTTTTCACCAGAGAATCTTTTGTGGAATGGAAAGATTGGAATGGTCAATGCTAATACAGAACCTTTATTTTTAGGAGTGTATGAGTGTGTTTTGAAATTTGAACACCATATTATTAGTCTTAACTACATAATTTGCAATTTTTTGTTGCGTGTTAAGGCTTGTGTCTTGTAGTTTCATAGGACTGTATACTCAGTATTTTCATACCTAAAGAAAGTAATATTGCTTATATCACAAATTCTTTTCTCATTTATAAGTCACTTTGAATAAATGAAAAATCAGTAAATGTAAATTGTATTAAAAATGTATTATTATTAATAGTAGTAGTATTAATTATTATTATTATTATTTATTCATAATGCAGTGTTTTCGTAGTGTCATTTGTATTATTTATAGTTTTTTTTAAATAATTTTTGTTAATTAAAAAATGTTTCAGTTTTAGTATTAGTTATTTTAGTACAATATTAAAATAAATTAAAATGAAAAATGTTGCTTTGACAACTTGGTGAAATAAAAATAAGTTTATATTATTTTATTTTATTTCAGTTAATCTTTATCTTATGCAACACTGTATAAGATTTTAAGACAAGTTTTCAAAGAATGTGCCTTTTTTTACCACACTTCTTTTAAACGTATCTTATTTTAAGATATTTTACCTAGATAATAACTTAATTACTTAATAACTTAATGAATAGATGCTTTCTTCTATGACATAAACATGAATTGTTGCTGAATAAGGCCTAGAGTTTACTGTAGTGTTCGTCAAACTGCACAGCTGCTGTAGCTCTTATTCTTCTTTCTCTGTGTGTGAGAGTTCAGATTTCCAGTAACTTGATGTCCTGTTTGCACACTTCAGTCAATAAATGTCTTGTTTTCAAAACTAATTGCAAATGACAGGAGACCTCAGCCCCATTTCCTCTTCAAATTCACCCATAACCCCCTTCAGGTTGCCCGGTGGTCCCCAGTCACATGAAGCCCATCAAGTGGTCGTATCAGAACCAGACCCTGAAGCAGAGTCCAGGCGTGAGGTACCGCATGCTGGTGGGGGGACGAGTTCTGGAGATTAACATACATGGAGGGACATTTGAGGGACGCTACCAGTGCCAAACACAAACCAACAACCAGCAGCCTATCAAAGCTTGGATTCATGTGCTTTCACAAGGTTAGTGTGAATAAAAACAATATGGGGGAATAAACTCAGAGCTCTCTTTAGTTTTGGAAATATACATTCATTGTGCAATGTCCATGTGAACAGTATGCATGTATGGATAGCCAGATGATCTGCTGTATTTGCCAACATGTGTGCAGCATACAACAATGCTGATTTTTCACTAAACGTAGCAAATAATTTTTGGGCTTTCCCAAATCCTAGTGAGCTGCCTCTGTAGGCAGCATTTTCAGGAATCAGATGCACACTCATGCTGATTAATATTAAGATACAGTAGCTACAAGCAGCATCACATATATCCTTCACAGATGAGGCAATTCATTGTAACAAACTCATATCATCAAAGCTTTCAGCATAAAGCAGAAAAAGTCCTCGTTTATATATATATATATATATATATATATATATATATATATATATAAACGAAGGATCTCTCTCTCTCTCTATATATATATATAGCATTTAAAAAAATAAAAATGTATGTGTGTGTGCATTTTATGTATTTTTTTGTATTTTTAAAATTTTTAGTGTGTATATATATATATATATATATATATATATATATATATATATATATATATAGTTAATTATTGATTTTATGGATTTTTGATTGAAAGTCGGTATGCTATGGATTTAAGGGCTAAGTAAACTACATGGTTTTGTTCTTTATTCATTTATGTATGTTGTTGTTTGTGACTGGGTTTTTGTATCTTTGCTATATGTGTGATGTGACAATACATAAGAAGTGCATGCTTAAAGTCAGCAAAAAGTGCTAATAAAAAAAGTGTGTGGATGATGAATAGCCGTAGTCTTCTGATGAAACCCAACACCCAGAATAGACAGGGAAGTAAAACTCGACTGTGTTATGTTGAAGGTTTGGACATGAATTGGACTTCAGTTCTGTCTTGTAGAAAACCAAGCGCTCGGAGCTCATTTGTGTCTTGTTAAAGCTGCATGTCTTCCTTTCAGTTCCCGCACAATGCCAGGAATTTTAAAAGCCAGAGACGATTGTGTAGATATTCAAGCCCAGATTTCTAGAAACCTTTAAGGGCTTGTAAATGGTCCTTATAACCTCTCTCTTTGAATCAGGCAATTTGGCAGCACTTGAGTAATAGTGGTGCTTCTCCAGTAGTGCTTCCCTGATATTGATTCATGCCATACCTGTTTTGTCCTTTATATGTCTGTATATATAGGTACCATATAGTATATATACTGTTTTCTGTTTTAATATATTTTAAAATATAATTTATTCCCGTGATGCAAAGCTGAATTTTCATTACTCCAGTCTTCAGTGTCGCATGATCCTTCAGAAATCATTATAATATGCTGATTTGCTGCTCAAGAAACATTTATTATTGTTATCAATGTTGAAAACAGTTGTGCTGCTTCATATTTTAGTGGAAACAGAGGCACTTTTTTTAGGATTGTTTGATTCCAAATATAGTTCCAAAAGTATAGTATTTAGAATATCTTTTGAAAAAATTTAAATGTCTTTCATTTTTGATCAGTGTTGTATTATCAATGATCAGTAGATGACCTGTCTTCTCATTCTATTGTATTCTGTACTATTTATATACAATGCAATATATACAATGACTAAATAAATGAAAAATAAAACAAAATCATCTAAAATCATTTTTAAATTATACAAAGACTACAGAACAAAAAAGATTTTTTTACTTATTTGTATCACCAAGAATTTTAATATTATCCCTAACTGTGTGTGTGTATTGTATTTCTTTTTGTGTCTTTTGCGGGGTGTAGAGTTTGAGTGGCGTTTGGGCGAGTGGAGCACATGCAGCGCTTCCTGTGGTAACAGAGGGTCTCAGATGAGGAAGGTACGATGTCTGACGTCAGAGGGCCAAGAGATGCCTCATTCAATCTGTCATCATCTTCCCAAACCAATCAGTCAACCACGGCCGTGCAACCTCCTGGACTGCCCTCCCAGGTACACATCCCTAAGCAAATAATAAAAATCCTTAAAGAAACAGCTTACCCAGAAATGCTGAAAATGTACTCGCCCTCACGCCATCCAAGGTACAGATGAATTTGTTTCTTCATGGGAGCATTTGGAGAAACTTAGCATTATATCACTTGCTCACCAATGGATCCTCTGCAGTGAATGGGTGCCGTCAGAATGAGAATCCAAACAGTTGATAAAAAGTAATCCACAAAACTCCAGTGCATCAGTTAACATATTCTTAAGCAAAATGCTGTGTGTTTGTACAAATCCATCATTAAAGCATTTTAACATTGAACCATCACTTCTGGCCAAAATACGAGTCCATAATCCATAATAACACTGTCTTCAGGGAAGAAGTACATCCACTGTTATTGTCTCACATCAAAATCCACCAACATATTTTACAAAACTGGAATGTTTTCGCTTGTAAATCTGTGTATATTTCTCTCCTGATTCAGACTAAGTTAATTTTTCACTGGAAAAACAATATTATGAATAATCTAATCCAATAGATTCTTACAAACAAGACATTAATTGAAGGACTGGAGTCGTGTTCTGGATTATTGTAATGTTTCATCAGCTGACGGCACCCTTTCACTGCAGAGCATCCATTGAGGAAGCGATGCTAATGTAACGTTAAATTTCTCCAGATATGTTCCCATGAAGAAACAAACTCATCGTAGATGGCCTAAGAGTCGATGCATTTTCAGAAAATGTAAATTTTGAGGTGAACTATTCCTTTAATAATATGCAGCATTTGTCTTGACTCAGTCAGCATGAGAAAAAACCAACGAGGATTGCGTGCAATGTGAAGAAATGCATAAAACTGTCATGTTCTGCAGTCAAACCTAGTGTATAATTAGCCCAGTTCTCTTACCGTTAGCGATTCAGAAGTCAGACACAGTGACAGCCACTCCGTCTTTGATAAACGAGCATCTACTGATGGATCTCTCTATAGACTTTAATATAAAGAGAGCAGAACCCTTCACAAGTCTGCAAGCTGTGATGCATTTGACTGTGAGCAGCACCCCGGTCCTCTGATTCCCAGCCAACGTGCCTCTCTCCATCAAACAACCCATCTATCATTCCCTTCCCAGCATCAGTCTTTTCAGGGGCCGTGCAGACGCTCAACGAAGCACATGAATCAAGCTGTATGAGTCCAATGGGGCCGGAGAAGCTTTTATCAGCTGTCAGTGTAAAAGAGCTTCTTTTTGTCAGTGCACTGGTCTGGCCAGAGAAACCCCTGTGGGTTTTTACCATTTTGACACGATGCAGAGAAATCAGAACATTTAGAATAAAAAAAGTATTGTGAAAATCTTTATCACCAGGTTCAGAAATTAACTTTTTCAATTTAGGGGCAATATTTACCCACTTGGATTGATTTCCAGGACCTTTTTTAAGGAGAAATTGTATAATTACCTTTATTAAATGTATCTGTGGTCACTTTAATGTCAAATGTAACCAGACTGTTACCAAAAGTATTTTGTCAACATCAACAAATGCCTTCTTTACTCTGCAAAGATGGAACAGAAGCTGCATCTGACATGTTTACACATAAACTGCTTAATGCTGCTCAAAGGTGGCATGCATGTATTTACACAGCATTTGCATAATGTTAAACAACCTTCATGAAGTATATCAATTAATATATAAATTATAAACGCTATTAAAAAAAACACTGTTAAAAACAGATAAAAAAAGGTGCAATGTACCATATTAATATGAAAGAAAAATGCCATATTTATTTATTTTACCTGTATTTTGAATTTTGGACTTCCTTGTGCTATGTTGTAGGGTTCACGGAAAGTCAGTAAAATTACTGGATAAAATCCTGGCAGAAAATTACCAATTTATTTTTTAAATTGTGCTGCAATATTATGACAGAAGTCAATGTTGATTATTGCTCTTGATTTTGTAATAATGTTTATTAATGTCTATTAATATAATAAAAAAAAATGTTTGTGTTATAATGTTATATTTTTGTAGGCTACACAGACAAAACAAGCTATTTATGAATTAGTTTATTGCTTTTTACACAAAATCAAGACTTTATATTGGTTATTTTCATCGCATGGTTCTTCAAACCGGGAATAAATGATACAGAAAGTAAGTAAATTCCCCATCACTAAAGCGCTCATTGGCTTTAGTCTATCACGAGTTATGCATTTTCACAAAAAAATCCCATAAAAAATTTCAGCTTCAGTGTCTTCACTGCAAAATGAATCTCATTCATAATATCTGCAGTTTGTTGTTTAATGATGATAGAATTGGCAAAAGAGTGCAGAATTCCTTTTCAGTGGTGACTAATCTACTCACTTCTGATTGGCTATTGCGTTCATAAGCTCAAGAGAAACTTGTGTGATTGGTTCGAATGCTGATGCAACATGAGCAGATCTAAATGCAATGGCACAATAGACACTTTTCTTTCAATTGCACATTTCACTTTAATCACAAGAACCTAATAGAGTTAGTCTATTTGTACAGGGGTATTTTTAGAATTTTCTTGATTTTAGTGGCATTTTCCCCCAAGCCTCAGTTACTTTCAATGTATCGCCATTCTTTTTATAACGACTTTGTAAAATGTCATTTGCACTTCTGTAAAGGGATCGTGTTAGTTTTGCCCATTTCATCTTGGTTACATCAGCAAATTGCTGATAGTTAATAATGATAATTTGCACCAGGACACATTTCAAAAAAATTTTAAAAAGCAAAATGTTGCCTTTACAAGAGCAATTATTGAACTGAATGATATTAGCATGTACTTTTCATATAAAAGTAAGCAGGAGTTTTTTGCAGAGAAAAATATTCTAGCTTGAATCATTAGCATAGTCCACGTTTCATATGGTGCGCTGATTGATTGAGGGTTTCAGGGTTTCTCGGAGAACACAGGATAGATAGTGCACACGACTTCTATACGTCCATGCCAAAAACATCATCTGATTATTGCCATGCGTCTGGACTCAGCGCATGAATCATATGGCTCTGTGAAAGCGTTTAGCGTCAGTTCAGAGCCGTCAGCGGGAGATCCTCTCACAAAGCGTGTCTTTGTTACTGCTTCTTGCGCTCTAACACAACCCCAAATGCCCCGCAGAGGCTCCCAGCTCCCCAGTGACTCGGGTACAAGCTGTGCTTTTTTAAAAACCAAATATATCCAGCCATACGTATCCACTGTTGAAATGTATGGAGATATATATTCTTGTCGGTTTGGAATGGCATGTATCCAGAGTTAGCTAGAAGTTTGAGGTTTGTTAGCTTTGTGTTTAACTGTGCGAGTGCAAAGAAAATTGCTAATATGCAGCTAGATAAATGTCAAATCTATTATAGGATGCTACAGGTGTGAAGATAAATCATGTACTGTAATAATTCAAATGACATTTAACTTAATTTTTTACTGTCCATAATGTTGTTTTTACAGATAAAGTTTGTAATTTTTACAGCACTAAATGGAATTGAAATGGCAAAAATAGTGCATTGTAATAATAATTTTTAACCAATTTTAAAGCACTTCTGACTTTGAAATATGTTCTTTCTGTATATGTCAGTTGTGATTAATGAGCTTGAAGTATAGCAGCAATTTAATTTGGCTGTACTCCATACATTGAAAGCATTTATACATAAAATTGATTCACAAAAGGCTAAATAAATTTGTATGCTTTTGAGATGGAAGCTGATCAAAATTAAAACTCATGAAATGCATGCTTTTTGATGCTTTAAATTGGTCAAAATTTACAGAAAACACTTTTACAGTGTTACTATGTATAATATATATATATATATATATATATAAAATATAAAAAATACTGTTTTTAAACTTATCCTGAGAACAACAAAGCATTGCAGTTTCACAAAAATATTATAAACTGTTTTCAATATTTATAATAATTTTAAAAATGTTTCTTGATCATCAAATCAGCATATTAGATTGATTTCTGAAGGATCATGTGACACTGAAGACTGGAGGAATTATGCTGAAAATTCAGCTTACGATCACAGGAATAAATTACATTTTAAAATATATTGAAATAGAAATGAGTTTTTAAATTCTATTTACATTTGACTATTTTACAGTATTTTTTATCAAATAAATGCAGTCTTGGTGGGCATATATAAGAGACTTCTTTCCAAAAAATAAAAAATAAAATCTTACCAACCCGAAACTTTTGATCATACTGAATACTGTCGTTTCTACTGTATACTACAAAGATAACATCAAACAGGAGTATGCTACATTATCACATGGCCTCATTATGTTGCATATTTATTCAGTGAATAGCATACAGTTATGATCCATATTTTTTGGCAGTCTGACTAAGAAACCGATGTGAAATCGTGACTTCTGGCTCATCAGTCCACTGGAACTGGAAGGTCAAGTTGAGTGCATTGCATTGTGGGATACACTTATACAGTGTGCTTTGTTACATACTGCACATTTAAAAAAAATATAGGTCATCTGCATATTTCATGCATAATGAAAATTTCTAGCTGATTGCGCAGTATTTCATATTTCATCAAATGAGTTTTTAAATAAATTTGAAGCTCTCCTAACTGTTTTTGCTGTATCTGTCAGTTGGGTGTCAACAGTATGGTCCAGATGCTCCAGTTCCTGTGGGCAGGGCTTCAAAGAGAGGCGGGTTTCCTGTCAGCAGGTGGAGGCCTCAGGGAGCGTGAGGGTTTTGTCCAGCTCACCATGTGAAGGATCTCGTCGGCCTGAGGACAGGGAAGAGTGCAGCTCACACACGTGTGTGGAGTGGCTCACCGGCACCTGGGGCAAGGTACGTTTATTGCCACATTTACATTAATTTTAACCTCTTAATGTGAAGCAATGATATAAAATAGTGTATGTAAGTAGTGATAGATCAGTATATTAGTGGCTATTTTTGAGATCATTAGCTTTGCCCGGTAGCAAATATAGCAGATATTCTACATATTGATACTGATGGTAAGCAATAAAAACCCATATTGGTCAGCAATTATCCATAATTATTTTATATTCTCTGGATTTACTGTTAAACCTTAACATGAGCTTGCAAAACTGGAATCTTTTGATTAGAATGTTCAAAACAGTTACAGAATCTAAAAATATAAATATGACCCTGGACCACAAAACCAGTCATAAGGGTCAATTTTTTGAAATTGAGATTTATACATAATCTGAAATCTGAATAAATAAGCTTCCCATTGATGTGTGGTTTGTTAGGATCGGAAAATATTTGGTTGAGATACAACTATTTGAAAATCTGGAATCTGAGGGTACAAAATTTTTTTAAATATTTGAGAAAATCAAAAGTTGTCCAAATTAAGTTCTTAGCAATGCATATTACTAATCAAAAATAAAATTTTGATATATTTGCAGTAGGAAATTGACAAAATATCTTCATGGAACATGATCTTTATTTAATATCCTAATGATTTTTGGCATAAAAGAAAAATCTATAATTTTGACCCATACAATGTATCTTTGGCTATTGATACAAATATACCCCAGTGACTTAAGACTGGTTTTGTGCTCCAGGGTCACATATAACATTCATGTTATTTGCCAGATACCCATAATCAGTTTTACGTAGCTTATGCCTGTTTAGTATCAGAGCAGCTGTGTTTGTTCAGTCCCCTCCTCATCATATTTACTGTGATGGTAATGCGTGTTCACAGTGCACAGGTCGATGTCTGGGGCCTGCAGTGGCCACGCAGAGCAGAAGCGTCTCATGCAGACACTTCAGCAACTCCACGTCCAAAACCTGCGACCCAAAAGAAAGGTGCCAGACTTATGCAATATTCAGCATCACTCATTCTCACATGCACAGCTCAGTTAACGTGTTATTTCTCGTGATCTGGTTCTCGAACACCTTTCAGGCCGTCATCCATGAGGAACTGTTCGTCTGAGATGTGCGATGTACACTGGAAGGTGTTCCCGTGGAGGACGTGTACAGCGGCGTGTGGCAGCGGCTTCCAGTCCCGTCGAGTGGAATGCATCCATCGGCAGAACAAGAAAACCCTCCCCGACCAGCACTGTGCCTGGCAACGGCGGCCTTCTACCTGGCAACACTGCAACATCACTTCCTGTGGCAGTGAGTCTCTTAAAACACCTTGTTATAAACCAGAGCGTCAGCATGGTTCGGGGAATGTTTTCCCTCGTTCGGCACCTTTAGAGCATTCATTTTTTATTAGGGAAAATATTAGCGACCTGAGGGCCAAATATATTGGCTTGTTCCATCACTCTCGAAATCCAAGTTATCACAGCGTCCCAAGAGAACTCGCTCTCGTTCGCAGGTTTTTCTTCCTTTTTTTTTTTTTTTTTAAGCTCGGTCATTTCAGGAATCCTGTCTGTCCAAACATCTGCTTTTTGTTCTTTGCTCTTCTGCGGTGAAACTTAATGAAACATCATTTTTGTGTCACCTAACTTGTTTCTTTTGCAGAAATGTTTAATAAAACAACACCAATAAATGAACTTATATTGTTTTTAGAGTGTGAAGCCATGGTCACACTAGACTTTAAGCATGAAATGTTGCTTCACACCGCAGCGAACAGGATATGATATCACACTCTAAGGATTCTCTTTTTGAGAAAAAATAAATTACTAAAAACAAAAAGTGGAAATATACTGTGAGCAGCAACACTGCTTAGTTTTCTTTGCTTGAGGTCAGTCTGTGACCTTTAGATCCTCAAACGTCCTTGTGCTATGGGAATTTGGAGGTCACCAAACCTGAATTTGAAATGTAGCAGAGGACAAAATTAATGTGACTGAGTTTGCATTTCTGCTTTCCCACCATTCTGTGCGTATTAATGTCATTGGAGCAAGTCCCAAAATTTCACAATAATCTTTGTGAAAAATCAATCCAAGATCCTAGGTGGACAAAGCAAGAGGAACAGGAGCAGGTGTTTCACATCAGATATGTTACTGTAGGGTGTATGTAGCAAGGTTCGTTAGATACGGGACGGAGGAGGCGGGAACCGACTCAACATAAACATAAACTTTAATTAACAGCTCAAAAATGAACAAGCAAAACATACACAAAACATAAAGCGTTCTAGGCCTGGTCCTAATTTATTAGCACTCACATCACCAACTTATTTTATTTCATTTTTTATTTTAAAATTTATTATTTATATTATTATATAATTTTATTTTAAAAATTTTAATAACAATTAATAATAATAATTACTATTATTATTATTATTATTATTATTAAAGACCTACAAAAGACTGAGGACTGCCATTATTATTTACTGTATCTTTTCATATTTAAATTAGATTTTAACTAGTTAATTTATTCATAGTTAATTCAGTTCATTTCATTTTCTTGTATTTTATCATTTATTATTTATATTATTATTATTATTTTTAAAATATTAATAACAATTATTAATAATGAATAATAGTTATTATTAATATTATTAAAGACCAACAAAAAACTTAGGACTGCCACAAACTAATTTATTTTATCTTAATGGTGGATTATAAAGTAAATAAAAAGTGTTCATATATTTAACTTATATGAAAATATATTAATAACAATGAATAATAAAGAATAGTAGTTATAATAATAATTAAAGACCAAGAAAAGACTCAGCACTTACATTATTATTTATCTTCATATTTAAATGAGTTTTTATTCAACTAGTTCATTCATTCCAAGTTAATAACATATTTAAATGTTGTTGTTTACAAACTCATTTGTGTAAATAACTTCTCTTTTCTGATTATTTGTCTGTATTTTAATACGTTGAAATGTGCATTTGTTTGCCAATTAATGTGCTTTTGAAAATTGTATTTTGAATAAGCTTTGTTTTGCTTCTTTAGGTGAGTGTAAGGACAGAACCCACTACTGTCCTGTGGTGAAACGGCTCAAGCTTTGCCTCGTGGATCTGTACCGGCAACGCTGTTGCCAGACCTGCTCACAGGACACCAACCCCACCTAGTGACCGCCAGAGGCACAAGAGCCCAAACCAACAGACGCCCTTTTCAGTCACCGCACTGATTGTCTCTCATAATACAGAATATTGTTAAATCGTACAAACAAAAAGGACACCTGGAGTGTATGGACTAAAAGATATCTGGACTACACTTCACTGGATGCTTTCCCTCAATCATCCGAAGTCAAAAGAGAAAATCACTTGATGAGATTCGAAACTTCTCTCTTCACCAGCTTTCTCTGCAGATCTCATTTTATCTTGCCCTGAAAGTGATATTATATGTGTATTAATTTAAGATTTTTTACTTGTGAATATGAGAGAACAAATCTTATCGGACCATTCACCAATGTGAAGGAAATATAAAGGCCTCTTGGGTGTACAAGATGCACTGATACTAATAATATCAGTAGTACACAGCTTGGAGTATTAAGAGAGACATTATCAAATCAATTTTTTTCCTACCTTGAAGTCAACATGAAATGCTGTCACAACCCATTTTACCTTTCTAATCTGATTACTTCAAAGGCAAACAGCATATTCAACAAGAAAAATGTGGGGCGGGGCTTATTGTATTTATTTAGCATTTGATTGTCAGGTGGTAAGAGGGGCGGAGTTAGGGAGTAAGAAGGATATGTGATGCCAGGCGAAAAGGGAAATTGTTTCAGAGGGAAGCAAGTTTTATGGAAGTTTATTTCCACCATGGAATGAAAAATAAAAACAGTAATTCTGACTTTTTTTTACTCATCTTACAAAGTATTTTTCTTTTTCAAATATCACATCCGAGTATATATCTCACAATTCTGACATTTTTCTTGCAATTCTGAGGAAAACGTCAGAATTGCGAAGTATAAACTAGTAATTCTAAGAAGAAAAGGCTGAATTGTGAACTATAACCTCACAATTGGGAGAAAAAAAAAAATCTGAATTTGGAATATTGTCTACCAAGGAATAAAAAAATAAAATAAAATGTAACTCACAATTTGGACTTTTTTTTCTCTTCTTAGAATAGCAAATTATAAACTCACAATAAGAGTTTTCTTCTCAAAATTGGAAGTTTGTATCTCATAATTCTGAGTTTATATCACAAAAAAGTTCTGAATTGTGACATAAACTGATATAAAAGTCACAATGAACTTTTCATTTTTTTTTTTATAAACATTACAAAAACAAATACAGCAGCAAGTAAAAAGTGTCCATTTTGTTTTCATGTTAACTCTAATATTAAATGATGTTTTAATATGGACGTAGAATGTATGACAGAAAACCCGTTGACTGATTGAAATGGCATGTGCCATAAAAGTCACATTTCTCCAGCCGTCTTTTAGATGTATGTTTTGTGTTCAACCAATGTGCTGCATTGTAAAATATGTCTTGTATATAATGTGTTTTTAAGTGCAATATTGTACATTGAGTGTAGAAAGTTTGGACTTTATTTTCTTACTTGGTTTAGTTTGTCTTTATAATCCATATTTAAGATTAAACCCAACACAGACCTATGTACTTATAGCACTTGAAGTGAATTATCCATATCTCTAATATAATGGTTTCCTACTGGACTTTATGCATGCATTTTAAGTACATCAACACATATTGTACATAAGCCACTCACTGAATTTATCCATGAATTTAATCTATTGCATTTTATTGCTACAGTATGTGGAGAAAGTGCCGCTACATGACTCGGTTAAGGAAGCGCAAGTTTTGTTTCTGTACATGTCAATATTGCAAACAGTCTATGTGATACAAAAACAATAAATACAGTTTTACCAATCAGTTTATATATCTTTAGAATTATTGATCTTTGTATTCTATATTTTGGTTAAAACATTAAATTATTGTGTATTGCAAAAAGCGTGTTTTATGTGGTTAACTAAACTGTTGTTCAAAAGGCCACATTTATTTGATAAAAATACAGTAATATTGTGAAATATTATTACAATTTAAAACAATTATTTTCTGTTTCAATACATTTTAAAAAGTAATTTATTCCTGTGATGTAAAGCTGAATTTTCAGCACCATTACTCCATTACACCTTCAGAAATGATTCTAATATGCTGATTTGCTGCTCGAGAAACATTTCTGATTATTATCAATGTTGAAAACAGTTGTGCTGCTTCATATTTTTGCGGTAACCTAACCGTGATACATTTTTTAAAAGATTCTTCAAAAGAACAGCATTTATTTGAAATAGACATCCTTTGTTACATTATAAATGTCTATGTTGTCACTTTTGAATAATTTAAAGTGTTCTTGCTGAATAAAACGTTTAATTTCATTTAAACAAAATTTACCGCAAACCTTTATATGATAGTGTAGAAGTGATTTTGATACTGAACTAATTAATTGGTATTGTCAAAAACTGATTTATGACATATTATACTACTTTCACTGCATATTTTACTGCAGTTTCTTCCTATTGAACATTTTAAATTAGCTAGAATTTTAAACTCTGCATAATCAATGTTTTATGAAAGATAGTTCAACCCACTGACCTTTAACCATAATTCATTAAGATTCCCCGTAGGATTACAATAATTTAAAGAGATCACACTGTATGCTAGTTTCCTTTTATAGAAACAACATGATGACTTTCTTAAGCTGTCAGGACCATTTCCTGTGGTGTCTCAATCTTGTCAGCAGACCTCATCTTGCGGAAGAAGCGGTGGCCTCGATCGTCGTAATTATCGAAAACAAACCCCGGCGGAGACTCGAAACTGGCTGGACACACGCTGATCTTCTTGGGTGTGAACTCAGTGCGGTACATGGTGTCATTCTGTAGGGGAGCGTCGGTCCGCAACGGTGCATTTTGGGGCTTGAAGCTGAAACTAGGCTGAGCTTCATGCTGAACGAAATGAGCCCTGAAGGTGGTCAGATCTTCCATTTTCCCACTGGCACGCTGGATTTCCTCTGGTTTCCGGATCATGCTTTGACGGGGAGCCGCCCACGGCTGGAAGTCGTCTCTCATGGTGGTGTTGCCCTGAAAGGGCCCAGAGGACTTAGTTGGAAGTAAGAAGGGTTTGGCGGAATGGAAGGGCTGGATTTGGTGCTTGATGTAGTCAGTGTGCGAGGTGGTGGTCAGGTCCATGTGCTTCGTTGGACTCATATACTCCACCGACTTCTGCACCTGTCGGAGGGATACGGGCCACTGCTGGAAACGGTCACGGAATTCCGTGCTGCCCTGGAAGGGCTTGTTGGAGGCCACTTTGAGCGGCTCAGGCTTGCAGCTTTTGGTCGGCGGACTCAGCAAGCCTTGATAGTCTTGTCGATGGGTGGTGAGGTCCTGGAAAGGTTGGCTGCTGGGTGTGTATTCTACTGGCGGTTTAACGTATCGGGCTTCCAGAGCATGCGGAACATAGGAGAGCTTGTTGCTGGTCATGTTTTCGAAAGGAGCATCGGATAGCTTGGCTATGTTAGGGGGCTTGTAGCTCTCACGAGGGACGAGGCCTCTGTGGACGAAATCATCCTGGAATGTCGTGGAATTCCCAAACTTTGTAACAGGGGGTTGATACAGTGTGTCAGGCTTAGTCAATTCCCGTCTACTGATCTCCCACTGACGAAAATCCTCTTTAAAAACATCATACAAACTTTTACTAAAAAACAAAGGCATTTGCTGTAATAACTTTTTTTTATGCATTTCAGCTTTTGTACTGTATACTGAAAATATTGTTGGCTTTTATGATATACTATCATTCACACTGTATATTTGGGGTTGGTAAGATTTTATAATGTTTTTAAATTAAGTCTTCCATGCTCACCAAGACTGCATTTATTTCATCAAAAATACAGTAATATTGTGAAATATTATTGCAATTTAAAATAACTGGTTTCCATCTGAATATAATTTAAAATGTAATTTATTCCTGTGAGGCAACGCAAAATTTTCAGCATCACCAGTCTTCAGTGTCACATGATCCTTCAGAAATCTAAATTATAATACTATATATACTATATTATAATAATGCTGATTTGCTGCTCATTAAACATTTCTTATTACTATTATCTGGTATTTTTGCGGAAATCTTTTTTTTTCAGGATTCTTTGATGAATAGAAAGCTCAAACAAACAGCAAAGTCTTAACTGTCACTTTTGATCAATTTAATGCATCCTTACGGAATAAAAGTGTTCATTTCTTAAAAAATGTATAAAAAAAACTAACAAACAAATCTTACTCACCCTATACTTTTGAACACTAGTGTTTATGATGTGCCTTATAAGCTGCTGAGTATAAATTCATTTAAATCTAAAAATACTTGATTTAACATAAATAACAGCAGATACCTAGATAAGGTTATTAATAAAAAATGCTAAAGTAGTTCAGTGTGTGTATTCTGAAACTGTAGGCTCACATGATCTAACTGACCTAGATTGTCATTACCTTTATAGGTGGGTACGGTGTCCAGTTTTGCATTTGTGGTATGTACTCTCTCTTTAGGACGTGAAGGAACAAATGGTTGCATTTCATATGGGTTGAAGTCTTGTTTATAGGTCGTTCCTAAGTCAATCTCCCCAGGTTTGGGCTTGTACTCGGCCTGCGGCTTCTTAGGGCGAGGGGTGACCACATACGGGACATAGTCTGTCCTGAGAAAATGAGAAAACAAAAAAGATTATATGATGACCTGAAGCCTATAGAAAGACATGAGGAGCTGTTCTAACATCTAGTGTGCTGCCACTTTATTAAATTATTTGACTAAAGATTAGCCACGAATTCCCAGAATGTACCTGAATGTGGTTGTTCCTTCCATCGTGTCCTGATGAGCTTTATACTGCAGTTGGGGCTTGATGCTCTTGGGCCGCGTGTGCCCTTTATAGGCAGGATACTTCTCTGAGTACTCTGTCAACACATTAGTCTTACTGCCTTTCTTGTAAAGTGCTGTGGGCTGGTGTGTGCAACGGTGGCGGCTGAAGATAAGGGAGAAGCATTTAAAATAACATTATGCTTTTGAGAAGGCATAAACTCATTATTATGTCTTTCTCTCAGTTCCCGCAGTACTTTTACTGAACATGTTTGTGGAGTCCAGGGCAACAGCTATACAACAAACTCTGTCACTGACTAAAGCCTCCATCCTATACACATAAATACACTTGTTTCTTCATATTATTTTCTTTTTACTGCATTTCCTTCAATCTGAAAACAATTAAATTAAATTAAATTAAATTGACTACCTGACATTTTCTTCACTACTTCCCTATTAATTATGCAACGGTATAAAACAAAATATATATATATATATATATATATATATATATATATATATATATATATATATATATATATATATATTTTTTTTTTTTTTTTTTTTTTTTTTTATAAAATATTGTAAAATTAATTATTGCAATGTATTTGTTTTTAGTTTCAAAACCATTATTAAAAGGTACTAAAATTAATTTAATATTAAATTATGTCCGTCAAGATTTGTTTTTTAGCGTTACTTGATAGTCGGCCCATCAATTATTCAAAACTCCTTCTCGGGCTTCAACCATTACTACAAACACATTAAAAAAATACTCTTACCCACAGCTGCACATCTCACAGATACAGACACGCGTCATTTTCCTCGGTTTTATGAGGAAAATTGTGAATTTCCCTCACTTTCACACTGCTTCACTAGCGTTTGTCTTGTACGGAGCGTCCCGTTTCCCTGGCAACTACTGTTTGCAGCGTCCTGATGACGACGCAGCTTAACGTATTACGTCTGACGCGTGCGACGGCCACGACGCACGTATGCGCTTCCTGGACTGGAGGAAACATGTGAGTATCTGTTGTCATTCTGAGGATATCAAAGTTTATTCAGGGGAGAGAAACGGTGAATATCAGTTTTATTTCTGCTGAGGATGCGCGTTTAAATTTGACGGTAATATATATGTTTGCGGCGAATTTTCGGTTTGTTTAGCAGTCTGTCAATCTTAGTTGAATGGATGTTGTTTTGAAAACTTGTGTCAAATGAGTGTCTGAATGAGTGAAATAAAGTGCCGAGATCTTTCATTTCTCAAAAAACACACGCGGGTTTGTTTTGAAAGAACGGCATTTAAAACCTGATCGACTTCAAAGCCATATTTTCTGTTTAAGAAAGAATTTGGCCACACACAAATTGCATTATATAACAAAATGTCAAATCAAGTGGCGTAGCGCAAGCACACACACAAAACATTTCACAAAAAGAAGGTTTGAAATGATAAAGCAGTTGACATATTGTTAAAAGATTAGTCATCTGATGCTGCCTTCAGCTCTTTTATAACATTTCTAACCATTCAGGGTTGATTTTATGTCCACTTTTCATCCTTTACCATAATTCTGTATGACAGCCCTCTTTATATGTCATTATATTTTGTATTTATGACAATATACTTTCAAAATAGTATTGCACGAAAGACAGTGAGTGCCTCTAGAATATATGTGACCTTGAGATTTATGAATCATCTGAAAGCTGAATAAATAAGCTTTCCATTTATTTATGGTTTGTTATGATAGGATAATATTTGTCTGAGATACAACTATTTGAAAATCTGGGATCTGAGGGTGGAAAAAATCTAAACATTTAGAAAATTGCCTTTGAAGTTCTTAGCAATGCATATTACTAATCAAAAATGAAGTTTTGATATATTTACTGTAGGAAATTTACTAAATATCTTCATGGAACATGATCTTTACTTAATATCCTAATGATTTTTGGCATAAAAGAAAAATCTATAATTTTGACCCATACAATGTATTTTTGGCTATTGCTACAAATATACCCCAGTGACTTAAGACTGGTTTTGTGCTCCAGGGTCACATATAGCCTACATCTTTCTTTTATTTCAGGATATCCTAAAAAAAGAGATTTTTTAATTTTATTACAATAGAATAAATTCTAAATAAATGCTAGGGGAAAAAAGATCTGTTGTTATTGTACTACAATAGCTTGAGCAGCATTTGTTTGCAGATGGCACTTGTTTTGATATTGTGTTATAATGCAGCGACACTCATATCTTTTTAAGCAACTTAAGCACTTAAGCTTTTTGGGATTGCTATATATGCATTTGCACTAATAATGAAGTGATCTTCATCTTTTGTGCTTCATCTTCATGGTATAGAAAGTCAAAATGGGTCACACAAGTTTGGAGAAGATAATTGCACTGCAGAAGAAAACATCTCAGATCAGGAATCTGTGTATTCTTGCTCATGTAGATCATGGTGAGTTTAAAGGATGCTGATATGAGTCAGGTCTTTGTTTTTATTAACTGTTAGGCATCTACCACAAGATTCTGGTCAAAACTTAAAACTTTGTGTTTGTAAATGTGTGTTTCCCATAGGGAAGACGACATTAGCAGACTGCCTTGTGGCGAGTAATGGTATTATATCCAGTCGTTTAGCAGGAAAGGTAAGTGGACCTACAGAGAATTATCAGTGATTAGCCTAATAAAAATCTGCACAATTACTAATGCTTTTCCAACATGTCTTTGTGTGTTAAACACACAATAAAAAATACCAAATAAACACCAAATTAAAAAAAAAAAAAAAAAAATTAATGATAAAAATGTGTTTTATCTACATCTTGTCATTAGTGTTGTTATTGTTAACTAAAAGTGTTAAAAATATAATTTGCTAATTTAAATAAAGCTTAAAAAACTATAAAATATAAATATTAGATGAGAAGCTTAAATTTACAAAACTTAAACAAAAAATAAGTAAAAAGTTGAAATAACAGAAATAAATGTTTAAGTTAAAGTACGTTAAGTTAATAAAAATGAATAAAATATAATAAAAAATGACAAAAGCACATAACTAAATGGGTAAAACCTAAGCTAAAACGAAACCTGAACATATAAAAAGTTCATTAAAAATGGTTACATATTATATAATATTATATAAATAATAATAATTTTAACTCAAACATTATAACCTTCAGTCCAGTTCAGTGAGCGAGTGAATCATCTGAGCTGATTCAAACCAACGACTCCTGATTCCTGAAAGCTATTCAGACTAATCTAATAGTAAACCAGTTTGTCTATACATTCAAATGTATTACATAAACATAAAGCAATTTATGTGAAAACTGTAGAACATGTTGCACTCTGTGTCAAACAAACATAGTCCTTACTCCAACTCTAATCATTAGCAACCCATAAAGTCAGAGGGAAATAACTGGGGTGCTTAATTTAGAAAATAGGGTCCCACTTTATATTAAGTGGCCTTAACCACTATGCAATTACATTTAAATTAATAATTTGTTACAATGCACTTATTGTGTACATGCACATTTTTACATTGTACTTATATTCTAAAAAAATACTTGCATGTAGTTACATCTGTAATTAATTTCTGTAATTACATTTAAAGTGATGTGACGTATAGCCAAGTATGGTGACCCATACTTGGAATTTAACCCATCCAAAGTGCACACACACAGCAGTGAACACACACACACTGTGAACACACACCCGGAGCATTTATAATTACACTATTGACTCATCCCTTACACCTTAACCCATCCTTAAACCTACCCATACCACCAAACCTGTCCTTAACCTTAACCTTACCCATATCCCTCTTCAATAGCAGCAAAAGTGTTTTGCAATACAATACAAACACAATAAGTACATTTTACTTATTTTTTTTGATGTAAGTACATAGAAGTTAAGGCCACCTAATATAATGTGGGACTGAAAATAGTGTTACATTAGACTTCATGCAAAATACATTATCTGGTCACACTTTATATTAGGTGGCCTTAACTACCATGTACTTGCATCAAAAAATAAGTACAATGTACTAGGGATGCTCTGATCATTCGGCCGGAGATCGGTATCGGCCGATCAGCACATTTTATGACTCGATCGGTACTCATGCGTTTGGCCGATCTCACGAACCGATCGCAATTTGATGACGTCAACGCGTGAGGACATATATATGCTGCAAGTCATTTCGGTTACGTATGTAACCACGGTTCCCTGAATAGGGAACGAGATGCTGCGGTGACGTCACCGTATGGGAACACCATTTGGTGTGACGAATGTCTGAAGCCCTGTACCATCCGCCAGTCCTATTGGCCAAATAGCGCTTGGCACCGCTTTCCGTATGCGTTAGCATAGTATACCTGCGTGCCGCGCGCTATTTCACTCAGATTTCACGGAAACTAAGGAACTAAGGAAACGCTATCAATGGTACGGAAGAGCCTGAACCGCAGCATCTCGTTCCCTATTCAGGGAACCGTGGTTACATACGTAACCAAGATGTTCCCTCTCATAGGTCACTTCAATGCTGCGGTGACACCGTAGGGGAATGCTATACCATCACACCTGACGGACCTGAGATAGCTGGGGTCCGAGGAAAGCATCTTCTCAAATGGAAAGAACCCGGGAGCCAGGAGCTGTCCTCACATCCAGACTGTAGAATTTGACGAAAGTGCTCGCTGAGGACCATCCTGCCGCAGCACATATATCATCCATAGAAGATCCACTAAGGAAGGCTTGTGACGAAGCCACCGCCCTTGTGGAATGAGCTCAGATTCCCAAAGGCGAAGCTAGCATGTGCGCCTCATAGGCTAAAATTAAATTAAATTAAATTAAATTAAATTTGTTTTTATTTGTCACATACACAATTATACAGAGTATAACCAGCAGTGAAATGTGTGCTCTGCATTTAACCCATCCAAGTGTACACTCAGTAGCGAACATACACCCGGAGCAGTGGGCAGCCAACGCTGCGGCGCCCGGGGAGCAGTTGGGGGTTCAGTGCCTTGCTCAAGGGTCTCACCTCAGTCGTGGTATTGAGGGTGGAGAGAGCACTGGATATTCACTCCCCCCACCTACAATCCCTTCCGGACCTGAGACTCGAACCCACGACCTTCGGGTTACAAGTCCAACTCTCTATCCATTAGGCCACGACTGCCCCGCTGGATATAGCCTCAACCAGCCAACGGGACATGTGTTGCTTTGTGACAGCACAACCTTTATTTTTATTCCCAAAACAGATGAACAGCTGGTCGAACTCACGCAATTGGGCTGTATGATCAACATAGATTTTCAGGGCCCTCACAGGGCAAAGGCTTTGATTTTCTGACCCCACCTCCGTAGGGGAGAAAGCTTCTAAGAACACCTGCTGGAAGCGAGAAGTATTCGAAGCGACTTTAGGAACGTAGCCCGGCCTTGGTTGCAGGAAAACCTTCACGAATCCTGGTGCGAAGTCCGTGCACGAAGGTGAAATAGAAAGAGCTTGTAAATCCCCAACTCTCTTGAGGGAGGATAGCGCTAACAATAGGACTTTCTTTAGAGTCAGGATTTTTTTCAGTCACAGTTTCCAAGGGCTCAAAAGGATGTCCTGATAGCCCTTGCAATACAATGTACAGATCCCATGATGGAACTCGCGCAGGGCGGAAAGGCCGCAGCCGTCGTGAACCCTGCATAAATCGAGAGACCAGGGGATGACGGCCCACTGAAACGCCGTCTATGTATGCGTGGTTAACGGATATAGCTGCCACGTATACTTTAAGAGTGGCTGGCGTTACTCCCTCTGAAAAACGACTTTGAAGAAACTCCAGTACTGAAGCGATGGGGTAGTAAGCTGGATCCATATCACGATTCCTACACCAAGTAGTAAACTGTTTCCATTTGAAGGCATATAAACGTCTCGTAGAAACCGTTCTGGAATTAATTATAGTCTCGGTACCCTCCACTGAAAGACATATTAACTCATTCCCGTCTCAGAGGCCACACCCACAGTTTCCATAAATCTGGCAGATCATTCCCCGTGCTTGCGACAGCATGTCCTGTCTGAGGGGAATCTCCCACGGCGAGCCCGCTAACAGACCAATCAGTTCCGCAAACCACGGTTGAGTGGGCCATCACGGAGCTACCAGCATCAATCGCTCCACACTGTCCGACCGTATTCTGGATAGCATTGCTGGAATTAGCCGGATCAGAGGAAAGGCATACAAACTGGTTCTGGGCCATTCGTGGGCTAGAGAGTCCAGTCCCAGGGGCGATGAGGGGAATAGGGAGTACTATAGCGGGCAATGCGTAGTCATGCTCGATGCGAATAAGTCCACTTTCGCTTCTCTAAACACTTGCCATATGCAGCTCACCGTTTGAACCACTCAGATCGACAGAAACCTGTCCTGAGTCCACAGAAGGACATTCCTCGCCAGCCTGCATATGGGGCGAGAGCGTAATTCTCCTTGATGATTCAAATAAGACACAACCGTTGTGTTGTCCATCCTGACTTAACACATGACGGCCGTTCAGCAGTCTTGAAAAATGTTGGAGAGCTAGAAAGACCGCTAGCAGCTCCAATCTGTTTATGTGCCACCCTCACTGTGCCTCCGTCCATGTTCCATGAGCTGGGCGTCCTTGACAAACAGCCCCCCAAACCTGTCAATGATGCGTCCGTCGTGACAGTCTCGCGGCAAAAACAGGCCCCCAATCAAACTCCTTCTCGGAGAAACTTGGACGACGTCCAGGTTTTTAACGTGAGAACACACCTCCGTGTCACCGAAATCGTTCGATGTGGATGACAACGGGGAGAAATCCTTTGGCTTTTTGTCCACCATTGAAATGGGCGCATGTGAAGTAAGCCTAGATGGATTACAGGGGACGCTGCCGCTATTAAACCCAAAAGTCTGAGGCACAAACTCACCGTCAATGTAGACCTGCTTTGAAGTGGCATGAGATGAATGACTGAACGCGCAGGGGAGACAATCGTGCCCTCATCACGTTAGGATCCAGATCTATCCTCAAAAAGGTTATCCGTTGGCAAGGGATCAGACCACTCTTTTTGAGATTCGTGCGTAAGCCCAGGCTGCTTAGATGATTTAGCACGAGATCTCGATGAGAGCGTGCTTGAGTCTTTCATTGCGCTAATATCAGCCAATCGTCCAGGTAATTTAGAACACGAACGCCCTGGAGCCGCAACGGGGCCAGAACTGGTGTGGGTGGTAGTGGCGCAGTGGATAAGACACATGCCTTTGGTGTGAGAGACCCGGGGTTCGAATCCACTGTGAGACACCAATGTGTCCCTGAGCAAGACACTTAACCCCTAGTTGCTCCAGAGGCGTGCGACCTCTGACATATATAGCAATTGTAAGTCGCTTTGGATAAAAGCGTCAGCTAAATGAATAAATGTAAATGTAGAACTGCGTCCATGCATTTCGTGAAGGTTCGTGGAGCCAGGGCTAACCCGAAAGGAAGAACACGGTATTGATACACTTTGCCCTCTAAAGCAAATCTGAGGAACTTCCTGTGTCTCTTGATGATCTGAATATGAAAGTATGTATCCTTCAGATTGATTGTGACAAACCAGTTGTTTGGTTGAATCTGAGACAGAATAGATTTTACCGTCAACATCTTGAATTTGCTCGTTCTGAGTGCAAGATTCAAAAGGCGTAAATCCAATATTGGTCGTAAGCCGCCATCCTTTTTTGGCACAACAAAATATTGGCTGTAAAAACCTGACTCCGTCTGAGAGGGGTGTACTTCTTCTATAGCCCCTTTCCTCAGCAGAGATGACACCTCTTGTCGCAGCACTGCGGTTTCTTTTGAACTCACGATCGGGGGAAGAATCCTGCGGAAAGGATGCGGGCCTTTTCCAAACTGAATGGTGTATCCGGAACGAATTGTGCGTAATACCCATTGCGAAATGTCGGGCAGGTGTTCCCAGCTGCTCGAAAATCCTTTAATGACCTCAAGACCTCCATCTGCGGCTGTGACATGTCCACATGTGTTAGAATTTCTGAGCACGGAAAACTCACGGAGTCCGTAAGAACGAGAACTGCATGTGTTAAGGTCGCTGTGTTTCGTTGTATTGGGTCCTGAAGCGTGTTTACGGCGTGTTCATTCCAACAGGCTGCATATCGGGCCCAGCTGCTAGCAACGAAGCGGTAGCTTTGTGGGCCGGCATAAATGGGCCGTTCTTGCCAGACCCTTGGGCCGTCCCTTGAACCCTGAAGGCTGAAGTGTGCAGATTGTCTGAGGGGGTGCTCGGAGTGGTGGCTCGCTCTAATGCTGTTCGAGGTGCGTTCTGCGGCGAGACAGTCAAAGTTTGAGCCTGGGGACTGCAGTGAGAGGGTTGGATACGCTTTAGCGGTCCAACAGCGGTCTCTAGTGGAGGGCATAGTCTCTAACAAACAGCAGAAGGATCAGGAACCGCTATTAGGAGCCTGAGGACGAGAGGTTTCGCCGTCGAGCTCAGGTCTAGTCTTTTCCACTGGCGTTGGCGAGCCGGTGGATAAGCCCTAGGACCCCAATCCTTATGAGGGGGTGCCGTAGGTTATGGCTCTTCTCACGGGGTGCCCCGTTGGCGGTGTGAAGACGATGAGCGCGAGCGCGCCATCAGCATCTGACGTCGCTCTATTTCCCTGGGTCTGTGCGGAATCAGCTGGCGGAAAGCGGCTGATTGCTGCTTCGCTGCCCTGAATTTCTCCACCACCGCGGTGACTAAATCTCCAAACAGTCCATCATTGGAGGTCGGGGCATCCATAAGAAAAGATTTGTCCTTTTCCTTTATGTCGGTGAGGTTGAGCCACAGGTGGCGCTCAACCGTCACCATCCCCGCCATCGAGCGGCCGACTGCTCGAGCGGTGTGCTTGGTGGCACGTAGCGCCAAATCCGTTGCCCACCGCAGTTCCTTCACAGCCTCCGGTGAGATGCCTTCTCCCTCATCGAGCTCCTTCAATAGCTCCGCCTGGTAGGCCTGAAGCACCTCCATCGAGTGGAGCTTGGCCGCCGCCTGACCTGCAGCCGAATAACCTCACCTGCAGCCATCACTTCGTGCGGTGCCCCGGGAACCGCAGAAGCGACACGGAGGGAGTTTGGACCTTGGAGAAAACGTCTACTCTCGAGCGCAGAACTTTCAGTTGCAGGCCGTCACAGTGGGAACATGTCGACAGGCCGCTAAGGGCCGCCTGCGCATGATGCAGGCCCAGACACACAACGCACCTGTCATGAATGTCCCCTGCCATGATAAACCTGCTATACGGATCCTTACATCTCCAATGACACATCCCGTCCGCGAAGAGGAGTTAAACACTGCTCGAGAAGAAAAAAAATATTGCTGAGAATGCAGGATGCTTTCTAGGGCACAAAAAAATTTTCTTTCGCTTTCCTGAAGGAAATAAAATCCGAGTGAAATGGCGCGCGGCACTTAGGTGGTGACAAGCGCTATTTGGCCAATAGGATTGGCGGCATGGTACAGGGCTTCAGACATTCGTCACACCAAAGGGTGTCTCTTGAGTCTTATATTGGACAGTATTAAACCTTATGAGTTACATCAGACTTCTCCATATTGGAGTTTAAATGTTTCTATTTATTTTGTCCTCTCTCTAACATTGGATAAACAAAACGTTCTCATCTTGAGCAGAAAAGAAAGAACAGTTTCAAAGTTTAAATTTCAACCTAGCCATCTAACAACAATTATTTATATATATATATATGTATGTTCTTAGCTTACAGATTAATAATGCAAAATGTAGATCAGAAATGTCTTGTTAGGCTACATCTGGTTTGAGTATTGGTTATAGATAGATAATGTAATTTGGCCTCTCACCGTGTTTCTGTTGTTGTTAAAATAACCACGGCAGCGCGTGTCCGGAGAGAGAGCGCACGGAGCTGAAAGGGCTTGAATAAAGCACGTTTAGCTTCAGATAAAAATACGAGGATATAGCGCTGAAAGATATTTACCACAAACGACCCTGAGCGCTTGTTATGTGATCCGCTCCGCTGTTTTGACGCGCTGCTCACTTAAAATAGTGCTGCTGTTACGGCTCGCGGTCCAGATGGATGCCGGGGTGCGGATGCGGTCCGCCTTTTGAAACTCAGTTATATAAGTATTTAAGGATAAAAGACTCGAGTTGCCCTCCTTTTCCTCGAGTCCAGTAAAGTCTGGAGTCATTTCAGGTCAGGTCAAGTCTAAAGGGTATATGCGACTCGAGTCCCGAGCCCATCTTTGCCTTGGGTTGCATCAGACACATTTTGTTTGCATTTATTTTTGTTTTATAATCGGTATCGGCCGATCACCATGACAAGAAATCGGTACTCTGTATCGGCTGCAAAAATCCTGATCAGAGCATCCCTACAATGTACATATTGTGTTCATACTGTATTGCAAAACACTTTTGCTGCTATTGAGGTGGGATACGGGTAAGGGGCAGGTTTGGTGGTATGGGTCGGTTTAAGGGTGGGTTTAGGTGTAAGGTATGGGTCAACAGTGTAATTATAAATGTAATTATAGAAATTAATTACAGATAGCTATTTTTAAAATTATTAGTACAATGTAAAAACATGTATGTACACAATAAGTGCATTGTACCAAATTATTAATTTAAATGTAAGTACATAGTAGTTAAGGCCACCTAATATAAAGTGGGACCAATATCTATTTTCACTTTTGTTTTGGAAGTTGAATAAGACTCAGACATGTCCTCCCTGTCAGTGTGATCTGAAATGCTGTTTTCTGTCTGTTCCTGTAGCTGAGATATCTGGACAGCAGGGAGGACGAGCAGATCAGAGGAATCACTATGAAGTCCAGCGCTATTTCATTACATTATACAACAGGTAATGGCCATTGCAGTGTGTAGCTTTACTGATTCAGCACTATGTACTGCTGTTACTCATGGGTAAGAACTTGTCATTGCAGGAGGAAACGAGTACCTCATTAATCTCATCGACTCTCCTGGTCATGTGGATTTCTCCTCGGAGGTGTCCACTGCTGTCAGACTGTGTGATGGGGCCCTTGTTGTTGTTGATGCTGTGGAGGGAGTGTGTCCGCAGGTATCATCCGTCACTTGAGTGTGTTTTCATATGCGGGTTTCTCTATATTGGTTTTATTGTGTTTCAAAGTATTAATGTGTAGAAATGACACACTTTAAGAATTGAAGTTACCTTTTTTTTGATCATTACATTTCCTAAAGTTTTAATTTAATGTAAAAATAGAGGTAATAAAATGACATTACAATTTGTACGTTTGATTCATGTCCTTCATTTGCATTTGGTGAAGACTCGGTGTTCACCAGACTTCAAATGTTCATGAAAAGCATCATTAATCACAATGATAGTATTTAGATAATATTTAGATTTTTGCTTTATCTCTTGCAGTAAACATTCTGAATATACTTGACAGCTATGCTTGTGCAGTCGATGATTGTTCAGTTCTTAAACCTCTACAACATCTCTTTTTTTTCTACTTTAGACACAAGTTGTTCTACGACAAGCTTGGCTGGAGAATATCCGTCCTGTTCTTGTCATCAACAAAATCGACCGGCTGATCATGGAGCTGAAACTCACTTCACAGGAGGCGTACACTCACCTGCAGAAATTACTAGAGCAGGTGAGTTAGAGCTCCAAAACACAACTGAAGCTGTTACAAATAGGGATTTTGAAATGCATTTTGTGTGTAAAAGAGGAGTCATGTCATGTTTTTTTTGTAGGTCTAAAATGTATACTTTAGAAAATGTTTATATTTTTTTTGTTATATATTTTTTTAAATATCATTTATATATCATCAGTATTGGGGTCAGTAAGATTTTTTTGTTAACTAAATTGATAATTGTATTTAGTAAAAACACATTAAATTGATCAAAAGTGACAGTAAAAAGATGTATAAATTGTTACAAAAAATATCATATATTATAATATGTTATGTTAAATAAATGCTGTTATTTTGAACTCACTGTATCTGGTTTCCACAAAAATGTTGTTTTTAAAACATTTACAATAAGTAGAAATTTCTGTTCCTTGAGCAGGAAATCAGCATATTAGAATGATTTCTAAAGGATGAACAATCTTCTTTACTGTTATAAGAATAAAAAAGATTTTAAAATAGGATTAATTAATAATGTTTAATAATAACAGTTAATAAATATAATAATAACAATTAACACCACTTAATAAATATAAATTTTTTAAATGGTAATAACATATTTTTACTGTATTTGACCAAATAAATGCAACCTTGGTGGAGATAAGGGACTTTTGCAGGTTTTTTTTTTTTTTTTTTGGACTGAGGAGGATGTTTTGACTTATGAAAGTTACTCTTTTTTTCATAGTCCAAAGATCAAGGAAATGTATTCTTTTTTGTGATATGACAATTTGAAGCGTCTCTGTATCATATTACTGGACAAAAATGAAGTTCTCTAAATCTTTGTTTCTGCCTGTTCTGTAGGTGAATGCAGTTACTGGCACGTTATTCACCTCTAAAGTCCTGGAAGAGCGAGCGGAGAAGGATGCAGAAGCTCAGAGCAGCTGTACAGAGAACGGCAGCAGAGATCAGGTGTACGACTGGAGCGCAGGTTTAGAAGAAACCGATGACTCTGACCTCTACTTCAGTCCTGACCGTGGAAATGTGGTGTTTGCCAGTGCTATAGACGGCTGGGGCTTCAGGTACATCTTTCTCAAACTGAGGGAGCTTTCACATTTTTTTAAATGAATTTGTCAGACTATTTTATCAAAAGCTTACATGGTTGGTTTTCACCCTTTACATCTTGCCAGTGGTTGTAGTACTTACAATGGCTCACAAGATGGCAATAGTATACTAGATTTCAAAACCAGGACTCCCCACCCTTATAATGCATTGCACAGTTTTGTGCTGTTACATATAATGGTGGTTTTAGATACTTTAAATAAGGGCTAAAGTAAAGTACTAATGCGACTGGTGTAGGTGTATATTTCTAAAAGCTGACCAAACTGAACACAGCACTCATCTGGTGAGCATGAGGATGGTTTTTTTTTGCACCAAAGCTCATTACTTTTAGCATGTTTTATATTATAAAAGCACTCCAGACTCAAGTACCTTTTTGCAGTTTTAAGATTAAAAGAATAGGTCAGCCAAAAAGTTAGACATCATTTACTCACTCTCATGCCATTCTTTATCCTTTATTATGTTGTTACTTGAGTGAAACACAAAATATCATGTTAGACAAAATGTATGAGCTGCTCTTTTCTAGAAGTGTAATGTGGCATAGTGTACTAGTACTAAAGTGCTCCATACATCTTTTCATTTGCCTTTAAGATTAATTCTCATAGAGGGTATATTAGCATATGGCCTAGAAAGACTTGTTTCAGTCCATTACCGTAAGGAGGCCTTGTTTTGTGATTTCTAGACGTCATTAAGTTGTGCTGAACTGATGCAAATGTGATGCATCAATCTCTCAAGCAGAAACACAAGAGTCTAAGGGTGCTTTTTATGTAGACCAGAAAAAAGTGGCCTAGTTAGAAGTCAAACATGGACATCTAAACCAATTTAAAAATGTTTTAGGGGAGGTATAAACTTAAGCTTCAGATTCGTAACACTTTACAATAAGGTTCTGTTTGTTAACATTATTTATCATGAACTTACAATTTCATTTTAATATCAATATTTACTAATACGTTATTAAAATCAGAAGCTGTATCTGTTAATAGTATTTAATGGATCTAAGCTAACATAAACTATCAATGACGAGTTGTATTATTATTAACTAATGCTCACAAAGATTAATAAATACTGTAACAAAAGTATTATTCATTGTTAATTAATGTTTGCATCTTGCATGGATGATTTAAGATATATTACATGGACTGTAGACTAGAGTTGCATTCATAATTAGTTTCCTTTACATTTATTCATTTAAAATCAACATGCATTTTAATTAATTATACATATGTGTATATTTTTATATATGAGATGAGATGAGGAACTGTGTTTTTGAGTTATTAATTAAATCTTAAAAATGTAAAATTAAAATGAATACGTAGTTTTAACATAAAATATATCAAAATAAAAGACTTTCTAAAAATATTTTTTTTTATTACTGTTATTTGTATAGCTAAATGTCATGTGAACATTAATCGACATCAGAAAACCATGAGAAAAAAAATCTCATGGCGTACTTAAAGTGCCCCTATTATGGATTTTTGAAAATGACCTTTCATGCAGTGTGTAACACAGCTCTAAGTGAATGAAAACATCCTGCAAAGTTTTAAATCTGAAAGTGCACCATGTATAAAGTTATTGCATTATTGGTAAAAATAAATGCAAATTATAAGACAATGAAAGTGTTTTTTGACCTTGCATGCATGTCAACCTGTTGTTGGGGACTGCTAAAACCAAAATACGCACCTGTCATTACCCATAATAGGGGCACTTTAAAGTAAATATATTAGGTCAAATGGGTTTGGCTGACAGAAGTAGTTAGGGAATCCTTGCTGTATCTATTATATATATCTATTATATGATGCAGACCAGGACTTGCGTCAGCTAGAGTACCGACATGTTTTCCAACACTAACCACTGCTCTACGGCTCTGACAGAAATATGTTTTTGAAGCTGAAGGTTAATGATATCTTACTGAATATGACTCCGTAAAACAAGCGTGATGTTTAACATTGCAGCTGTGAATATTCTGTTAAATTTAGTTACTTGGTAATTATGCGATGATCTTACAGCTGTCATAGATTAGAGATGTTGTTGAAATCACAGACCTCTTTGAACTGCATTCTTACAAATTAGTGGGATGCAATAATATAAATAACAAATAATAAGTGCAAATAATGATGCCGAGTTGTCTTTTCTCTAATTCTCTGACAGCATTCATCAGTTTGCAGAGATGTACAGTCAGAAAATGGGCATCCGCTCCTCGGTTCTGCTCAAGACCCTGTGGGGCGATTTCTACCTCAACGCCAAAGCCAAAAAAATCATGAAGGGAGCTCAGGTACAATCTTACACTTACCTTACATTTGAACTATTTTAACATGGTTTATGTACTTGTACCATGGTAATACATCGGTATGCTTTATAATACCATATATAGTCAACATTATAGTAAAATTATCTGTAAACTGATGCAATGTTTTCATCACAGTATGGATTTTCAAAACGGTCATTGTGTTTTTCACCCGAGAAAATATATATTTTATGCGTTTCATTTTAAGAAAACAGTGTTTATGCTGGTCCTAAAAGTCTTAATTTGCCCTTCCTCCAATAAAGTCTTAAAATATCCTGCATTGGAGCAGAAAGTCTGGTCACACTTTATATTAGGTGGCCTTAACTACTATGTACTTACATCAAAAAATAAGTACAATGTACTTACTATGTTCATATTGTATTGTAAAACACGTTTGCTGCTACTGAGATGGGATACGGGTAAGGTTAGGGATAGATTTGGTGGTACGGGTAGGTTTAAGGGTGGGTTAAGGTGTAAGTGATGGGTCAACAGTGTAATTATAAATGTAATTAAAGAAATTAATTACAGATGTAACTACATATAGGTATTTTTTAAAATATAAGTACAATGAAAAAACATGTATGTACACAATAAGTACATTGTATCAAATGATTAATTTAAATGTAAGTACATAGTAGTTAAGGCCACCTAATATAAAGTGGGACCGAAAGTCTTAAATTCAAAAAATAAATATCTTCATCATTATTTTTGTCTCATGTTCCAGTTCAAATATATAACATATCTAAACATAAGCTATAGTTACTTGAGATTCAAAATGGAAATAGAAAAGTTTTGTTTTCTGAGGAATTAAACATCACATTAAATGATGTGAGTTTGTGCTTAAAGCAAGAACAAATACCTTTCATTGTGGTATGAAAATTAGTTTTTCCTTTGGATTAAGTTGATTTATCTACTTATGACTGACAGGAAGTGGGCTGACAGAGCTACAGGAGTGATGTGACAGCAGAGACCCTCCATTAGATGCTCTGAGTTTGTAGTGCCATTTAGGGCATTCAAATATGCCGTAGTTATGCTAATGGACGTCAGTTCCCTCACTGAAACCTCACCTTAATAACTAGAGAGCACACACACATGCACACATTAGTCTGGAACATCCTCTTCCCTCCCATGAACAAGTGATCCGAACAAAGCAGACCTGGATATGGTGTTATAAGGGTCAATAATGTGACTTCCATATTTTGTATTTGGATCTATTATTATAAAACATGAAAATTATGCAGACAGTGATTTGACTGTACACTTCTGTGATGGACTTTTTTATATTTCTGAGTTAAAATGCATTAATAATAGCATACTGAAAAAAGCACAGTGCTGTTCAAAAGTTTGCTGACACAGCATTACGCAGAGCCAAAGCATAAAACCCAAACTTGCCCGAAACCTAAAGTTAATAATACTATGTTTGGGGTAAAATAAGGAGGCAGTTTGACATATAAAGCTTGGTTTAACTTATTGATCCTCTTTCCTGTCAATATGTGAGCACTGACCACATTTAAAGCATGAGTGTTTTAAACTCAACGTGAAAAGATTTTGCAAAAATGTATATTCTATATATAAATTGTATAGTCATTGTCCCATAAACGATATGAGGATATTTTGCGCATTGGTTAATAAGAACCCTCTTGTCAGAGATGTTTACGGTAATGCAGGAGGAGGATCTGAATAATGAACCCTTTGAAGATCTATGCCTCGGTCTGCAGTTACCAGATGTTTCGTCTCGCCAGACGTCCAACACTCCAAAAAAATAAAAATAGTCTTCATCCTAGACTGATCAATCACTGCCATTATTCCACTCTGGCAGACAGATCTCATTCAGAGAGAGTTGGTTATGCAGGGCGACGTAACCTCCAGACGGCAACATTGATTTGCAGGACTGACAGAGTCGAGCCTAACTTAAGCCTTTAAACTCATCTGAGCTCATATGTTAGTGAAGAGTTTGACCCTGTTCAGTCAAATCAGAGGCTTTTTATTATGGCTCCAAATCTTAAAAGCAACCAATGAGTCCTTATAGTCCCTGGGTCCTTTACATACTGGCTTAATTTGTGTATGATGCATTCTCTTTTCCTTATACTGTCCTAACGGACATCATGCTCATTAACTCTGTCTTTCTTTGTCTTCACAGTCCAAAGGAAAGAAAGCTTTGTTTGTGCAGCTTGTCCTGGATAATATCTGGAGTATGTATGATGCTGTGGTCACTAGAAGGTAACTTCCTATATGTTTGTCAGTACAAATGAGAAATTGTCATCAACACATTTGCCCTTTCACTTTGAAATTGAATGTGCTGCAAAATGATATTGATATTTCTTTATAAATGTTTTTTTTTTTATGCTGTATGGAATTCAGTGCTATTTTTAACTAAATCTATAAAAAAAAAACTTTTAAAAATAGTTTTCATTCATTAACATAAAAATAAAAGCTGAAACAAAAAAGGTAAATAAAATTAACTTGAAAAGCTTAAACAAAAAATAAAAAAGAACTAAAATAAAATAAGTTGAAGTAATAAAGCTAAATTGAAATGTAACTATTAAGAAAATTACTACAACTTCAACTACAATTATTTTCTTGGCAAGTAACACAAATAAGTGTAAGTTTATGTGCAAAAATATGAAAAAAGTACGACATTAAAATTATAACAGAAATAGGAATAAATTAAAGCAAAATAGAAATAAAAAACTAAAAATAAAATATAAATAACAAAAGCACACAACAAAATTACTAAAACTTGGTGAACAATGTTTAGTCATGAAATAAAGCTTGAAATAAACATTTACACTGATTACTTCTGAATACATAATTTCGGTCTGACTACATAATTCATCAACGCATTTTATTTTTAATTCAAAATGAAAAAGTCACTTTAAATGTGTATTTCCAGTTTTCTTTACATTTTGTTTACACCTTTCCAGGGACAAAGAAAAGGTGGAGAAGATGTTGACCTCTCTGGGGTTACAGGTCATGTCTCGTGACCTGAGACACTCAGACCCCAAAGTGCTCCTCAGTGCCATCTGCAGCCAGTGGCTTCCTCTGTCTCAAGCCGTGCTCTGTATCCTTTACTACACAAACACTAGCATTCAAAAGTTTAGGGTTGGTAAGTGTTTTTTTTTGCTTTTATGGAATAAATAGAATTTTCACTATCATTACTCCAGTCTTCAGTGTCACATGATCCTTCAGAAATCATTCTAATATGCTGATTTGCTGCTCAAGAAACATTTTTTTTGTTATCAATGTTGAAAACAGTTATGCTGCTTAATAACTTTGTGGAAACTGTGTTGATCTAAATCTAAAATCCAATCTAAAAGTCTTTACTGTCACTTTTGATTAATTTAACGCATCCTTGCTGAATAAACATATTAATTTCTTGCAATGCAATATTAGAATTTACAGCGTTGTTTCAACATCATTAACGTGTAATCACTGCATTGGTGTTCTTGCATTGATTTACATTATGAACTGTAAACGGTCTAGGGATGCACCGATAAGAAAATTTTGGCCGATACCGATAATTCTTTATAAATGAAAGCCGATAACCGATATGTTGGCCGATAAATTTAAATCCAAATTTTTATATAATTTTTGAGCCTGATTACAAAAAAGTCTCAACATTAAAGCCATTAAACACTTCAACATAAATCAAACAAAAAGTAGCCTTACACATAAATAAAACAATGTTTAAATAATGCAAACAAGTCACTGGACAACATTACTTAACGTTACATGTAAAAAAAATAAAAAAAAAATAATGTGCCATGTATTAATTAAACGGAATAGTCCCCGCACCGACATTTAAATTATTTTGATTAAACCATAATGAAAATAATAAGATAAAAATAATACAATTTGGTGGTTATTATTATTAATAGATCAATGATTTTGAAAAAGAAGTATCTTAAATTATTACCACTGTTTCAAATAGCAGGAAGCAGTTTTAGCTGCGTGCGCTGAAGAGCTGAATGAACACCGATAAACTGAAGAGCTTATCATTTATAGAACATAAACATAATATTATAACTTATATATGCACAAAAAGACGCAAATGCACAAGTGATCTTGAACTAAGTTATGCGCTAATAAGATGTGACGCGCTTTTGGCTCTTCCCGCAACAACGCGCTGAAACACGACAAATTAAACCAAAGAATTTACAACGTTTTATTATAATAGTGTTCTCATGATAATCTTATATATATGATAGTCCCAATCATTGTTATTAATGTTGTGCATTGCTGTTCGAGCTGCATGCGCTGAAACTGAAAAGCTGAATGAACACTGGTAAACTGAAGTGCTTTGCTGGCAGCTTATTTAACTCAAGGAAATTCATCATATGTGAGATTAATCAGCTATTTATACAACAAACTAAACATAAAATTACAACTTGTATGTTCAAAAAGACGCAAATGCACAAGTGAACTCGAACTAAGCTAAGTGATAACCAGAATGTGTAACTTCTGCTGTGGATGCGCTCTTTCCACAACAACGTGCTGAAACACGACAAATTAAACCAAAGAATTCATAATGTTTTATGCTAGTATGTTCTCATTATAATATTATATATATGATAGTCCCAATCATATAGTTATTAATGTTGTGCGCTGTTGTTTGAGCTGCATGCACTGAGCTAAAGATGATCACTGAAGCGCTCTATTAACGCTCTATTAGCTAAGGAAAAGAATTCTATAGGCCTATGAGATAAATCAGATATATATGCATAAAATAAACACAATATTACAACCTACAATTGCACAAAATGCTGCAAATGCAAGCGAACGTCATGACTGTTCTAGTCATGAATGTGTAGCTCTGTTGTGGATGCACCGATAAGAAAATTTTGGCCGATACCGATAATTCTTTATAAATGAAAGCCGATAACCGATATGTTGGCCGATAAATTTAAATCCAAATTTTTATATAATTTTTGAGCATGATTACAAAAAAGTCTCAACATTAAAGCCATTAAACACTTCAACATAAATCAAACAAAAAGTAGCCTTACACATAAATAAAACAATGTTTAAATAATGCAAACAAGTCACTGGACAACATTACTTAACGTTACATGTAAAAAAAAAAAAAAAAAATAATGTGCCATGTATTAATTAAACGGAATAGTCCCCGCACCGACATTTAAATTATTTTGATTAAACCATAATGAAAATAATAAGATAAAAATAATACAATTTGGTGGTTATTATTATTAATAGATCAATGATTTTGAAAAAGAAGTATCTTAAATTATTACCACTGTTTCAAATAGCAGGAAGCAGTTTTAGCTGCGTGCGCTGAAGAGCTGAATGAACACCGATAAACTGAAGAGCTTATCATTTATAGAACATAAACATAATATTATAACTTATATATGCACAAAAAGACGCAAATGCACAAGTGATCTTGAACTAAGTTATGCGCTAATAAGATGTGACGCGCTTTTGGCTCTTCCCGCAACAACGCGCTGAAACACGACAAATTAAACCAAAGAATTTACAACGTTTTATTATAATAGTGTTCTCATGATAATCTTATATATATGATAGTCCCAATCATTGTTATTAATGTTGTGCATTGCTGTTCGAGCTGCATGCGCTGAAACTGAAAAGCTGAATGAACACTGGTAAACTGAAGTGCTTTGCTGGCAGCTTATTTAACTCAAGGAAATTCATCATATGTGAGATTAATCAGCTATTTATACAACAAACTAAACATAAAATTACAACTTGTATGTTCAAAAAGACGCAAATGCACAAGTGAACTCGAACTAAGCTAAGTGATAACCAGAATGTGTAACTTCTGCTGTGGATGCGCTCTTTCCACAACAACGTGCTGAAACACGACAAATTAAACCAAAGAATTCATAATGTTTTATGCTAGTATGTTCTCATTATAATATTATATATATGATAGTCCCAATCATATAGTTATTAATGTTGTGCGCTGTTGTTTGAGCTGCATGCACTGAGCTAAAGATGATCACTGAAGCGCTCTATTAACGCTCTATTAGCTAAGGAAAAGAATTCTATAGGCCTATGAGATAAATCAGATATATATGCATAAAATAAACACAATATTACAACCTACAATTGCACAAAATGCTGCAAATGCAAGCGAACGTCATGACTGTTCTAGTCATGAATGTGTAGCTCTGTTGTGGATGCACCGATAAGAAAATTTTGGCCGATACCGATAATTCTTTATAAATGAAAGCCGATAACCGATATGTTGGCCGATAAATTTAAATCCAAATTTTTATATAATTTTTGAGCATGATTACAAAAAAGTCTCAACATTAAAGCCATTAAACACTTCAACATAAATCAAACAAAAAGTAGCCTTACACATAAATAAAACAATGTTTAAATAATGCAAACAAGTCACTGGACAACATTACTTAACGTTACATGTAAAAAAAAAAAAAAAAAATAATGTGCCATGTATTAATTAAACGGAATAGTCCCCGCACCGACATTTAAATTATTTTGATTAAACCATAATGAAAATAATAAGATAAAAATAATACAATTTGGTGGTTATTATTATTAATAGATCAATGATTTTGAAAAAGAAGTATCTTAAATTATTACCACTGTTTCAAATAGCAGGAAGCAGTTTTAGCTGCGTGCGCTGAAGAGCTGAATGAACACAGATAAACTGAAGAGCTTATCATTTATAGAACATAAACATAATATTATAACTTATATATGCACAAAAAGACGCAAATGCACAAGTGATCTTGAACTAAGTTATGCGCTAATAAGATGTGACGCGCTTTTGGCTCTTCCCGCAACAACGCGCTGAAACACGACAAATTAAACCAAAGAATTTACAACGTTTTATTATAATAGTGTTCTCATGATAATCTTATATATATGATAGTCCCAATCGTTGTTATTAATGTTGTGCATTGCTGTTCGAGCTGCATGCGCTGAAACTGAAAAGCTGAATGAACACTGGTAAACTGAAGTGCTTTGCTGGCAGCTTATTTAACTCAAGGAAATTCATCATATGTGAGATTAATCAGCTATTTATACAACAAACTAAACATAAAATTACAACTTGTATGTTCAAAAAGACGCAAATGCACAAGTGAACTCGAACTAAGCTAAGTGATAACCAGAATGTGTAACTTCTGCTGTGGATGCGCTCTTTCCACAACAACGTGCTGAAACACGACAAATTAAACCAAAGAATTCATAATGTTTTATGCTAGTATGTTCTCATTATAATATTATATATATGATAGTCCCAATCATATAGTTATTAATGTTGTGCGCTGTTGTTTGAGCTGCATGCACTGAGCTAAAGATGATCACTGAAGCGCTCTATTAACGCTCTATTAGCTAAGGAAAAGAATTCTATAGGCCTATGAGATAAATCAGATATATATGCATAAAATAAACACAATATTACAACCTACAATTGCACAAAATGCTGCAAATGCAAGCGAACTTCATGACTGTGCTAGTCATGAATGTGTAGCTCTGTTGTGGATGCGCTCTTCCCGTAACAACACGCTAAAACACCAGGCGCACAAAGATTCCATTAATTATGTAACAGTAATGTTCTCATTATAATATGACAGACTTGCCCTGCACATGTTGCACTTCACTGTACTTTCCTGTTCCAAGTGATTCCAATAATATTTCAAGCAATTAAAAACCATCATGGTGAACAGTGCGCATCTGAAGTGCCTCTGCAGGAAATAATGCATTATTTATCGGCTTTAATATATTGGCTAAATTTTTATCGGTTCGATAATGATAACAGAAAAAATTAACATTTATCAGCCGATAACGATATGGTGGCCGATATATTGTGCATTCCTAAATTGGTCCATACTTTCTTGCATCTATAACTGTCTCTGATAAACTGGGGAGGAAAGGAGAAAAATAGAGAGATATTAGATTAGAGATATCAGCCCTATGAATAATGTAAACTCTCTCAGCAGTTTTCGTAGATGTGTGAGTTCTGGCATTGTTTCTCTCAGGTGGTGTAATTGGTTATAGTTTGAGTCGCGTAATTAACAAGTGCCCGTTCTTTGTAGTGGGATCAACTTTAAATCTTCCTAGAGACAATGTATGAGTAAAACAAAGCAGAAGGGAATACATTTGGCATATAAAGATTGGTTTAACCTCTTGGTCCTGTGTTTTGGACTGTCCAAAAGTCTGAATTTCAGAGTATTGACTCTAGAAGCATAGAGCACACAGTTCTCTGTTAATTATACACAACCTCCAGTGACGTTAGCCACATCAGCACTAGGCATTTGACTGGCATTGTCCACCTCCTCAGCCGTCAGCCATCCTGCCGTGATCTCACCAGCTGTACGGGGAGGAAACGCTCAAGCGACCGTTATTAGATGCTCCTTCTGCGCCGATATGATTGACACAGACACGCCTCGCAATTACTGTGGTGACAGGTGCTCGAAGTGACACGGCACCGCGATTAACGCTTTTGGTAAAATGTCAGTCGTTCCTCTAAACATGTATTTGAGTGATTCTCAAAATACATTGCAAATGTACAATTTTGGCCCTCTTAGCAGGTGTTTTATGTTTGTGTGTTGTTTTTTTGTGAATGGAAAGTAGTTGGAACTTTTCACAGTTGTCTGTCTCACCTCACAAGTCTTGATCTTCTTGACTAACCGGTAATTTAAATTTATACAGCATCACAATTCGGACATAATTTTGTCTGTCAAATATTTAACACTGTTACCAAGGTTATTGTAAGAAAAAAATCATGAATCTAATACTTTTCCTAATTTTATTTCGAAATGTATACATTTTTTTTGTAGTGTTCAAAAGTTTGGGATCATTATGATTTTTATTTTATTTTTATTTAAAACATTAATACTTTAATTAATCAGGACAGTAAAGAGGCATTTAAGAACATTTTAATGTTACCAAAGAGTTTTATTTCAAATAAATGCTTTTGAACTTTCTATTCATCAAAGAATCCTGGAAAGAAAAAAAAACAATTTGCATTAAAAAAAAAACCTGTTATAACAATAAAACTTTTCTCAAATCATTATATTAGAATGATTTCTGAGCGATCATGTGACAATGAAGACTGAAATAATATATTTTTATTAATAAATTATAATATTTCACAAAATTATTGTTTTTATATAGTCCTTTTAATAAAGTTGATCCTTGGTGAGCATAAAATATTTTTTTCCAAAAACATAAAAAAAAATCTTACTGATTGACTTTATTAAAAAACAAAAAAAACATAAATAAATACATATAAAAATAATAACTAACACACAATAAGTTTGTTAGAAGTTTATATTTTATCTAAAAATTTGCTAACAGGTGTGCAAGCCTCAAATAAATACATTTAATATGAAAGCATACAATATTTTAATTTGTATCCTGACAAGCAAAGTTTTTTTTGAAGTAAAGCAATATTCTTGGCGACCATTTGTAAAAAATAAATAAATAAAAAAATAAAATTCAGGTCCCATTTTGTACCCTGTTTGTGGAAAGTGCCAGTGGAGTGTGTTTTCTTGAACTGTTATTCAGCAATGGTGTGTGAAAAGCTGCCCAGCCCAGCTGAGATCTCGGCTGAGAGAGTGGAAAAGCTGATGAGCGTGGGAGCGCGCAGGTTCGACTCTCTGCCCGAGCAAACGCAGGAGCTAAAAAAGGGTGAGTGTTAATGTTAATGTGTTAATGGCTACAGCAGAGAACCTGTAAGCAGAGGAAATGATTCACACAGTGTTTCCTGCCGCCAGACTCCATCTAAAACTCACACTGCACGCATGTGCTCTTTTCTCATGAAAACGGCGCCCTCAGATCTTTTCTGGCACTTTCTGCCCAATGGAAGTTTTCTAGGTCTGCAGCACTTATCCACTCGCTGCTCTATGAACTGTGTTTGGATTCAATAGCTCCACATTTGTGAAGTGGCTTTTTTGAAGCTGAAAAAAAAATTGGTGTAGGATTTACTTTAAAAAATTTTTTTTTTTTTTTTTTTTTCAGTTAATGTGTTTTCAAGCAACACATTAAATTAAACATGACATTTTGAAGTAGAAAGATGAAAATTTGATTTTATTGTAAAACAGTAATCTTTGTTTTATTCACAACTTTGAAAAATAATATTTTACAGTGTATTTTGGTAGCCTATTGTTGTGTTGTTCTTATTTGAAGGCAATATTTCACCCAGAAATTAAAAAGAAAGACTCACAGTATACCACATTATTTTTCCTTTGCATGTCTGGAAATTTATATAGGTTTATAGTACAAGTTTTATATAAAAAATGGGGTCCCACTTTATATTGTGGCCTTAATGACTATGTACTTACATTTAAATTAATAATTTAGTACAATGCACTTATTGTGTACATACATGTTTTTACATTGTACTTATACTTTAAAAGTACCTGAATGTAATTACATCTGTAATTAACTTCTGTAATTACACTGTTGACCTATCCCTTACACCTTAACCTACCCTTAAACCGACCCATACCACCAAACCTGTCCCTAACCTTACCCGTATCCCATATCCCACTTCAATAGCAGCAAAAGTGTTTTGCAATACAATATGAACACAATAAGTACATTGTACTTATTTTTTGGTGCAAGTACATAGTCGTTTAGGCCACTTAATATAAAGTGGGACCAAAAATTGTAATGCCTAATATGAATTTACTATAAAAAATGTTTGGTAATCAAATCAATTTATAAAACTAACAATTTAGTTAGTATTTTAAAATGCAATTAAATGAGCGTTTAATCATTTATTTATTTTTTGGCAAAGTGCTTCAGGTTGTGATGCTCCTTAAAAATAATGTTTTAATAAATTGTATTATTATTTCTTTACATGTATTTCTGTTGTTATTCTTCAAGTTAGATCAAACTATTTTTTCATATTTATTTTCATATTTTGCCAGGTTATAGTGAATACCTATGAGTTTCTGTGTTTTATAATTATTAATATTATTATTATTATTACTTGTAAAAAGTACATTCTACTGTACAACATTTGTTATAATCTTTCATCAAACTTTAATTTATTAGATTTATTCATCAAATATTGCTAAATTGACATTTTGCTTTACACAGTAAATAATTTTTTTTGGCTGGATTTTGTGATTTTGTTTGCATTTTCAGCATTACAGAAATCACAGGGCCCTGTTAAAGTGTTTGCCGTGTTAAAAAGAGTAAGTTGCGTGGGTTATTAACTGTAAAAGTTATAACCATTAGTAAGAAGGGTTTGCAGTTAATAAATGTCCTCTCTCATTGCAGTCTATACAGTGCTCTGCAACTACACAATTTTTGAAAAATACATATCGTATGAGAAATTGAACTATATGCCGCAAAGAGCATGTTATTCTCTAGTTCTTTAGAAAACCATCTTTGTGTTTCCCTTTCAAAGGACCCAGAAATCAGTATTCTGATCCTGAAGAACCTTTAATAAAACATCAATAACTTTTCTTTTAATTTACAGAGGACCATAGAGCTGCTCAAGAACCCTGTAGAGCCAAAAGTGCATTAAAGAACCTGTAGTTGATTAAACAACTTTTGCATCCGTCTGTGGTAAAAGTTGCCGGGGGGCATTTGTTTCTCCAGCTTTCACACAGTTCCGACAAGAGTTTGTGTAAATAGCAGGATGCTTTTCATTTCGTGTGGCCTTAATTTCAAAGGTTTCTTTGAGTTTGTGCATTTAAAAGACAAGCGCTCCTCAATTCTGGCTTATGCCACGCTTTAAAGTAGTTTCTGATGGCGCTTAGGTGTGAAATTTGCTTGATTTCGTATTCATATGAAAAGAATACACCGTGTCCCAACCGTATTGTGTTCAAAGTCCGAATTGTACAATTACACTGGTGTTGCTGGCATTAAATGAGACTTGTTTAATCTGTTTGCTCTGTATGTTTGTCCCCTATAGCATTTCTAGATTGTTCGGCTGATGAGACGGCGCCGGTAATCGTCTTTGTGTCAAAGATGTTTGCTGTGGACTCCAAAGCTCTGCCACAGAACAAACAGAGGTACTGAACTTGCAGATGTGTCTCTTCATGTGTTATTTTAAGCAGATATCTGTTTCCTGTGTTGTGTGCTGTTTATTTTCAGATCAGAATTAGTTATAGAGCAATAGAAACATGGCCTGATCTGATACAGGGTTATTATAGTTAACTATTTCTGTTCCATCTACTTGTTTTCTTTTTATTTATAAAAAATAAAACCTTGCTGCTTGTACTGCGTTGGACTAACCCGGACTTGTCACAGCACGTAACATCATTGCTCTGTTGTTGGTTTTGATTGCTTCTGTTGTCCTCACTTGTAAGTCGCTTTGGATAAAAGTGTCTGCTAAATGATTAAATGTAAATTATAGTTAACTAAAACTGAAGCTAAAACTAAAATCAAAACTTGAAAAGACTTTTGTTACTTGAAATTAAATAAATGGTAACTGAAATAAAATATTAAAAAAAGCTAGTTGTCAAGGCAAAATTTCTCATTTTAATTAAAAACTAAAACAGAAATACATAAAAAAAACTCAACTGGTGTACATATACGTATATAAACTACTAAAAATGACAAACTAAATTTAAAATGAAAAAATTAATTCAAAATGTTAATAAAAACGATAATAGTATCTCAGTGATGCTTAACACTTTTATTATTATTATTATTAATATTTATTTTTATGCTGTATATACAATTCTCCAACTTTCTCAAACTTGGTTTATAAGGCAACTGCAGAGGGTTTGTTAAATAATAAAAACATAACATTTATAAAAAATAAAAAAGATATTAAATAAGTATTGTATTGGTTACTGTGCATGTCTTGTCACCATTAACATCAACGTGTGAATATGTTGTTCATTATTGAATTAATATCTTAAAATCTCAGTGGCAATTTTGAGTAAATATTTTTGAGTAAATATTTAAATATTATTTAAATATTAACTTTGAGTAAATAAAGTTTGCAATCCCTGCCCTAGTGAAACAGGACATCATGGTGAACCACTTATCACTTGGGTGAACTTAAAAACATACAATATGAATGGTAAGAAAATTTAGTTGGTTTTTTGGGGCCAACAATTGTTGCACATATGTTTCGGAGAATGTAATTCATTTAATGTTTTGTTATTATTTTGAATATATATTTCTAGCATAGCGCATATGAAAAACTATATCTTGTAAAACACTATTATAAAGTTGTTCAAAAGGTCTTTTTGCGATACCAACTAATGCATGTGAAAATGTACCAGCCAGAAATATTTATTACAAAACATACAAAGGTATTTTTATTAATACTAAGCCTGAGGAATTCAAATTTGTGACACTATGCAAACTTAGTCTGTCGTTTAATCTTAAAAACTAGTCGTACAGCATCACATACAAAATGAGCCTCTCTGTCTCTTGTCACATAAATATGAAGACGCATTATGATTTTGTTTTTCATATTTTTGTTTTGGTGCTTAATGTGAGGAACATTCCACATATGTGTCTCCACATGGTGTTCTGCTATCAGCCTTTAGGCATGATAGATAAACGTCTGATGGTAAATCTTCCACTGAGGAAAGAGCCCGGACAGATGTTTTCTTTTGTAGATGGTTTATAGGACTTTGATTTGAGTCGCTCACGTAATTTACATCAGTGAAGATTAGACTGTCATTCCGACTCAAACCATGTGCAACTATATTGCAATTCCTAAAATGTTTTATTTACTTGTATTTGCCCTTGGTGGGTGATTACTTTGGATCCTGGATGTACCGCCCTGAAAAGGCAGCTACACACATAGATCTTAGACTGTGATCTGTCCTGTGATGGAAGGATTTGTATTAACAGAGTGTGAAATTAATATCAAGTCAAACAAAAATCAGTCATTAAACTTTAAAGCCATTTTCTCAGCTCCAGTGTTGGTGTAGCTATCGAGTTGTGGTTTTGCAGAGTAGTAGGACGTTTAAAGGAAATCTTTGTGTTTAAAAATTGATCTAATTGATCTCAGCTATTCAGTAGCAAAAGGTTATTCCATTACTATGTATACTATCAGTCAAAAGTTTTGAATAATTAGGATTAGTAAAAAAAATACTCAAAATATGTTTATTTTCAAAAAGTACATTGCCGTTCAAAATTTTTGGGTCGGTAAGATTTTTAAAAATGTTTTTAATGTATGTAATGCTCACCAAGGCGGCATTTATTTGATTAAAAAATACAGTAAAAACACAAATATTGTGAAATATTATTATAGTTTAAAATAACAGTTTTCTATTTTAATATAATGAATATATAATGTAATTTATTCCTGTGATGCACTGCTGAATTTTCAGCATCATTACTCCAGTCTTCAGTGTCACATGATTCTTCAGAAATCATTCAATTATTATTGGTGCTCAATTGCTAATAATGGTTCTTATTATCATCGGTGTTAAAAACCATTTTTGGTGGTTAATATTTCTGTTCGAATATATTCGTAAAAAAGTCAGTTATTTTAAATTGTTATAATGATTTTCTATTAAATGTATTAATCTTTTTTGATTAAATAAACACAGCCTTGGGGAGCAGAAGAGACTTCTTTCAAAAACATTAAAAAAAATCGTAATTATTTCCAAACTTTTGACCGGTATTATTAGTATTGTAAGTAGATTTTATGATTAAAAAAATATTCAAAAATATACAACATTCAATGGGTATAAAAATACTAGTATTTTTTTTCTAGTTACAGTTTATCCTGTGGAATCTTGTTCATTTCCCATTAGGATTCTTTTAGGTTTGGTTCCAAATGATAAGAGAAATTCCAGAAGGAATCCTGTGTACATTCCTTCAGGCTTTTGTGTCGGACGAAAACTCTAGGACCCTGAATAATAGACCTGCGTGTGTATGTTTAAGTTTGCTATAGCCCTTGGGTTCTACAAACTTAATGGACCTTGGCCAAACAGTGATGTAGCAGTTGATCGATACAGCACTGAGCTCGCGGTGTGTGTGTGTGTGTGTGTGAGAGAGCAAGTTTGTGCTGCTGTGTTTTTCCTTTGTTGCTGGACTATGAGAATTGATATCCTACGGTAAATTCGCTGGATTAGATCCTGTCCCTGTTGATGTCCTTTGTGTCTGGACTCAACTGAAATAAATGTTTTTCAGATTTCACCTTAAGTAAGGTGATATCATGTCAGCGCTGAGGAACAATGCCCATTGCAGATCCGAGAGCGGGCGCTAGATGGCGCTCTCAGCCACGTCAGACTCCTCACATGACCCTGGACCTGAGGACATGAGCTGCTCAGATTCTTTGTTCTGGAGTCAGTGTGTCAGTCAGCTCGCAGACGGAAACAAAATCAGACTGCCCCTTTAGTACTGACCTCGGATCAGACGTTTTCTGTTATTCATTGGGTCGGGTGGAACTGTAAAATTAAATTAGATAGTGTTGCAGATAATTCAGTCAAGTGGATCTTTGTTTCCATCTGTGTCTTTTTAAACATTCCACCCACTCACAAAATCTTACACTTGCAATTCATCTGTCCGGTGTTTTCAGCCCTTTTGTTCTCACATTTTGTCTTTCTTCTCACCTTCTCCAGTAGGTGACAGCCTGGAGTAGAGGCGAGCGTTATGACTAAAACCAAAATATGATTAATGCCACTATAATGATGAATATATAATATTTTTTTTTTTAAGAAAGCAACGAAAAAATGGTTTAGAATTGGGAAAAAAGTAGCAATGAGAGTTTTTGGATAACATAATTATTCTTAAAAAAAAAAAAAAAAAAAAATATATATATATATATATATATATATATATATATATATATATATATATATATATATATATATATATATATATTAAATATTGTTATTAATTATAATATACATATGCTTATACACACACATGTATATAAGTATATATGTATATACATTTTATATATTTATATATGAATACATTATACATTTTTAAAACTGTATAGTATGTTATGTTACTTTAATATATAGATGTGTATCCAAAATGTATAACAGTAATAAACCATGCTATACAGTATTAAAAATGTATGCATTGTGTTTGTGTGTGCATGGGATATTACGTTTTTAATATATTAGTTTAGTATAAATATAACAACAGCCTTAAAAAAAGATACATTTTTCATGGTCTTCGCACATCAAACAACAAATCATTCATGCCTACTATATATAGATATGTCCACCGCCACATGATATACCCCATCCTGCCGTCCGGCCTGGGACGATTTTAGGGCCTTTGTTTTCAACCTTTGACCTCACCCTCACTCTTTCATGTCGAGCGGGTAGTCGTGACACTGGACAATCATCGCTATGGCACGCTGATGTCAAAGTGAATTATCTGAACTTTAATGGGTGGAGAGACAGTTGCACTTTTAATCATTAGAAGCAGATGGCCTGGGCAAACCCACATGCTGTTGTTTTGATAGAGGGGCCGTGGATCATGTGTAGATGCTTGCAGGCTGCATGTAGCGTTTCTTCGGTTGCAAGAGCTGCTGTGTAGCATTAGACTGCAGATAATAAAATCCATGTTTGCACAGAGCAGGAAGAGTGATTAGAGATGTGCATGTGACTGTCAGAACTCACACGCAAGAAACACTGTTCTGGAGCCAGTTGCTGTCTTGGCAGTGTTGAGATGGGAAACTGTAAGCTGGTTCAACTTTATAAGTCAAGATGAAGTGCTGTTTTCAGTTTGCTTTTGCAATGTGATGTATTACATAGCGTAACAGAATATTCAATGGAAAACTTTTAGCTTTTAGGAAATGATTGGATCGTGAAAAATTGGCTTGGCTGAAAAGACAGGTCTTTGGAGAGAAATACATACAGTATATATGTGACCCTGGAGCACAAAACCAGTCTTAAGTCGCACAGGTACATTTGTAGCAATAGCCAAAAATAATCAAAATGATCTATTTTTCTTTTATGCCAAAAATCATTAGGATATTAAGTAAAGATCATGTTCCATGAAGATATTTTGTAAATTTCCTACTGTAAATATATCAAAACATAATATTACTAATATGCATTGCTAATATGCATTTGAACAACTTTAAAGGCAATTTGATCAATATTTCGATTTTTTTTCACCCTCAGATTCCAGATTTTCAAATAGTTGTATCCCAGACAAATATTGTCCCATCCATATATCAGTGGAAAGCTTATTTACTTTCAGATGATGTATAAATCTCAATTTCAATTTGACCCTTATGACTGGTTTTGTGGTCCATGGTCACATATATATTTGGATTTATCAATGCTCACTAAGGCTGCATATATTTGATGAAAAATACTGTAAAACAAGAATATTTGTAGAATTTAAAATAATTGTTTTCTATTGTAATATATTTTAAAATATAATTTATTCCTGTGATGCAACGCTGAATTTTCAGCATCATTACTCCAGTCTTCAGTGTCACATGATCCTTCAGAAATCATTCTAATATGCTGATTTGCTGCTCAAGAAAGATTTCTGATTATTATCAGTGTTGAAAACTGTTGTGCAGCTTCATATTATTGTGTGTGTGTGTGTGTGTGTGTGTGTGTGTGTGTGTGTGAGTGAGAGATAGAGTGTGTGTGTGTGTGTGTAAACCATGATACATTTTTTCAGGATTCTTTGATAAACAGAAACTTCAGCATTTATTTTAAATTGAAATCTTTTGTAACAGTATAAATGTCTTCAGTGTCACTTTTGGTCGGTTTAATCTATCCCTGCTGTAAAAAATAGTCTTATTGGCGCCAAATGTATGCAGGATAGTGGAGATGTGACAGGAAAGTACAGGGAGAGATGGGATCAATGCACAGAAATGAATCAATACTAGGATCAAATGTAGTAAACTGATAAATCAGTATTTGCTTATTAGAGTCAGTTTTGATTCTTTGTTTACGTTAAATGAGTCATGAGTCATGGGAGCAGGATTTACTTGGTCTTTTGAAATTAAAAGAATGTATTATGAAGATCTGACTTCTGTCCATGTTCCCCAGTGCATTGTACTCTACTGAGCGAAGCTTCAAGTTAGTGTTAATGCTGACTATGTTGTACGCAGGTCAAGTGTGGTAATGCCATGCTCAAAGATCAGAGTATTTCAACTTTGACCCCATCTGACTCTGACCTCTCGAAGTGCAGACTGGCAATTCACATTGTTATCGTTGCATAGGCGTTGCCGGTGTGAAAATCAAAGCAGGATAGAAGAGAAACTGTATAGATTTGTACTGTATGTCAAATCTGTATCATGAACATTTTTATCTCAGTCAATTTCAACTCTTGTCATAATTATAACTTAAATTGTTAGTAACATGCTAGAAACATGCTAGCAACATGCTAATCATGTTAGAAACATGCTAGTTATGCTAGCAACATGCTAGTCACTTCCTAATCATGCTAGCAACATGCTAATCATGCTAGAACCATGCTAGTCCCTTTCTAGTCATGCTAGCAACATGCTAGTCACTTGCTAATCATGCTGGCCATAGTTATATATACGTAGATGCCTCATTACATCTAACATGACTTTCTAATTTTTTTTTTTTTATGAATTTTTATCTCATAATATCATATCTTTGTATGCATAAGTACAGCTTTTGTCATTATTATTAATAAGCCTTTCAATCGAAGATATTTACTTTTTATGTCATAATTATGACTTTTTTTCTGCATATTTTTTACTTTTTAATCTCATGAATTTTTGGTCCTATTTTAGACTTTTTATGTTATAATTTTGACTTTTTTTCAAAAATTTTTAAACGTTTTATCTTTTGTTTTGTATTTTGTATTGCATCAATTATAGCTCTTAAACCTTTAAAATAGAGTTTAGGAAGATGTATGTAACCACAATCATTAGCTTTGGTTAACTATTGAAGACTTTTCTCTTGTCAAAAGGCTCAACGTGACCGCAGACTTTGACGAACACTGCTGGCAGCAGCGACGTCTGTGTCCGTACCATTCGTATCAATGACAGCATAATCTCGTATCTCCCTGCTCCCAAATCATAAATCTTGTATCTCCGATTAAACATGATTTTGGGGAAATGTTGTGTTAATGTTGGTACACAACAGTATATGATAGCAATATAAGGTAAAATACCAACTTTAACGATTAACAAGCCACTGACAAGCCACGCAAAATCGCGTTCGTAATCGAATGCGGTTTATCAGCGATTATGAATGCGATTTTGCGTGGCTTGTCAGCGAACTACGGCTCCGTGCATTAAATGCTGCTCCATCTGAAAGCAGGTGATGGAGATTTACCGCTAATCAAAGAACCGGCTTTACTGACGAGATGCGCATGACAATAGCATGCGATTAATCGTGTAGCCCTAGTCTGGAGCCCTACGATGGTTCCCGAAGTCAGCGTTATAACAATGTTAGAAGAATGTTGTCCGTGGTATATTTTCACTGCAAAACAATAAGAAATGCCGCTAATGTCACCGCAAATTTTGAGAAAAGCCACAGCAAAATAAGTTATTTAGGCCGCAAAAATCTGAAAAAAGTCCCGCAAAATCCTGGAGGGACTGATTATTATCACTTTGTATGTCATTATTTGGCCCACCCTGATGAACGACAGTGTGTTATGAACTACGCTGTTATGTAGAAGTCAGTGAATCCTTATAGGGGACATTTACAGAAGTCTTAAATGTACAATAGCTAGAATTAGGTGATGGCCATGTAAAACTAAATTATGATTTATTTTTTAAGAAAACTTGATTGAAAGTTATTTCTTGAAGAGTGTAGAATATGTTTCCTTTAACTTTTGAACATACTTGCGAACAGCACCCCTGAATATGTGCCAAACGACTTCTCTTCCCAGCGCCATCAAAACACCTTTTCTGCTGACTGAAAGAGACCGACAGTTTGAGCTGGAATTAGCACGGTGGTTTTCAAATGCCAATTTCCCTCGCCACTTTTGATGCTTAAATACCTTCTACTCCGTGTGTTTCGAACGACGTCTAGCTCGATGGAGATCAACTCCATTTCCTTTGGGTCTGCTAGAGCCATCGAGGGATGAGTGTGATTTGTGAACGGAAAAATAGTTGGGCCGCGGTAATGTACTCCTGTTTATTCAGTCTAACATCATACTGTTTCCTTCAATCAAGAATGCTGTGGTTAATATGCCACTGTATTTCGGCCTTGACCGCCAGCTCCCTGCTTCTCCTCCATGGCGAGTGTGAGGAAGAGATTCAGAGAGGAGCTGGGTGGCTCCCAGTGGCTCTTTACTGTGTTTGTTTTATCTTCATTGTTTGCTTGTGTTCACTCTCTGTTGTACTCAGTCGCATCACACCCTCCTTTTCTCCAGATAGACACTCTCTCTTGCTGTCTATATTTTTTTTTTCCCATTCCCTCTCTCTCTCTCTGATGTTTTTTCTAAGCTTAAAGCAGTCAACATCAGGGTATCCTGGCATAAAGTTTCTCCCTGACCTGAGATGATCTCTTTTCTGTCTCATGTCTGTGGAGTCTCTGTGCTTCACACACTACAGGCATTTTTTTATAGATATTATGTAGATGTAGATTTAAGCTAATCTAATTGAATGAACTGATTTTCAATGTGATTATTGTATATAAATACTTGCTCAGCCCTTAAATAAAGATAATATATTGTTGTTTATTTCTGTATCACTCTGTATCCATTCACAATTTATGACTCATTTTCATTTGTCAGGGAAGAGCACATATTTCTTGAGATGAATATTAGAAAATAAATATAATTATAATGTATTATAATTAATATATTTTTATTTATTTCCTAATATATAATTATATATTAGAAAATAATTATAAAATATTTTCACCAATGTAAATGCATACATTTTAAAATGATTGTATACTATTTCCAATGTGTGAACATGTCAACATATCATTTATTTTTTTATTTTTTTTTATTTTTACTATAAATAAAATCCTAGTTGTGAAGTTAGACTTAGCAAGACAAATGAGTTGGCTGTTTTCTAAAAATGCTTAAATTGTCATTTCCGTTGTAGAATTAGTGGTGGTTTGAGATGGGAACGATGCTTGTTCATTGCAGTTTAGGTAGAATTAAAAAAAGAAAAAGAAAATTCTCCTATGGTGCATGAACTGTTGGACAGTGTTTGTAGACAACTAAAATAAATGAGTGAGTTTGAAAAGGTTATTTAAGGGAGTTTCATTTCTCTGGGCCAAAAGTGCCCATATTTAAAGAAGCACCCGTATATTTGTTTTCTTGGCTCTGAGTGAAGGGGTGGGGGGGATGTACTCACAGTATGACATCATCTCCTGTGAGTACAGCTTTTAGCTTGTAAATGAGCTTTCCTTTCATATTTTCTTTCAAAACATCATATATATACATGATCATCCATAAGCACATTATCCTGATAGCATCAAATGCATGTAGACGCTCCCGCATCAGCTGACCTTTGACCCTTTGGAGTGAGCTGATAAACCTAAGAGAAGAGGGCATTGCAAACACAAAGAGGCTGAGAAAATGGACATAAAGCGTTCCTTTAGACCACAATGCATCTCGGATTTCAGCCTGTAAATTGGTGACGGCAGCAGCTGCTAGCGTTATACCCTGACCCACATTTTAAAGGCACCGTTCCAGCCTTTACATATCAAAACAGTGTTATTTAAGCAAACCCAGATATCCTGTGCTGGAGGGAGACTTTGGCAAAAGCAGCACTGCTACTTGTAATTCATTTGATCCTTCGTCTTGATTTGATAGAGGCTTCTGTTGAGTGAGTTTTGTGAGTTTTACAAAAAAAATGCCAGGAGGAAACGGGTGTTTGCTTGCTCTGTTTGCATGAGAGAATATTACATTTTAATAATAATATTTTTATGTCTTGTTTGTATTGAAGGGTTTATTTGGATACCCGTTAGACTGACTTGTAGTCTAAATACAATTCCTTCATGTCCATGTTTCCAGAATTTTAGATGTACGTTTGCATTGGTGTGAATTTGAATCGAAGTGGTTGAGTTTATTAATTTGGAAAGGGACAGTTTTCAGTTTTTAACATAAACGTTTCCATTTAATGCATTGTACTAGATTTAGCCAGAGGCAAAATTTTCATCCGCTAAACCAGATTGATTAACCGGATTGATTTAATTTATTGAATTGACCTAAAAAATAAAATAAAATAAGTAAATAAATAAAAAATAACAATAAATAAATAAATATATATGAATTGCCTATATACATAACTGTTTAGAAGTTTGGGATCAGTATTGTTTATTTTTATTGAATTTTTTCAGCAAGAAAATTTATCAAGACATTTATATTTATTTATAGTGTTTTTCATGAAATGCTGTTCTATTTAAACTTTATATTCATCAAAGGGTCTTAAAAACAATGTATCACATTTTCCACAAAAAATATTAAGCAGCACAACTGTTTTCAACATTGATAATAATAATAAATGTTTTTTTCAGCAGCAAAACTGCATATTAGAATGATTTAAACAAACTTTTGAATGGGAGTATATTTTGGCAATTCAAAAAAAAATATATATTTTGCCGTATTTAAACAAGAAAATACAAGTAGTTATGCATTTCTTTCTGTTCATTATTCCTCGGTTCAGATTTTACATCCAGCCTGTCACCTCAGTTCACTTTGAGGAATTGAATGGCACACGGATGACATATACTCGGGTCAGGTCTGCTAGTTTTCTCTCCTTTTTTCCAATTGAATGAACTGCATCAGTAAACCTGCAAAGCACAAATGCATTCCTCCACCTTTGGGGTTGCCATAGCAATGATCAATGTGGGTCAGTGTGTGTGTGTGTGTGTGTGTGTGTGTGTGTGTGGTATGTGGTATGTGATTTGGCGTGTGGGAGTGTTGTCAGCCACTCTTACACATGCCCTGCATGGAACGCTAATATGTTGGCTCGTCTGATTGGCTGCTGGTGCCGGGTGTTTTTATTAATGGCACAAGGCAGTCGGTAGGCAGAAAATTGGTTGGGCTGTTCAGTGCTCATATGCGCAGACATAAATAAATATGAGCAAATTAGCTTTAGATTGGTGATAATGCTAATTTCAATATCAATTTATTTGAAAAATGTGTAAGCATGCAGATGTTTACATTATTAATAATTCTATTTTTAATTGTATTAGATACAACAATGGTAATTTGGTCAGATTTGTGTACTTTGGTCGTCTTGAGCCCAAGAGTTAGTAATATGTCTAATTATTTTTATAAAAGACAATTGTGTAAAATGCAGATATTGAATTTGGCAGATTTCCATAAGAGTTGTTTTCTGTGTAGTTTAATGTCTGATGAAGTGTGTTTTGTGAGTAGATTGTGTTATGTGTACAGCTTTAGAAACAATTTATATTTCCATTCCTCTATCGTTTTTTTTTTCTTCCCTTGAGAGTATTAAAAAACAATCCCTCTTGTGGTTTTTAAAGACTTCACTGTAATGTTCTGTACCCATTACTTCATGACCACAGTGGCCGAGCTTGTAAATGAGCTTCATGCTGTTTCCATTATTGCCAATATAAGCGACACATTCAGACCTTTGAAATGGACAACATGACGATTCGGAGAAGGACTGAAATGAAACATTTGACACGCGCAACATGATTGAAATAATACTAAATGGAGCGGAAGTTGAAAGAAGAAAAGAAAAAGTGGAAAGTGGGTAAAAACCTATTGAGTGTGTTTAAGACCTAAAACAGTTTATTTGTGGTTGATTTCGCAATTGTAGTTGCTATTGCACTGTTATTTAAAAATAAAAAAATAATAGCTTTTAAAGTAGAGGACTTGACTTTTCCTCTGGACTGTGTCCTGTTTTAATGTAATTTATGCATCCCAAATGTGTGATTAATATTTCAGCATGGCAGTGTTCTATCATCGTAACTAGCTTTGTTTATGACTCTGAAGTTACAGCCTGCACTTTCCATGAATAAGGTACACTTTGTTCCATTACTTCTTTAGCATTAGAGACACAAACGCCAACTTTTAGACCCTGATACCCAAGTTGTACTCAAGTTTTTATTTAATTATTTATGGGAAAAATATGCTTAAGTTTGGTCCCACACTAGCTAATCGCTATAGTGACAATGTTTATTTAATTTTTAATTTAATTTTTATTTATTGATTTTTTTTATTTTTTTACTAATTTTAATTTAATTGTATTATTATTATTTTTTTACAAATTCATAAGAATCGTAACTCTCTTGAATCAGCCATACTACAGTACAAGCATCGCTTCGGTCAATACTGAGCTGAAACTTTTGTTACCAATTACAGCTTGTTTGGCAAGTATTTTGCAGAGTCATAAAAAGTAAACTCGATGAACTTCACAATCATTTCTCTGTCAATGTCTTCCAACCAATTGCTGCAAGTATGCCGTGTAACTACATAGGATCTATATTTAGATGTAAAGAAAAAGAAGTCACAGTAGCTGGCTGTTACGTTCCTCTTGCAGCGTCCTCCTTTATGATTTGTTTATAGTCTGTAAGCAGCATTCTTCTGTCATCTCCTCAGATGGAGTCATCATTCTGCTTTAGATGAGTCCTTAATATATGTGGCAGCGGTTTGGAAGTAAACATGGTTTAAATCTTCTGTTGGATCTACTGCTTAGCAGCATAAAAGCACATTATTAATGTTTTATGTGGGCTAGTTTCAAGCTATGTTAATCTTGTTGGTATATTTTTGGTGTATTAGAACTGAGCCAGTTTTCCTTTCGGTCCAGTTTGACTTTGAGCAATTTATATCTCAAACAATTGTAAGAGTTTGGTGTTCTATTTAAAGCTTGTCTGTAGCTCCTTTTGTTCTTGTAATGGCATGTCTGCTTCTTTTTGAAATAGAAATTCTTGAATCAGTTCACTTATCTCTGCTGTTGAAATTGGATGTCTGTGATAATGGCTTGTGCAAAAAGTCTTTTGGGGGTCTTGGCTATTTCTTTAAGGTTTTATGTTACATTAAGACACTGTAGTTAGTTAGAAATATTTTTTTCCCCCCATGTTCCATGAATGATTTAATTTATTTGACCATAAAATTTGCACTAAATAGGAGATGGCCCTCACTGCAGAACACAAGATCCAAGGTGTGTGGTTGGATCTAGATCCAACTCCTCCCACCTTACATATACCTAAACCTACCCGTCCCCACCCCCTGATCCCTAAACCCACCCCTAAACCTACTATCTCCACGCCCTAGATGTGGATCCAACCCCGCCCCCTGGATCTTTGTTCTTCAGTGAGGGGCTACTGCTAAATAGAGGCTAAAACATGGCCTACATCCATGTTCAGCATCATTATATTTGCCATTCAAATACGGTAATAATAATATGCTATAAAATGACAAAATTGTGCAACGATTTATTACCAAGGTTGAGCAAATTTTAAAATGTGCAATTCATGTGTTGGAATTGAATCAGATATATCCAACAGGAAGTTGAATTGTAATCTGAATATAAAATGTAATTTGTATTCTTCTTGTATTCTATTTTTCTCATAATTGTAATTTTGTCATTTTAATTTCCTTTCAATTTTATATTCAAATTGCAATTTAATAATAATAATCTTTTAATTGATAAATGTTGGTGTTTTATTTTTTCAATAGCCTCATTTGGCTTCATTTCAAATTTATTTCCTCATATTTGCTATTTACTCATATTAGCTAATCATCTTGGGCTAATTATTGCAATTATACATACAAATAGACAGATTGTTTCAGTAAAAAATTGTAATTTTCTGAACTTATGTTTTTGCATGTTTGTTTATTAACTGTTTGGCTAATTCATTGTTTTTAAACACCTATTTAGCACTGATTACTTTAGCTAGGCACATCACACAATTATATATGAGAGGTTGACTAGTGAATCCCCAAACAGGTGACTCGGTCAGCCTGTAATAAAGTGCAGAGAAAACACTATAGCCCGCAGTTGTATCTCCCACTGTCCAGTTGTGATCTTGCCAAGTGCGGTTCATAACCGTGCATTATGGTTTGTCATGATTTCGTACCTCCAGGCCGTTGACTCAGGAGGAGATCGCCCAGAGAAGGGAACCGGCCAGGCAACGGCACGCAGAGAGACAAGCTGCCAATCAGAGCGCAGAAAACCCCGGGTCAGCTGATGCTGGAGGGGCTTCAACCCTAGCGGCCCTGGCCAGCGGTGCCGTCACAGGCAAGAGTTTAACCCCTTCAGTGCTGCATGTGTGACAGTGAAAGAGTAAATAAGCTGTCTTTGAGCTTGCATGTCACAGGCTATATTTCCTAAGGCAAATTCTGTACCATTAAACTATCATGATAAGTCTATTTCATACTTTGATTGTACCTGGAGACTTCTTTATTTGATACAGTGGTGGCCAAAATTATTAGAACACCAGTATTATCAGCAGCTAAAAAATGGTTTTAAGCCAGTTATTTCTATCTTTTGCTGTAGTGTGTCAGTAGGAAATATCAGTTTACATTTCCAAACATTGATTTTGCCATTAATTGTAATAATCCAGTGAGATTTTTGTTTGCTCCACACAGAGATCTGATCTGATCATCATCCAGTCTGTCTGGAGTGACATGAAGAAACAGAACAAAATGAGGCAGACTAAATCCAGAAGAACTGTGCAACATCTCCAAGATGCTTCAAGAAACCTCCCTGCAAAGCTACAGAACTCTTAAAAAGTTTTAAAATGTAAAATGAGGATGCTGTCAAAAATAATGTCATAAATAGATTTTCTTTATCAATGAACTTCTATTAATTAAATTAAATCAACATTTGGTGTGATTATCTTATGTGTTTATAGCAGCTTTTGCCCTCGGTGCACTTGTGCAGAGTTTATAGCTTTGCAGGTTGGAGATCTTGGAGATGTTGCCACAGTTCTTCTGGATTTAGTCTGCCTCAGTTTGTTCTGTTTCTTCATGTCACTCCACACTGTAAAAAAAATCTGTCAAATTTACGGTAAAAAACTGGCAGCTGTAGTTAACTTAAATTTACAGTTAAATGCCGTAATTTCGTTAACTGATACAATGTTAATATAACAAACTATTGAAGTACTGAAATCTGTTTTGTACCTTTGAAATACACTGATAACCACCAAATGCAGGTGGTGATGAGAAAGTCACATGATGAACCAAAGCCCATCACAAGCAGCTTTTAAATAATAACATATACAGAAGGTGCACAGTGTCATTCACACAAGCACTAAACACCATCATGGTGAGACTCATTAAACTGAAATATGCAATAAACATTAATTTAACAACATTAGATGTAACATACAACCCTAATAAACATAACTGATAAGAAACAATTAAGAAGAAACATAGTTATTTCAAAGAAAAACCATCAAATTCAAACAAAATTTGAAATGCAATGCAGGGAATTCTGGGAACGTCAGTTTACGTGTTTTCCTGTAAATTTTACTGGCACTTACCGTTAACATTTAACAGATTTTTACTGTAGCATTTTCACAGTTTTTTACCGTTAAAATCACGGTCATTTTTTACAGTGACTGGATTATGATCAGATCAGATCTCTGCGTGAAACAAACTAAAAATCTCACTGGATTATTACAATTAATGGCAAAATGAATGTTTGGAAATGTAAAATTATATTTCCTACTGACACACTACAGTAAAAGATAGAAATAACTGACTTAAAACCTTTTTTTAGCTGCTGAAAATACTGGTGTTCTAATAATTTTGGCCACCACTGTACATCAACTTTGTCCCGCAGATGCTCTGTGTGCGCAGACAGAGGCTCTTTCGGTCAAAACTACAGTCGAGGAGGATAACAAAGAGCATTTTGTGGCTTTTGCACGAGTCTACAGCGGTGTCGTCAGAAAAGGCCAAAGGGTGTTTGTGCTCGGACCCAAATACGACCCGTCGCTGGCACTCAGAGCGGTGAGCAACTGCATGTCTGTCTTCATAACCACTGATGGTTTCCTTATCCAAGAATGAATGCAATTCATAACATAATCATCACACAATTAATAATCCTTAACCCTGCTGAACTTGAACTCGGGTAAATTAACTGCCTCGTTCGGGTTCATTTCCAATTAATTTCCACATGTTTGAAGCTGTCTGGAGCTAATTATTACATTATTACCCAGAAACTATTAAAAGACTCTACAATTGAGACATTCATTGAAGAGTCAGAGTCGAATTTGCATAAAACTCCACCGTCATTGGCCATTAAGAACGTTTCTCAATTAAGAGACGAAGTGTCCTCTTAAACAAAGGTGATTCAGGGCTGAATGGTAATGATTGTGATAAATATTGGGATTGAAAAAGAAAAAAAATATTTTTCTCATGTTGCTGCACATTTAATTTTAAATATTAAAAGGCTAATTAATTTAATTTATATAAAGAAACAGTTGCTCTTTTGAGTCTTCAATAATAATGGTAAAATTGTATATGTATATAGTCGCACACACACACACACACATTATATCTCTTAATAATAAGAATGTTCTCTTATTTACAAATTTTACAATTACTATATTAGTAGTAGTAGTAGTAGTAGTAGTATATTGGAATAAAAAATTATCTTTTTAATATATGTATTTAAAAATATAAACAAATATGTATATATTATGATATGCAGAATGTATTATAATACATATCTGAGTAGTAATAATAGTAATGATGATCTTATTTGCAGTTTACAATATTTACAATTACTGCATATGATGATTCTTTAAATGGTGTATTAAACTTATTTAAATGTTTTTTATATATAAACAAATATAAACTGTGTGTATATAATATACAGAATATATTATAATATATCTCTGAATATAATAATAATGATAATAATGCATTATTTACAATTTACAATTGCATCGTTATTGTTATTATTATTATTCAAATTAGTATTGTGTATTTTTATATTTAGAAATAATTAAAATAATTGATAAAAATATTACTTTAATAATTATTTAAAAATGTGGTGGGTGTAATCATGCGTTTTGTCTGGTAATGTGAGACCTAATGCTGATGTGGGATTTTTCTTCAGCTGCCTGGGGGTTGTTCAGTAGCGGATGTTTTACCCAGCGTCCCTCACATGGCCTGCTGTACCGTGGACAGCCTCTACCTGCTGATGGGCCGTGAGCTGGAGGAGCTGGATGAAGTTCCCTCAGGAAATGTTCTCGGTAGGTCATCTGTTTTCTTCAGTTTTCCTCTTCACAGGTTTCAGATTACTTGTTTTTGCCATTCTGCTTTTATAATACCGTATAGTAGACTGACTTTTACTTGTGATCGCACTTCTCAAAGACAAAACTTATTCTTGCTTTACGTTTGGCTTATGCATGGTTAGGCTGAAGCTGAATGCCATGACATTCTGGTGCAGTAGTGCATTATGTGAGCACTCAAAATAAACGTCTTTTCCACATCACAGTTTATTCTGTCCAAGAATTGGCCACTTAGATGGGGACATACCTTTGTAAATGGAGTAACCACAGTTTGTTTGTTTTTTGGTGCTTTTTAGACATGGTACATCTGGAATTGACCATGCTACAATAATAAAATAGCGCTGAAGATCTCAAATATTGGCAGAGAAAGGACCAAAAAACAGGAAATGTGTCAGAATTAGTTTGGTCCAAAATCACAGATTTTTTTCATGGAGTTTCACGTTACTGGGTCAAATGTCCTTGTTTTTCCTGGAACATAATTTCTGACAGATTTTAGAGTCATGTTTAGCTTGGTTTATGTGTGGATTGGATTAGAACTTTTTTCGTCTAGACCAAAGACCTTCATCGTAGCGGCGTGGTGCTTTGTAAATGCTATGGAGGTTGTGTAAAGCTAGACAATAAGATTGAAGCCTGGGATTTTCAGTCCACTGATGTTCATTTAGTGAGTTTCCATAGCATGTTATTTTGAGAGGGTCAGTCTGTATAGAGTAATCTGGGGTTTAAAGATGGGGTAAGCGATTTCTGGAAGCCAATGTTGATATTTGAAATCACCGAAACAAACACGCCCCTATACCCCAAAAGGGTCTCGCCCCTATTTTGATAGCTCCGCCCCACACATACGCAATGTACGCAAGCCAGGCAACGATTAGTTCTGTGCAACAAAGCAAAACGATGTGTTTAAAGAGAATAAAAAATAATTTCAAAAAGATCGGTCCTGTCTGTTGTTTATTAATTCAAGCAGTGACGTTCTACAATGTTGTCCGTTGACGCTGTACGTAATCATGTCACTGGAATTCGAGTGATCAATGTCCCAACGAGTCAGGGAACTTACCAGTGACATGACTCGTGGACATGATCAACTGATTCACGAGCTGATTGAGATGCACCCCGTGTCTACACTGGATGCAGCGCGACAAATCTCCGACAGAAACTGTTGCCGCGTTCTGTTTATGACGTGCTGACACAAATTTTTTTATTATTTTCAACGGTCGCTTTATCGCGTCCAGTGTAGACAGGCTTTAGCTGTTGTGGTGCGGCGCGTCTGGCGTAGACACGGTGTTACTCACCTATCGAGAAGAAACAAAGCAACCTCGGCATCCGATCGCAGGCCTTCTGCTCCTTGAGTTCTCTCCAGCGCTGGAAAGCTGATCCGATATTTACACGGGTCCTACTTCTTGCCTTATCGTTCCGCAGACATTTTCCTCTTTTGTTTTTTTTATCCGCCATCTCTATCTTTCTGTCTCTCGGTTCGGCTGTTCACTGAACGCTCTCTCCTCCAAATCATGAGTAGACACGCCCCTTACTGCTGATTGCTACAAGTTTGTTTTGGTACTCGGCCCCGACTCAGTTTTGAAAAATTACGTACCCCACCTTTAATGTCTTGTTCAAGGGTGCAATGATTGTGTGTAATTGTTTTTTTTTTTTCCTGCACGATTGTACTGGCAACCTTCTTATTAATAGCCCTAAGCTATCATGATAAATTTCCTAATTTTAGTTATTTAAAAACAAAGCAGACAAGAACCTGCATGTCTCAGTCTCAGTAAATGTCAAGGCTTGTCATGGATATCACTTTCTGTGGACCAAAGCAATCACATTTTTCAAATCCTTTATCAGAGTTGATAGACAATGCCAGAAGAGAAATGAAATGAAAAATATAATAATCATCTAATTAAATAATACAATTATTATTAATATTTTTATTAAAATATAAAATAATAAAAAAATAAAATTATATACACAGTTTAGTTTTATTAAATTATGTACTAAATCAGGAAGTACATTTAAATATTTTAAATAACATAGTTGAAAAACATCTATGTGCAGTTATATAAAAAGTTAAAGGTTATATATTATGCTCAAATCAGTATAATGATGTGAGAGGAACAAAATCCCAAAACATTTTGTGTGTGTGTGTGTTGGGTCTCAAAAGGGTTAAAGTCTCTTATTCTCATATCAACAAGCTCTCAGGCTTTACATCACTAAACATTCCTAAACAACAGAGTCAGGCTGCAGCGTGAGATGGACTGGCTTTATTATCTACTGTGGTCTTCACTTCAGTGGTAAAGAGGCGCTCTGGCTCCTCATCTAACAGTGGAAGGGCTGTGTGAGTCTCATCCAGGACTCCCATAGATCTGAGTCAGCATCCAGATAGAGGCAGGAGCAATTAAATCTAATTTATGATTCCCAGCATTCCTAGCACCATAGACATGTGTGTGGGGGTAATGTGCTGATGAGACTCCATTTCTCATTCCTCATTCCAAACCTCAGTCACCTCTTTAATACACATTCAACTCGCGTTTTTTCTTTGTGTGCTCTAATGTGAAATTGGACTAGGTGAAGCTGCCAGAATATTTAGATTTTTTTTTTTGCCCAAAGTTGGCCCGTGATGAACACCATACCATATCACAAGAGGAGGACAAAACAGGGGGAAAACATAGTGAATATATATATAATATAATATAATAATATATAATTGTATGATGCATAGGCAACCAGAGACTTTTTGTTGGCGTGTTTTGTTCTAGTTTTGGTTATATATCTTTTTTTTTTTTCTTCTTGTAGATGAGCAGCCTATGTTTTATTTCTGGAAATTCAAGGTTCATTTTACAACAATTAGCTTTACAAGCATATTTGCTAGAACTAATTGTGCTTGTAAAGTGGTGACAGTTGTACTGAGCTTTATTGGTAGTCACAAATTATTCATGTTTGGAGTATCAGGTTTTATTGACATGAAAGCATATAATGTATTAAATGCCTAGCTTACATTTTCAGTTTTGATTTCTAACGTCTTATTCAATAACATTTTGAATGTTGCATGACAAAGGCTTGAAATCACTTGGGTCTCTCTGCAGTTTTCGAGGCGGTACATTGACCGACTGCACAGTCCTTGTTTGTTTTATGAGATTTTAATAAATTATGAAGGAGGGGCGCATTAATGTATTGACATGTTCGTATAATGCTAGCTCAAGAGTGGAGCGCAGGCACTTGTCAATAAGACACTACGCCGTTGAGTGGACATTACTGAGTGCTATTTCATAATTCACTTTAAGCATCAGGCTCCCAAACAGCCTTAACCAGATTTGAGTCGTCTTAGCGAGCACTCGCGTGTCGCACGAATCAATAGTAATGCACGCTTTCATAATGGAGATGGGAGGTCAGAGATCGTCAGCTCTCTGTGACATGTGTTAACCATCATTTTATTGTGTAAACTCAGTGACTGCAGCTTTCAGGGGACGCTGATTGTAGATTAGTCTGTATTCCTGCTTCATTGGGCTTGTTTTTGCAGCGAGGTGTGGAGGAGTTCAAATGCGAAAAAGCCTTTAGATGTGGATGAAAGATTTGTCTTTAAACCACATGACCGGTTAAAAGCGGCGTTTGACCTGGCGTTCGGCTGACTGGACCCCCCTAAAGACAAAACTCAAACCAGACGCACTGTCAAAAACAGGCCCGCTCAACTCGCCACATCACACGGTTTAACGCTGTCATACCGCCCTCGAACCAAGCCAAGGAGAAGAGCGGAGCGGATAAAAAATAGAGCAGGAATAAGGAGAAAAGAGGAGTGAAGGCAGGGACAAACAATCTCTTTCTCTGTTGTACAGCTTCCTTCCATCTGCTGAAACTCCACAGAAACAGGAAATGAGGAATTTAAGTGAGATGGATTTCACTGTCCCTCTTTCTTCACCAGGGTTAGAGAGAACTGGCTTCCTTGAATTTGTGAGTTTGAATTTGAACTGAATTCCCACAGGATTGTAATGAAAAGATGAAAAGTCATACAGCAGAGGATTTTCATGAGTCGTATATGACAAAAAAAAACAATTTAACTGTTTAGGTGTTCAGTTTTAAGGGACAGTTCATCCAAAAAAATTAAAAAATCTGTCATGATTTACTTACCCTCAAATTGTTCCAAATCTATGTGATTATTTTTCTCATTTGGGTAACCAAACAGTTGACAGTAGCCATTCACTTCCATAGTATGGGGGAAAAACTAAAAACAACGGAGGTTAAATGGCTATCGTCAACTGTACCGTCTACATTCTTCAAAATATCTAAAAAAATAAAGAAATAAAAATTCTAATAATAATTATTTTATATTATTTATTCTGTTATTTGGAACAACTTGAGGATTTCCATCGTAGTTTGGCTCCATTTTGAAGACTTCCAAAAATTTAAGTGAATTCATTAAATATAATAAAATATATGTTTATTATAGCTATTCATATAGTATTTCTGTGATTATTACCTAAATGATTTATTTTTTTGTAGATCTGTTCCTTACAAACATAAGTTGTCTCCCCTGTTCAAATAAGGAGTCCCACTTCAAAACTCAACGGCCGATGCTGATAATTAAACCACAAATTATATATTGGCCAACCAGTAATAATAATATAATAAATTAACTCAAATTTCATGTCAGGTGCTGGGTATTCATAGCTGTCAAAATAAAACATTTAATGTTTTATTATATTTTTAATAAATTAAATGGTTTACTGAGATTTCCTGTCAGTTAAAAGTCCAATTTAATATTCTGTCTGGCCGGTTCAATTCAAATTCTATCTCATTTTCTTAAGTCTTAAGTCGCTGGGGTATATTTGTAGCAATAGCCAAAAATACATAGTATGGGTCAAAATTATCGATTTTTCTTTTATGCCAAAAATCATTAGGATATTAAGTAAAGATCATGTTCCATGAAGATATTTTGTGAATTTCTTACCATAAATATATCAAAACTTCATTTTTGATTAGTAACATGCATTGCTAAGAATTTAATTTGAACAAATTTAAAGGCGATTTTCTCAATATTTAGATTTTTTTGCACCCTCAGATTCCAGATTTTCAAATAGTTGTATCTCGACCAAATATTGTCCGATCCTAACAAACCACACATCAATGGACAGCTTATTTACTTTCAGATGATGTATAAATATCAATTTCGGAAAAAATGAACCCTTATGACTGGTTTTGTGGTCCAGGGTCACACGTTATTATAATTTTAACTTCTAGTAGGTGTGTGTTACCTGTGTCTTAGAGAAGACAGATCTCTAAGTTTGTGTTTGCACATCACACTGCAGACAGACAGAGTCAGAGTCTCTTCTGTAGGAACATCCTGTCGCCTCTCTCATCAGGAATATCAGCACAATGATTCGCATTTATATAAAATGACGTCATTCATTCCTGTGGCCTTTCCCCCTGCTCTAATTCATAACGGCACACGTGCAGCAGAGCTTGTCTAGCGTACCATCATTTCCCACTTCAAAGCCGCCCGCCTGCCTTTGTTCCTCCTCAAACAGGAAATCCAATTAAATCCTCATAAAATATGCCCCCCCCCACCATCACCACACAAACCTGCCTTAAACGACTTCACCGTTATTAATGATCAAGTGTTGTAACCTAAAGAACAGAATTGAATTTCTGTAATGGAGATGAAGTCATTAATTATGAAGCGATCTCACTCTCGCTGACTCCCACATTTATTTTTGCTTTCCTGAGAAGCTCTTTGTGATATTTGATATTTGAATGGGATTTTACAGATGCCTGTGGTCGTTTTATCATTTATCATATCATGCTATTCCTTTGTGTGAAGAGTTTGATTTGGCACGACATGTTTGGCTGAGATTTTTTTTTTCTTTTGGTTTGGGAAAATATTTTTTTTCTTATTACTTATCTTTGTTTTTGTGGTTTAGTGTTTCCTGGATTCCAGTTAATTTTATTAACTTTTTATAAATTTTTATTTAATTTCATTTTTTATTTGGGTAGCTGATATGTAGTGTCACATACTGAACTCCATTTAAAACAATTTTAAGCCTAATTTTATTAATAATTTTAAAATGAATTGTAATATATAATCATTTATTTTATTTTATCCATGTAGAATGAACAAGTAAAGGAAAAAGTAATAAACACTCAGTGAGCTCATCTATAACTGTTTAAAATATTGTACAAATACTTTTTAAATGGATATTTCTGTCTCTAAAATCTGTTTGGATGAGCCATGTTTAAAACTATGAATGTGCTATAGACGCACTAATCAGATATTTTTCTTGGCCTAAGGTGCTTTTTAAATTTGAGTGGTGCTTCTGTATGATGTTCTGGTCTCTAGATTTGGCTCGGGTCCTTCCTTCAGTGCAATTCTGGTTTTGGCTCTTTTACTATCCACTAAGTTGTATGTCTGTAATTGTATGTCTGGCCACTTAAAATGTAGTAGCACACACATGAATTGAGGAATCATTTGTTTCACAACAAAGTTTGGTTTGAGTTTTGGGGTTTGTTAAAAAACCCAAACCCTGTGTATGAGCAATAATAATAGTAATGATTGCCATAGTCTTTTGTCATATTGATTTTTCTGCTTTTTTTATAATAGCAATAAGCCACCTAAAAAGTAGAAGCATGCAGATGATTTGAGATATCATTTGTTTAGTACTGTCGTTTAAAATTTGGGGTTTGCAAAAAATAATAAATAAATAAAAATAAAAATCCTGATCTTGTGATGAAAATAGCAATAACAATGATAAAATTACTGCATTGCTTCTTCTGGCTCATTGCTTTAAAGGAGTAGTGATGTAATGCTACATTTCTCCACATCTTTTTCTATGAAGAAACAAATGTGGAGAAATAGCATTACATCACTTGCTCACCAATGGATGCTCTGCAGTGAATGGGTGCCGTCAGAATGAAAGTCCAAACAGCTGAAAAAAACATCACGATAATCCCCAAGTAATCCACACCACTCTATTCCATCAGTTAACATCTTGTGAAGTAAAAAATTGCGAGTCCTTAAGAAACGAATACATTATTATATACAAGATGTTTTAACTTAAAAAAAAAAGTTCATAATCCATAATAATGCTTCCTCGAGTGGAAAAAGTCCATCCTCTGTTGTCTCTCACATCAAAATCAACCAGATATATTTTTAGGACTGTAAACAGCACTTGATTCAGTAGAGACGACTTTTCATTGGTGGAAACAATATCGAAAGCAACATTTTTAAGTTAAAACACCCTAATGATGGATTTGTTTCTTACAAACATGCAGTTTTTCACTTCACAAGACATTAACTGATGGACTGAAGTGGTGTGGATTACTTGTGGATTATTGTGATGTTTTTATCAGCTGTTTGGACTCTCATTCTGACGGCACCCATTCACTGCAGAGGATCCTTTGGTGAGCGAGTGATGTAATGCTACATTTCTCCAAATCTGTTCTGTTGAAGAACTCATCTACATATGGGAACCAGCAAAGTATTGAGAATAAAAGTGGACATCTAATGGTCATAGTAAGAGAAAAGCGCTGAGAGAGTTTAATACTGTATAACGTCAAAGTGAAAAAGTGATCTGGCCACCACAACCCAAAAAAACACACCCATGGTCCACTGCGCTTTGAAATTCACCCACCGCAGAGATGACTCTTTCAGCTGAAGAAGCGATACTCATGCGAGATCAGAAGAATAAGCAGATGTTTATTACAGGCCTGTGGTACGGGAATGAGTGTCTGTTTGATGTGTGTGCAGCGAGAGCGGCGGCTTGGCTCGGCTATCTAGGTTTTAGGCCGCAATGTGAACCGACCGCCTCGCTCTCTGGTTTAAAGTCACATCAGCTTGCTACACAGCAGATGAGATGAATAATGCTGATTCATGGTGGCGAGCTTTGCGAAAACGTTTGTTTTACACTACAGCGCGTGTGTGCGCATGTTTACTCGTGTCTGGATGGCAGAGCTCTGAGTAAGTGGGATTGCGGCTTGATTTCCCCCTCGACAGGCTCCCTTGGTTATATACAAACTGCAATCAGGGCGACCACATACGTGGCGTGTCATCGGGTGTTTCAGTGACTGGGCAGATGTAGGACGTTTGCTTTGTTGATTATGAAGTATGCTGGTGGGGAGCAGTACAGATGGGGCCAACTGAGGTTGTCTAATTTATCTAGACTTTTTATGTTTTTGCAGCATTGCTTTACAGGGGGGGAACTACAGTAAGAGATGCAAGTTTAGAGACTCATTTGGTGTCTTTGTTCTTTTTTGCGTAATTGTTATACTTAAAATATATATATATATTATACTTAAAATATATATATTAAATTCAACCCCCCTCCCCTCCTAAATAAATATAAAATATACTGTATTTGTCTAATTAGATCACAAAACTGTGCACAAATATTATGGCTTTAACAACAACAATAATAATATTTAAATTTCATTTTAGAATGATATATTATTTAATAGTATACATACTTTTAATATTTATAATAAATAAGCAATATAAAAATATATTTTCATAAAAAAGTAAATTGATAATTATGAATATAGTAATATAAAATATTTAACTATGTAATTGAAAAATAAAATATCCAAATAAAACTACATTTGAATTGTAATGTAATACATGTAATAATATAGTATACATTTTATATTATTATTATTATTATTATCATTGTTACTGTCGTTGCTGCTATGTTTTTATTTTAATTTTTTTTTATAATTATAATACACATACTTTTTTACATTTATCAAGCATGTAATATAAAGTTGTAATATCAAATAAATGTATGTTTGTTTATTTATAATCTGTGTCAGTGTGAAGGCAATGTCAGTCAGTTTCTCCTCTAAAGCACCACCTTTTTTTTTGTTTGTTTGAGATTATGATGTTTTTGTTGTTATGCGTGCTTGTCTGTCATACAGTCTTTTGAAAGGCTGTGCATTGTTCTCTCTCTTTTAAAATTTTCTAGCAGTCTGTTTACAACAGTCTTGTTTTAAGATGCTTTGTCGACATAAAAATAGTAAAAGACTCCTTTTACATACATCTGTTTACTTAAAACACATGTACGTTCCTTTTTAAGAAATACAATTATACAAGACAAGATTAATCGATTAGTTGTTTAGATAACCAGTTGTTGTTGTTTTTGTAGCTTTGCACACTGAGCAGTGTAAGTGGATATTCTGTGTGTGAGAGAGAAAGATTCACTGACTCATCACTCTGGTGTCCAATCAAGCATGATACACTTTTCCTCTCATTCCCTCATAAACCCTCATGGACTCACACAGCCGTGAGACACGCTCACCTAAACATTCCCTCCGCGCTCTCCTCCAATTTATTGACCATTTTTCACTTCTTTGTTTTTCATGTCCTCACCCACACACTCTTATTTTTCCCCTCCTTCTCTCCAGCGTGACCTAGATTTTTAGCTTGGCGAGGTCTCGCCAGGTTATGTTGTTACCATCAACGGATCTGTATTTGAAAATTAGTTTTTGGTGTGGAAAAAAAGTTGGAAATTTTTCCAGCTTTGCAGCTGCCTGTAAACTTGACGGATGGAATGTCTGTATTCAGGCCACCATCAACCTTGTTTTTCTGTTCTCAGCTCAAAATGCCAGTTTTCTGGCAGTTTGTCCTCCTCAAAGCCATGGAGAAAACATTATGATCTTCACCCAGCAATGATGATTCACAGTGTCGCACATCCAGGTGAACATTGTCAAACTACACTCTTAAAAGTAAAGGTTCTTTGGCATTGATGGTTCAGTGAAGAACCTTAACATCAACCCAAAAGGTTCTTTATAGTGGAAAAAGGCTTCTTTGGATTTTTAAAACATTCTTTACACTGAAAAAAATGGTTGTTTTAGGAACTGTTTACCAATTTATTATTATTATTATTGGACCAAAAATGGTTCTTCTATTGCATCACTGTGAAAACCCCTTTATGGAACCTTGACTCTTAAAAGTAAAGTTTCTTTACTGCCATTGATGGTTCCATTGAGAACCTTTAACATTCATAGAACCTTTTCATTCCACAAAAGGTTCTATAAATTGTAAAATGTTCTTCACACTAAGATAAAAGGGTTCAGTTTAAGAACTGTTTGCTGAAGGTTCTTTGAGAAACCTAAAATGGTTCTTCACTGCAAAAACCTCCTTATTTACAAGAGTGTAAGAGCATAATGCACACTGGGTTGCAGGTCTGTTTTGTTGGAAAAATCAGAAAAAAACCCTATATATATATATATATATATATATATATATATATATATATATATATATATATATATATATATATATATATATATATATATATATATATATATATTCCTGTATTATCTTCCAAAATAAAATCTGTGTCCTAAAACAGAATCTTTTGAGAACCACTGTCCTTGAGCATGTCGACTGGAGACGTTTCTTTGTTCTCCTCGGTTCCTCCTGTAGCTTCTCTGCTCTCTGCTAGTTCCAGTAGATGGCGTTAAAGAGACAAACTGCCTGAGTAGAAGGCCTGACCCTCCCACCCCCAGATCCAGTCAGGCTCAGGGTGACCAGACGTCTGAAAACAGCTCCTGAAGTTCAGCTTCCTCTGTCTAGGGACCGTTCTGCAGACACAGTGACCCCGGCAATCTCTCGTCTGATATGAAAGTTTAATTAATGGGATGACAATGATCTTAATGGTTGAATCTCATGAAGCCTGTCAGGAACATATCTAGAGTCGTATATTTCACTTCAGAATTAAAATTGAAAACTTTTTCTTTTTAATAGTGAAATTATTTTAATGACAATCAAATACAAATTCTCATTACTGTAATGAGTTTTTTATTTATGATTTTTTTTTTGTAAAAATGTATAATTATAAATGAAAATATACACAATTTTATTTTTGTATAATAAACTATTATTATAAAACAACAACAATAATTATAATTATTATTGTTATTAATGAATTCGTATTGATTTTGTTTTGTAAAACTAAGAATTATAAATGAAAATATATACAATTGTATTTTGTATAGTAAAAATCTATTATTATAAATATCAAATTTTATTTTTTGCATAATAAATATATTATTATAAACAATGACAACAATAATAATAATAATAATTTTTATTGTTATTTATTTTTTATTTGTATTTTATTTAAAACTAATCTGTATCAGCATCAGTCATAAGAAGCCGGCAATATCGGTCGATTTGACAATCATGATGGTTTTGTACAGTAAGGTTATAGTTTTGGCTATTTGTGAAGTATCTGAATGACTTGTTTTTATTTAATTAATATTCATTATTATTATTATTACCAATTTAAATAATACATTGTTTTTTTCTGCATTATGATATGAGATTTGGAGGAGAAGTACACTTATTGTTCATTATTGGCTAAATAATGTTACAGTGAACAAACTCTTAAAAAAAGCAAAAACATAAACAAGCAATTTGAGTGAAATATGACATCTTGATATTCAATTTATGATAGGTCTATTCAACCAAAACATCTTGAGAAACCCTGATGCGTCTATATAAAGGGAAACTTTCATGTTGCATCAGTTCCACACAGCACACCTGAGATACATGAGAATGTCTGGAGTCTTGTCGTCGTTGCGGTCCAGTATGTTTGGCAGTGTTTTTATGAGGACGTCGTGAAGATAGAGAGCGAGCGACACAGAGAGAAAGTTCTGGAAGCTGCACACGCCTCACAGATGTGAATGCCATTAACTGGGCTGAATTGCTGAGTGCGGTGATTTCAGTCTTCACTTCACCACATGTCTTACAATGCTGGGCCTTGACCAGTTCACACATACACATACACACACACATAGAGGCATAAAATGTTCCACTGGCTGCACAAACACACATATCTGATTGTTGAGAACACACATTTGGCACTGAAACCTGTTTGAAGAGCTATTTACAATGCAATGACTTGGCCAAACCCGAAGATGTATATTTTAACATAAATTAAAAGAATAGTTCACCAAAAAATTTAAATTTCCCAAAAACTAACTCACCCTCAGGCCATCCAAAATGTAGATGAATTTGTTTCTTCATGGGAACAGATTTAGAAAATGTGTCATTTCATCACTTGCTCACCAATGGATCCTCTGCAGTGAATGGGTGCCGTCAGAATGAGAGTCAAACAGCTGATAAAAACATTACAGTAATCCACAAGTAACTCCAGTCCATCAATTAAAATCTTGTGATAATTGATAAATGTTTGTAAAAAAAAATGTATTTGCCTTTAAGACATTTTAACCTTCAAACTGTCGCTTTCGGCTAAAATAGAAAAAATGAAAAAAAAAAAAAAAGGGGATGGACTTTTTCACTGTAGGATTTTGGACTGGTATTTTGGCCAGAAACAATGGTTTTAAGTTAAAACTTGATGGCTTGATGGATAAGTTTCTACAAACTTGCAGATTTTCGCTTCACAGGATGTTAATTGATGGACTGGAGGGGTGTGGATTACTTGTGGATTATTGTGATGTTTTTATCAGCTGTTTGGACTCTCATTCTGACGGCACCCATTCACTGCAGAGGATCACCATTGGTGAACAAGTGATATAATGCTACATTTCGCCAAATTTGTTCTGATGAAGAAACAAACTCATACATTTTGGATGGCCCGAGGGTGAGTAAAATATGATTGTTAAATGTATATTTCACTTTAGATATGTATTTTAAACTTAAAGCAGGGTTCTCACAGTCAAGGGAAACCTGGCAATCAGGCAATGTCAAATGAATAATTTTTTTAATCCCTATCCAGGAATCATGAACGACTGGAAAAGTCCTAAAAATGCATTGGTCAAAAGGTGTTGGCACTCTGTTTAAGGTCTGTTTTCCCCTGTTGGATCTTTTAAGAGCTCTTTTCCTGCCAGAGCAAGGAGACATATGACTTAATATCCATACAAATCACTAGGAAAAACAGGAAATAACACATGCTCAGACACGCACACGCACTTGTTGTGGTTGTGACAGCTACACTCTCTTTCTATTGTTTGTGTTTGTGTGCACGGCTGGGTTTGCCAAGCGCATTGTGTTAAGTGATTTATTGGTAAAACATCAGCGATGCTGACAATCCCTAAATGACCCATATTGGCTGATATATCTGACTTTATAGTACACTATATAACATGCTACAGGATTTAATTGGCCAAACATTTATATTTTTCCTCACCAGACAGATGATTTTGATTGGTTCTAGATCACTGCATTTTTTTGTGGTGCAGTTAATATTTTAACAAACTTGACTGGCCTCATATGTTGTGCTGCTTGCCAGAGCAACGCTTTCAAAGTGCATCAAGGCAATTTGACTGTTGTGGAGCAAGCAAGAGATCTTAGTGCCAAGAGGCTTCTGGGAAACTCAGACCTTCTATTTATAACCCGAAACCCGAACAATTTGAAGTCATAAAATTGTTGATCAAGAAAGATGTCCTTGCTCTATTTCCCACTAATGCTGGGGAAAACAGCTTTCATTTGCTGGTCATGCGGTCTGTGAAATTCAGAGGTCGTTTGCTGTTCAGTTCATCCATGCTGAAATGAGTGTGCAGCTGTTAATTAGTCAGTCAACACCAGATTTTTATTACCTGCGTCTGTGTTTGTCTCTGTTCCTCTCTAGAGATCATTCAGCCTCTAAATGATTTTCCAGTGATGCTGTGAACATTTACTGCAAAACCGTTGAAATTGGTGACCATAGAGATGGTTGCCAACATACTTTTGCATCTTAAGAGGACAAAAATACACATACAGACAAAATGCAGAGTTCAGATCTATTTAGTGTTTCAGTATTTATGCAAACGCCTATAAACATTAGGCAAGCAGAATATTGCAAACATCACTTTTAAAGGCATAGTTCACCAAAAAATGAAAAATCTGTCGTTTCAAATCTGTATAAGATTCTTTCTTCTGTTGAAGTTGAGTCACTTTTAATCAAATTATTGTGTCCTTGCAAATTATTTACATAATCAAAAATATATTTGCCTTGTAAAAATAATGGGTAATTTGTAGTATTGCAGAATATTTCCTTATGGTGTTATTGTTATTGTTAGTTCTAAGTTTATGCACGCAATGAAATGCTCGGTTAGTCTGTAATGGCTACTTGACCTCTGCTCAGTTTCCAGCGGTTCATGTCCACGTGACCATCCACAGTTGCCTACTGCTCTTCTGAGTTCTTTTTGTCTGGCTGACTGAGCACCGCTAGACTAATTGCAGGTTATCCTTCTGTCTCTGGCTGAAGACGTCAGTAACAAACTCTTTGATAGCGGTTAATTGGCTTATTAGCAACTCGCTGAGTGCTGCATCGTCAGTCAAAACCAGACGGCAATGTCTGAAAGAACGTACACAAGTCAACATTTTGCAGAGCGCAACGTCAACAACTATGAATATTATAGTAATTTACGTCGTTTGAGCTCTCAATTTGTCAGTAATGGCTGCTTTGTTGTGAGAGTCTGAGGGAAGCTAAATTTAGCTCTTTTGTTCGGCCTCCATGCAGAAGTAAGACAGGATCATGGCTCAGAAACATGGCGAGGTGGCTAATAAGTGGCGCGATCTCTCTGGGTTTCCCATAATAGCTGCAGGTTTTAATAGGCGAGAGTGCAGCTGCAAGCGTGCGGCTCTGTTTGCTGGAGCCAGAATGGCTTTCTAGGAGCTGTGCCAGCTTGCAGGGGGCAGTGTGGACCCCGCTGACTCAGATGCCAGTGCCAGCTCGAGGAACCTGTCTGTTACTGGCTTTCAATTTATTTCATTTTTTCCATTCTTCCATCATCCATCCTTCTGTCCATCTATCATTTTTCCTCTTTCTTCCTTCCTGGTGGAAGATTCCATTCCTTCAACTCCTTTCTTTTCCTTCTTTCCTTTCATCCATCCCGCCATCATCCTTCTGTCCATACTTCTTTCTTTCTTTCTTTCTTTCTTTCTTTCTTTCTTTCTTTCTTTCTTTCATCCATCATATATCGCTCCTCTTGCATCATTTTCTTCCATCCATCCATCTTTCTTTCTTTCTTTCTTTCTTTCTTTCTTTCTTTCTTTCTTTCTTTCTTTCTTTCTTTCTCATCTTTCCATCCTCCATCTTGTCCATCCATCCATTTGTCCTGTCTTCTTTCCCATTTACTTCCTTGCTTCATTTCTTCCTTCATTTCTTCTTTCCTTCCATCTCTGTTCTTTCCTCTTCATTTCCTCCCACACTTCAGTACTTGAGGCTCTATCATTAGACTTCCCCGGGTCTCAAATATGAGCGTTGGCTGTATATTTATAAATCCAGACAGCAGTAGGAATCAGAACATTGTGTTTTTTTTTTTTTTTTTTCAATAATTTTTCACGTTTGCTTTTTTTGATGAAGGTTTCATTAGGGCCCGTCATGTCCACTGTTTACTGGTGAATATAATATTTAAATTATAACGACACCAACTACCTTTTTACTGATCTTGTTTTCAGATCGTGACAGCGCTCAGAAGTATTTATACAAAAGCAGCTCCAATCAAGCCTCAAGTCTCATCCTGTCCATACAATCATGTGTTTGTGACCATGGTTACATTTTCTACTTTGAAACTTTAAGCTTCTCAGAATTGAATAATCTAATCTAATAGGAAGTATTTATGCTAAGCATGGCTACATTCAAGCGTTTAAGGGGCTGTTTGCTATGGGAAAAAAAAACATACAGTAAATCACAGAGGCTCAAATGACTCGGTGAATCGATCTTTGAACTGGTACCTGTCCATGAATCATCTGAATGAACTGATTCACTATAATGAATAAGACTTTTGAACTTTTATTTTTGGGGACTACATTTAATCATTTACTCAGGTGATGGCAGCAATGTAACCTTTTGGTAATGTCTTATCTTTTAAAATACACTAAAGTTAATTTCCAAGGTAAGATTTTTTTTTTATGTTTATGCATTAAAGTATCTTATTCTTAAGACATTATTTATTTGACCAAAAATATGGTAAAAATAGTAATATTGTGAAATATTATTCAAATATATAATAACCATTTTCTATTGTAATATGTATTAAAATGTAATATATTTCTGAATTTTCAGCATCATTACCCCAATGCTCAGTGTTGCACGATCCTTCAGAAATCATTCTAACATGCTGATTTGGTGCTGTGATGGATTTTCTTTCAGGGTTTTTTTTATTTATAGAAAGAGCAGCATTTATTTGAAATGGAAATTTTTGTAACATTATAATTGTCTTTACTGTCACTTTTGGTCAAATGAATGCTTCCTAGCTAAATAAAAATATAAATTTCTTTCAAATTAAAAAATGATTTTTTATTTATTTATCAGATGTAGTCAGAGCAGTTTTTTCATACTTTAAAGGCAGAATTGATCCAGCCTTGATTCAGAACTCATCTGAGGGAAGTGTGAATCATGCATGTGTTGGTCAGTTTGATTAGTATTAGTTTATGAGTATTATGATATTTCATGATCCTGACTGTAACGCAACATCAAGACGTTCCATCATCTAGGTTTCATTTTCATCTAGCGTCATTCCATCTGTCTTTCAGTTTAAAAAAAACGAGGGTTAGCGGAAATCTGAGTCTTCAAAGACAGGCAGTGGAGACGACCAGCCCCCCTCCGCTTTGTGGATTAGCTCGTCTTTCTGCGATTGTTCACAAATCTTCCCCCTTTTAATCTGCTGCTGTCGTTTCAAACCGCCTGCCCCTGTGAAATCAGGACGCTTCCACGAGTTCATGTTTCCACGGGTCTTTGATAGACACAGATGGTGTATTTAAAGCAGTACAGAGTGAGATTAAGATATGAAATATGATTTTATTAGTAGCGTGAAGTTTCAGCCGTGGTTGTTAAATGGTAACCCCTAGACACTTGTAGTGGGATTTGGGTAATAAATGAGCTTCGATGTCTGTGAGACAGGGAGAAATGGTTTTTAATTGTTTTTTGGGTTGATGTAAGTACGTTCGGGACACGAAAGCCATGAACTTTGCATGTTGTTTGCTCTGGTTATGTTTAAATCGATTACTTCAAGAGAAACAATATGATGCTCTAGATCCTTGGATGCATTGCTAAAACTAGGTTGTTTCAGCCTCAAATTTTTCAAAAGATGACTGGTTTAAAATTATGAGCACTTGTGAGGAAGCCTTAGACATGTGGAAGCAATTGAGAAAAGCAAACAACACTGGGAGATCTGAATGTGTGTTGAGGTTGGCAGTGCCAGGGTAAGCACTGTTTATTTAGAGCCCACCGGTTGCCATTTCTACAGGTTTCAGTCAGCTGCCCTCTTTTTTCATTTCCCAGTACTAGATGACATCCCCTCATTAAAATGAACATGAAACAATGATTTTGTCATTATTTTGTAGTATCAAATAAATATGCCATAATGTTTCAGACTTCAAAGCTGTTTTATGTTTTTGAAAGAAGTCTTTTATGGCCACCAATATTTTACACACACACACACACACACACACATACAAATACACTACAATATATAATACACCAAAAACAAAATTAAGTCCCTTATTTTCACCAAGGCTACATTTATTTGACCAAAAATACAGTAAAAACAGTAATATTGTGAAATATTATTACAATATAAAATAACTGTTTTCCTGTGATCAAAGCTGAATTTTCAGCATCAGTACTCTAGTCTTCAGTGTCACATGATCCTTCAGAAATCATTCTAATATGCTGATTTGCTGCTTAAGACACATTTCTTATTATTATCATGTGTGTTGTTTTAGCTTCTTAATACCTTTGTGTGGTAATCATGATACTTTTTATTGAGGATTCTTTTATGAATAGAAAGCTCAAAAGAACAGCATTTATTTAAAAAATAATTATCTTTGTAACATTATAAATGTCCTTGCTGTCACTTTTAATCAATTTATTGCATCCATGCTTAATAAAATCAATTATTTGTTAATTTAATTTTTAAATCTTATTCACCCTTAAAAGTTTAAATGGTAATGTTTCACACAAAAATAGGAAGCAGTACAACTACTGTTTTCAACATTGATAGTAATAGAAAATGTTTCTTGAGCAGCAAATCAGCATGTTAGATTGATTTCTGAAGGATATGTTGAAGTAATGATGCTGAAAATTCAGCTTTGCATCACAGGAATAAATTACATTTGAAAATATATTCACATAAAATTGTAGTAATATTTCACAATATTACTGTTATTTTTTTTTTATGAAATGTTGGTTTTTGGTTTATCGCTGTAATGTGTGTGTGTGTGTGTGTAGCAGTTGTAGAACAAAGGTTCGTTTAAGAGTAGAATGATGGAAGTGACTCACTGAATACTGACGCCCCCCACAGCACCTGGACTGAGTATATACAAGAGTTCCAGATGAGTGTATGTGTTTTATTTAGGTTTAAACACTGCTCTGTGTGTGTGTGTGTGTGTGTCACACTCATGCTTGCTCAGCAGAACGTTGTACATGCCCCCTAGTCAGGAATGGTGTCATGACGGCCTGTCAGAGCACAGAGAGATGATTTCACTGCTCTGTTGAGCGTTTATCTCCTCTGCATATTGCTTTCTCTCTCACACTCTCCAGAGCTATTTGAAAGTCTTTCAGGTGTATTACTGAAAGAGAGCGACCCGGCTGCTCTTCAGAAAGATTACTGTGCTAGACGTGCTTCATCATGATGGAGATTCACCACACCATGTTAAAGGCTTATGATGTGCGTCTTTTTCCGGTTTTGGATCTTTCTTTTAAAGACCCTATAGAATGGTTTGACAGCTAGATTCTCTTTCCCGTGTTGACATATTTCTATTGAAACAGGAAGCTGGGGACATATATTGAAGAGTTTGTTAATGGTTTTTAATTCATGATTTAAATACAGAATACAATCTGCAGTGAAATGTGAATCCGGTCCATTCCATAGAGTGCACATACATATAAAATCATGCAATAGGAGGAAGATTTTGGATACACTCTGAGTGCAGGATGAGTCATCACTATTTTTAGTCTTTTTTTCTCTTAGTTTTTTGTATCCCTAATACAAGTTTGTTTTGTCTTAATACACTGTCAGATTCCACTTATTTAAAGCATAAAAAATAAAACATCTACACTTCTCAATTAAATGTATCTTTGCTTTTTTAAATGGAGATTTTAACATGAAAACAAGACAAAAATACTCATTAAGAATTTTTGTTTAATTTAATTTGTATTTTTATTTTATTGCAGTATAATAGTTCATTATTTCAGCTTTTAGGAGTACACTAGCAAGCAAACAAAAAAATAATAAATAAACGTAAAAAATAAACTTTTACTCTTTAACTTTAGATTCGGGAAGACATATTCACTAATAACTAAGAGTTTTCCCTCAGCAAACTCCTAATTAGCTGCTTATGAATAATTAGTAAGGTAGTTGTTAAATATAGGTATTGGGTCAGGTTATTGCCTCTAGAATATGGTCGTGCAGAATAAGGCATTAATATGTACCTATTAAGTACTAATAAACAGCCGATATGTTAGTAATATGCATGCTAATAAGCAACTAGTTAATAGTGGGAATTGGTTCTTAAAATTTTTGGTTCTTAAAAAAAAGCTTTATATGAGGATATGGCAGGATGTCGAGGCCCAAACTCTTCACCTCATCTCTACCTCTCTCCACACAATGTTCATACTGTTGCTCCCTCTAAAGAATCACTCACTTCCTCTACATGGCTGTTTCCTGTGGTGACGGCGGTCATATTGCCGCCACATGCTGCCTGTCAGAGCTGTTGCAGACATGTTGGGGATGTATGTGAGGATGTATGAGTGCCTCCCCGTGTCCACCGCTTCTCATATGCTGCTTTTTATCTGTCTTTTTTTTTTTTTGCATGTCCTCTCTTTTTCTTGGTCGCTCATGTACTGTGGTACAATTAGTGGTGGGTGATCTTTAGGGAAAAGAAAGTGTGTGTGTGCGCACAGAAGACTAATGTAATACAATATTCAGAGTGTGTTTCTTGGCCAAAGGGCAAGTCTGTCTCGGCCCCTCATGATCCTACACATCCACAATCTGTCAAGTTTAGGAGAGGGACTTTCCACCGAGGGGACTTTCCATGCTGCTCCAAATGGAGCCAGAAAGAGCTCTTTTCCACGGCTCCATACGATCCCCCTGTAGAATAGCCTTCGCTGCTGAATGCTGCTTTTCAAGCACAGGAACCCGGTCGCTCACTTTTATTTTGACTAAAGGGATTTGGGCGTAAATTATTTTTAGAGAATTTTACTGAATGAAATAAAAAAAGTGAGACTGCCAGCATGAATTTAACAGCTCCTAAATCTATAATAGCCGGTTGAGATTGTGTCATTAATGGTGCTTGCTAAGTGATGGAGTACAGAAGGCTGTTTTGAGTTTATTTGCATGCAAAATACCACAACACTTCCCCAACACAATCGTCCTCATCCATGAGGTCATTAGAAAAGCAACAATTTATGATAAATTTAATTCAGAAGCAACACTGTGTTTGGTTCGTTTTCTCAGAATGTACCTTTATTAAACGTTTGTTTTCAGTTTGTCTTATTACACTGGCAGATTTTTTCACTTATTTTAAGTATAAAAAAGTGAAATTAAGTTTTAAAAAAGCTTATTTTAAGATACAGTCAATGAAAACAAGTGTAAATGTCAAATGCAGCATTGCTTCTCAAGTAAATTTGTCTTTTTAAAACTCTTTTTAGGTATTTTTAAATATTTAATCGGGAAAACTAGATGAAAACAGAAAAATATTTAATAAGACAATAAGCATGAGTTCAATTAGTTCATTCTAACAAACTAAATAAGTAAATAAATGTAAAAATAATAATAAAGATATCAGACATGGACTAAACATGGATTTTTAACTAAGTGAGAACTAAGAATCTATTAAATTATTACATATTTTGTGATAAAAGATTTGTTGATGTTCGGTTTTGTTTAAGAGACTATCAAAATTCATTCATAGTATTTTGTGTAGAAGTTAATGAACAAATTAACATAAAAGATTACGAAATGCCTAAATCAATTAATTAATAATTATTTTTCTCACCTTTTTATTTTTTATTTTCACATTTTAATCAAAACATTTTACCATTTATTTTTGCTCCATTAATAATAAATAAAAATAAATATATTTTTATTGCCTTGGCAAGCACCACTAATGGAAAAAGTATATAAAAGTGGTAAATCTACCAAAATAAAAATGATGAACAACAACAAACTATTCTGAAATTGGTATGAAAACTTCAGAGAAAGTGCTTAATGAGAGTTTGCTCCAGATTCACATTTTTTCTTCAACAAAATCTGCTAAGGCACTCAAGGAAAAAAATCCTAATCCTTCTGGAGCCAACTTCACCAAACTATCCGCTTATGAGTCCAGCGCTGGCATAGCCGCCTGCTGGCACCAGTGGAATCTGTGTGGGGAGGCGCAGTGTCTGCAGAAATCACCCACAAGAGTTTCATCTCATGCCTAATCAACTCACTAAAGCACTGCAAGCCTCTGAGGAGCGTTGAGGGTCAGGTGAGACTCCCAATATCACCGGTCTGATGGACGGCGTCTTTGGAAACGCCAGATAGACTATTCACCGCTTAAAACAACAAAGTCTCGGACATCTTCAAATGGCAGAATGCTAAAAAATAAAGTAACCTTTTCTGATGTTATTTATTTGTTTTCTTTGACGTTGCAGGTTTCTTTTAAGAATGGGGCTAGTTGATACTATATAAATTTGAGGTTTTAAATCAAAAGTTCAAATAAACAAATGCATGTTTCTCTAGCTGTGGTTTTTATGTTGGATCTCTTTTTTCCTTGGCAAGAGCTGTCAAAATGTTCAATAGCTTTTTTGTAGTCAAGAGGTTAAGGTGTGTGTTTATACAGTAAGTGATTTTCAAAAGTAATAGACCTGCTCTGAGAAATATTCATTGGAATAAAAGAAGTGACAGCTCACCCTGTTCTCTATGGAATTACCATTTGATGCCTTCTCTTTGCCACAGTACTGTTATAATACTTCATTGTGAGGGTAGACTATATTTTATGGATATGCAACTGATTTGCATTATATGATTGTTCTATCAAACAGTTGCATATATACAGGTGCATCTAAAAAAATTAGAATGAATGAATGATGCATTTATATAGCGCTTTATTGTGTATTGCTGTACACCCAAAGCGCTTTTACAATCATGTGGGGGGGTCTCTCCTCAACCCACCACCAGTGTGCAGCATCCACTTGGATGACGCGATGGCAGCCACAGGACAACGGCGCCAGTGCGCTCACCACACACCAGCTACAGGTGGTGAGGAGAGAGAGTCATAGAGCCAATCAAGTGTATGGGGATTATTAGGAGGCCATGATAGACAAGGGCCAGTAGAGGGAATTTGGCCAGGACATATATCAGGAGATACCAGGAGAATATCGTGAAAAGTTATTTTTTTCTTGTAACTTATTTCAAAAAGTGAAACTTTCATTTATTTTAGATTCATTACATGTAAAGTAAAACATTTCAAAAGTTTTTTGATGATTAGAGCTTACAGCTCAAGAAAGTTAGTATTAGAATATTTATATTTGAGTTTCAGTAAATGACCATCCTTACAGTATAAATTCTGGGTATCGCTTGTTCTTTGAAACCACAATAATGGGGAAGACTGCTGACTTGGCAATGGTCCAGAAGACTATCATTGACACCCTCCACAAAGAGGGTGTCACAGAGGGTCATTACTGAAAGGGGTGGCTGTTCACAGAGTGCTGTATCAAAGCATATTAAATGCAAAGTTGACTGGAATGGAAAATTGGATAGGAAAAGGTTCACAAGCAGCAGGGATGACCGCAAGCTTGAGATTACTGTCAAGCAAAGCTGATTCAAACACATGGGAGAGATTCACAAGGAGTGGACTGAAGTTGGAGTCTCAGACGTCTTCAGGAAAAGGGATACCAAGCCACTTCTGAAACAGTTGTCAGAAGCATCTTACCTGGGCTAAGGAGAAAAAGAACTGGACTGTTGCTCAGTGGTCCAAAGTCCTCTTTTCAGATAAAAGTAAATTTTGCTTTTCATTTGGAAATCGGAGTCTGGAGGAAGACTGGAGAGGCACAGAATCCAAGCTGCTTGAAGTCCAGTGTGAAGTTTACGAAGTCAGAGATGATTTGGGGTGCCATGACATCTGCTGGTGTTGGTCCATTGTGTTTTATCAAGTCCAAAGTCAATGCAGCCATCTACCAGTAGATTTTGGAGCACTTTATACTTCCATCTGCTGACAAGCTTTATTGAGATGCTGATTTTCTTTTCCAGCAGGACTTTAGCACCTGCCCACAGTGCCAAAACCACTTCCAAGTGGTTTGCTGACCATGACATTACAGTGCTTGATTGGCCAGCCAACATGCCTGATCTGAACCCCATATGGAATCTGTGGGATATTTTCAAGAGAAAGATGAGAAACAGTCGATCCAACAATACAGACTAGCTGAAGGCTCAATAGTGCTTCAGCAGTGCCACAGGCTGATCGCTTCCATGCCACACCTCACTGATGCTGGAGTTTGTGGTAAAGGAGCCCTGACCAAGTATTGAGTGCAGAAATGAACATACTTTAAAGAACTTGAACTTTTCTGTTTTGCAAATCCCTTTTTTGATTGATCTTAGGAAATATTCTAATATTGTAGTATTATTGTAATAGTGCTGTCAATCGATTAAAAAATTGAATCACAGTCCTGGACTGTGATTAATCACGATTAATCGCAAATTTAAAATACTAGGATTTACCTGTAAATGTGTTGAAATAAAGGAATGCATGACAAACTAGTTTAAGGAAACATAACCTTTCACACCTCCGCCAGGTATGAGGCATAATCCTTATTATTCTTTTGTTTTAATTCAGCCATTATCAGCCTTTATACTGGCAATAAAACGTTTACCAAGCCACATCGCTTCAATCCCAGTACATATTTACCCAACTATTATCAAAAGTATTTAAATGAATACAACAAAACATTTTCTTGCGACCTTACATGAAGTATTATGACAAAATGCATTATGAAGAATTGGACCTGTTCTGCAGGTGCATTAGAGCTAACATTAGCATCATGCTACATAAGACAATTTATGAGATTAATAGTACACTTTTACTCAGAACTCACTTTAAACCACCGAGTGTTTGTAATAACTTCCTGTTGCGATCACATGTGTATATATAGGCTACACTTTGGGCGGCCACGGTACATTATAAAAGTAGCCCAAAAACCCACGGCTCTTTTTCCCGCGACTGTATTTTCAAAATAGCCCAATTGTGCGGGAAAACCGCGACCCTGGCAACACTGGTTCGCTGCACCCCTTATCACATATGAGTATACATCTCTCTCTCTCTATCTCTCTCAGATACTCGGTCTCTCTCTCCGCGTTCGCTTCACTTTTGTCGAGCCCGGCGTCATAATCACACAATCCCTGCGTCCCAATGTGCATACTATCCACCCTATCTGCCCTAAATAGTATTGAAAATTACTAATATCACATAGAATTTGGGATGGATAGTGTGCACATTGGGACGCAGGCAATGATTACCTTCCAAGCTGCGATGGCAGCAAAAAGTTATCAAACGATTAATTTGCGTTAAAAAAATATTAACGCGTTAAAATTTTTAGATTAATCACATGCGTTAACGCTGACAGCCCTAAATTTGAGAACTGGATTTTTGACTTTCATGAGCTGTAAGCTCTAATCATCAAAATTAAAACAAAAAAAACTTTTGAAATGTTTTACTTTACATGTAATGAATCTAAATATATGAAAGTTTCACTTTTTGAAATAAGTTACAAGAAAAAACGTTTTCACGATATTCAAATTTTTTGAGATGCACCTGTGTGTATATATGTGTGTGTGTGTGTATGTATATACTTATATAATTTGATAATTTTCAACTAAAATGAAAATAAAATAATGTAAATAAATGTATTTATTATTTTGTATTCATGTATTAAGTATTATACATTATGCATCTCTAATGTCGTTTGTTAGGCATTAGAAAGTTACTATAAGTTTTAGCTATTTAAACAATATACATTTATCTTAGTAATATAAATGTTGACCAAATATGGCTTTCATAATCCTTAAAAAATATAAGATTAAATTAAACATTTAAATTAAATTAAATGAAAAAGTTTGAACTAAGTAATTAAATGTACTTTTTTATTTACTTTCTTATATATATATATAGATATATAGATATACAGTTTAGTGCTAGACCTTAGTCCTTTTTTACTTTAATATGAAATGGATTGGCCAGAATATTGTGCCAAAAAAAATCACCTTTTGAGATAAAGGAAACCCGTACCAGATTGTAAGGACATTTTTGGGTGAACTATGGCTTGAATGATTGTTGAATGAACATTGATGAAACGGAGATGGATAAAAAAAATGGCTGATTTTATGTCCTAATTACCGTTTACTGCATTCATGACAGTATATTTTATGATATCAGACTTGAAAAGGAAAAGATAATAAATGCCTCATTATTATCAAATTAAAACCTCAAAAGGGTGTCAAAGAGACTGAATATATTGTCAACATTTTTTGAGCTATCCGTCAGTATTCAATACCCCAGTGATTAAAGCAGGTCTGACAGTCTGGACCGGGATTTAAAAAGAAACTGATTATATAAACAATCCAGTTCTGCAGCCAAAATCTGTCTATTCTTTATGGAAATCTCTCGTCTCTTACCTCTGAACACGGGCCACACTTGGGATCAAAAACAAAGCCTTGTGCCTGTGTAAACAACAAATGAAGCGAAACGTTAATCACAAATTGTCGCCGATGACATCAACCTGCATCCTAATTCTAACCGTGTCCATCTCATGCAGGAAAAACACAGAGAGGAACAAAAGAAGGTAGTGTTCGAGGGGAAGACCTGTGATTCAGACATAGCAGCGTTCAGCTCTAACAAGACAAACTCAAAGATGGGTGGCCAGAAATCAATTATTTTAGCGAGCGTGAGAAAGAGGAAGATGGTAAAGTTGCTATTGGGGAGAAAGACTAACAGGTGTGAGAGAGGTTTAAAAGAAACTAGTCAAATTATGCCATTATTTTTCAATGAGTCATGTGACCTTTCAACACTTTGAATTGTGATTATTAACTGCAGCTATTTGTGTCTAACCTTGCAAATCTCACATAGATTTCTCTTACCGCTTTCTTAATCATGAACCACACAAGTGTTCAAAGGTTTGGGGTCATGTTTTAGAGAGTATCTTATGGTCACCAAGGCTGCATTTATTTGATTAAAAATACAGGAAAAATTTTAATAATCTGAAATATTTTTACAATTTCAAATAAGTATTTCATGTTGTATTATGTTTTAAACTGCGATTTTATTTCTGTGATGCAAATTGAAATTTCATTGTACTTATTTTTTTTAAGTACATAGTAGGTAAGGCCGCTTAATAAAAAGTGGGACCATGGCATCCTTGTGGAGTAAAAGTGTTTATATCTTTCAAAAAATGCAAATCTAAATAAAAAATAGTCATGATAAATGGAAAGAAAAACAAAAAAACCTAATAAAAAAAAAGTAAACTTGCCTAGCCTTACTGCCCAGAACACCTTGACATTGGTGTTTTTATTTCTTTAATAATTCCAAGTCAACGTAACTTCCTCAGTAGCTTGTCATGAAATTAATTTCACTTGGCTTTACGTTGATAGAAAATGTATGTGTGCTATTAAACATGATGGAACACGCAAGACCAAAATCTGTTGAAAACATTAGCCGTGATTATTATTCAGGCTTTTGTCGACTTTGAAGAACCACAGCTGAGAGCCGACGCAGCTGCCAAAGGCACCGCGAGCGAAAAAAAAACGCTCTTTATATAACTTGCGCCCGGGCCAACTGTGTTTGTGGTTGGAGGAAATTTCTCCTCGCTTGAGTCATTGAGATCACTTGCTCTCGGTTGTTTGCCCCTTTGTGCTCTTTGATCCGTCTTTTCTTGCATTCGCTCTATCTGTTCCCTCCAACCACTCAGACAGATGCAGTACTCTCTTCCCTGACCCACGGGATCCAAACACTGCCTCCGTAGGCCTCGCTGCGTAGTGCGAGCGGAAACCGTCGGTCTAGGGCGATTGCGTTTGACCTTTGACCTCTGCTTGTCCTCAGAGGACTCGCCTTGTACGCTTGCCAAGAGAGACTGCACACACTTTTGTTTGTTTGCTTGGCTGTCGACTGAAGCTGTTTGACTAAATAATGATCTCCCACAGTACTGTACTGTATTGCTGGAAGCAGTGGAGTTAAAAACACTGAGGAAGTATACTGTAAAACAGATGAACATCTGATCGTTAGCGTAAAGCTGTATGTCTGTACATGCATTCAGCATCCTTTAAAGTACAGGAAATGCATATAAATGGAGTTTCCATCTTAGTAATGATTATGTCGTACTGTGTAAGTGATTAAAAATAGCGTTTGACAGACTTGAGTAAGAAGTGTTTGTCATCTGCCTTTAGCAGCTTGTGGTGTTTGAGTGATTCATGATCACAAAACCTTCAGGCTTCTTTTAAACTACAGAATTACATATTTGTGTTAACACTATCTGTCGTTATCATCTATCTATCTATCTATCTATCTATCTATCTATCTATCTATCTATCTATCTATCTATCTATCGTTCTATCGTTCTATCGTTCTATCGTTCTATCGTTCTATCTATCTATCTATCTATCTATCGTTCTATCTATCGTTCTATCGTTCTATCGTTCTATCTATCGTTCTATCTATCTATCTATCTATCTATCTATCTATCTATCTATCTATCTATCTATCTATCTATCTATCTCTCTATCTCTCTATCTCTCTATCTATCTCTCTGTCTCTCTATCGTTCTGTCTGTCTCTCTATCGTTCTGTCTGTCGTTCTTTTGCCTTATTTGTCTGTCATTATATATTTACTTATTTGTTTATTTATTTGTCAACCCTCCTAAAAAGACCAATAAGTAATTCCATTTTACAATTCCAAAACATCAGTCTGAAGTTTTTTGCAATAACCTTCTCTTGATTTCCACCGTCGTTTCTGCCAGGATGTAATTGTTCTTAATTTCCAAAACACTTCAGCTCAGATTTAGCTTCCATTTTTTCAAAAGCGCCTATTTCTTCCATGTGTGGCCCAGATTCCTTCTGCGGGTCTGTTCTCCTACTGTATGTAACTCTTCCCAGGTTATTTCGGCAGTGCTCTCTGTTTTTCTGTGCTTTTATTGAGGAATGCCTCTGAGACGCAGTCACCTTTGAGTAATTACCTGCTCATGTTTCATGTTGAAAGAGCGACTCTGTTTTACAGTTATAAAGAGCAGAGCGAGCACTTTCCTCAGCTCTGGGATCAGGTCTTATCAGAGGATGGCGGTATAAGAAACGGGGCATTTTGGAGGTTTCCCTTCAACTAGAAGTTAACTTCTTGCAAGTCGAGCACTGGATTGAAATTCATCTGTTCTCCGGCTCCCTATTCTTCTTCCCAATTTTCTTCAATTAGTTCAGCTCAAGCACTTAAATCACACACTGTGCTCTGTGTTCTGGTCTTTATTAACTTTAGACTTAAAGACATTTAAGATTAAAGTTTGAAAAATGTTCATTGAATATGTGTATTTTTAGAATGTAGTATAAAGTACTTGGCTAACAAAAGAGGATGTGTAGATGTATCAAAGAATAGTTTCAACTTCATTACAGTAAACCTTTGGTGCATTTTATTAGACTGTTCATCATAAAAATCATAATCTAGATCTGTCTGTCTGTCTGTTGTTCGATCGTTCTATTGTTCTGTCTATCATCGTTCTTACTAGTCATAAAATGTCCATTATTCAGTGTTTTACTGTTTTATCTTTTATTATAATCACTTTATATTTTAAGTTATTTATCTACCCTGTTAGAAAGAACAGCAAGAATGTATCCATTGTTTTCTCTCTCTGTCTGTTTTATTGCATATTACTATCAAGTCCTGCTTCTATTTTAATTTAGCTTTGCATTGTTTTGCATTATATGCAAAAATAGATATTTATTAGCTTTTAATAATTATCTGAGCACTATCCGGTGTCTGTGCTATTTCTCTCCAGAAGTTAAGAACAATAAAAATAGTCTTGCACTCTTTTAAATCTCTTAACCTCCTTACAAAAGTGCGCGTCAGTGAGGGCATCTATTGTTATTGCACTCTCCAGTAGTTTGTTGTTCTGTCTCTTCGGTTTCTTTTTTGCTTGTAAAACAACAGTTTGGGTGAATGTTTCCACCTTGTTGCAACAAACTGAGTGTACAGACTTCATTTATTTAAAAAAAAACAGGTTTGCATGAAATTGTCATCTAAAAACATTGTTATAATGCAGAAACAAAGGTGCTTGCCAGGTTTACAGACGGATAGAGAAGTATCAAGTACACAGGTAATTCCTTTAGAAAATACAAGTTTAGACTTTCATGCTTCAATAATTACCATCATTTTCTCCTTTTTTCGCCCTGAAGATCTGCAGCTCTGTGTTGTGGAAATCAGAAGAATGTGTGAGGTGAAAAGTTTAGAGCAGGATGGATTTATGCAGCAATCATTAAAACACCATCTGATGGCGATGAGCGAAGTATTTGCTTGTTTTTCGAGAGGCTGGATTTGTACCGAGCCGCTGATCTGAGGTCTGTCGTGCTGTCGGTGTGTGGTGGGTGAGTCAGGGACGAGCTGGCCCTGAATCAGTGCTTCGGGAGGAGAGGGTGAGAGGGGTCAACACGAACAGGAAATCATCAGCGCTGTGGATAAATATGGCAGTGTGCCTCGAGCCCGGCTGGACGTATTAAAGAGTCACACACAAAGAGCTCTTGTGTCTAGACTGACCACTGCATGTGGCTTGACTTTCAGTGATGAACGAGTGACTCGCAGGTTAAAAGAGTGTTGCTACAGGAGGGGGAGAATAACCCCTGCTCAAATCACTCACCCTTCTCTCTTCCTGCTGTCATGATCCAGAAAAATCCACCGACATGTGTTTATAGGCCTTAGGAAGTGTTGTTTGAACTAAAATTCAAGTTTTTGTTTCATTTCTAAATGTTTGATTTTAAAGGTGGTGTGTCTGCTTTCTGCAACATTAGACACCAACAAATAATGGCTTTATCGATTAATTTAGTATTATTTAAATACTATTATAGTATTCATTCATATTTTGAAATGGTTTTTATTTTATATTTTCATTTTAATTTTAGTCATTTTGTTTTGCTTTTTCCATTTTTGTTATTTTTTTATTATTTCTATTTAGCTTCAGTCTTTTTTCAATTTATTCCATTTGATTTTATTAATTGTATTACCTCAACTTGAACTTATTTAATTTCAGTTAGTTCTAAATAGTTTTATTTTTTTTTTTTTTTATTATAAAGTCTTTCATTTAATATTTATATTTTATTTTGGCTTTATTTCAATTACTTAAAACCATTTTTAATAGTTTATTTTTAGTTAACAATAACACCACTGATTTATGTCATACTAGTTTGCTGCCTACCATTTCTGCAATATCTTTATGTGGCAGGAATAATAAAAGTATATGATATTCCATTCGGTCAATGACTGTTTTCAAACAGGTAGCCTTGCCTCCAAACTTACACCATTGGTTTGACCAATATCATTTTGGTCGTGATACTCAAACAAGCAGTTTTGACTGCTTTGTTTTTTGGAGAATCATTCCAGAAATCATTTATATTTCTCTATCCACATTGGAATGGAAAAGAGAAACATATGGTACTATTATTAACCAATATTTCCATGTATTTTAGCTTAATGTGGATAGACAACTACAAGTGAGTCATCTGAAGGACAACATCACAACAAAAACCAACATGTCAGCATTGGTTTAACTAATAGTATACATTTGGGGGCGGAGCCTTCGGTTTGTTCCAAACAATGGGGAGTGTTTTAAAAAAAGTTTTTGAAAGACATCATTGGCTAAATTTGCAATATCATGGTATTCTCTATTATTGAGTAGACCTTCAAATATATTTAGAATGAAAATTAAGTAACATGTAATAAATCAATTCAGAAAGAGATAAACTAAACCCTACAATGTGAAGACAATATCTAGATAATTGTACATTAATTAGCTTATTGTGCAGCCGATTAAATCAGTAAATGGAAATTTTGATTTAAATTCGAAAATATTTGGATAAAATTTGAACTAGCCATGTACATTATAAACAAGTATTTGAGCATAGAATGTCACAATTGACCAATCAGAATCAAGCTTTCCAGATTTTCCAGGATCTGATTGGATGCTTCATTCTAAACTAGTTTTGTGTGTTCTAAACTAAAAAGACCGTCTCGTTTTCCCAGGTCTTGAGGCATCTGTGCAACCTTCTGCCCTGAAAAACATGTGCCCTGATCCAGACATATGCAAACACTTATAGAAAGAATGTCAAAGCAGGACACGTACAATCCCTCCAATGAGCAGTTCGTCCGCTCTGTATCTCACTTTGCATTAACAACCCTTCCGTTTTAAATTCATTTAACAGGTTTAATGCTTAAGGACAATTTGACTCCGTATACATGGTTTATTTTGTCTATATTTGGTATGTCTGCTATAATAAATGTTTGCGAGTCGATCTGTGATGTCATGCTCTGATCCTGCGGGAGAGATCGACACCGGCCCAACCGTCAGACTTAAGACTTCATTCGCCGCTCGGCCTCTGCAGGCCTGCGCTGTGATTACCGTTAAGCCGTTTTTATTACCGACTTTACAGCCTCCGGGTGTTTGCTCATGAACACGATTGCGAGTCTGGCTGGAATTGGCCCTTAATAAGGCCGGCCTGTGACAGAAGCTCTTGACTCATGGCTGCTTCATTGACTGAACAAACTAACCTCTCGGGTTGAGGCTCCGCTCTCCTGATGGAAACACTCTTGGACCTGATGTAATTTGACTGAATGGGATTCGAGGGGCGAGTGAAATGGTCGTCTCGCTGAGCCGCTGAAGCGCTTCATTCAGTTGTCCCTATCAGTCCGGTTTTATATGAATGCATCTCCTCTCATTTCTGCCCACTAGTCAATCCTGAAAAAGTGGGGGTGGGGGGATTGGCGGTAAATGTAAGAACTGTGTTAAATAGAGGATCTTGCTATGAACTTTTGCATGTGGGAATTGCTTTAAGAATGAACAAAACTTCAGCAAGATAATTGTGAGAAGTGTCTTTACGGTATATTCTTAATCCATGATCGGACTCAGTATTTCTCTCATCCTCTCTAAATTGATTTATTTTATTTTTAAACATTTAATTTATTTTTGGTATACTTTATCATTATTATTATGTTTAAAACTTTTTTTTTTTGTCTGCATTTCATCTATTCGTTCATTCATTCAGAAGGGAGCTTGGAAATAAAAATGCAGCTATATCTTAAATTGAATGTATTTTTATTTAATTTAATTAGAAAACGTTGCATTTTGGAAAGTATTTACGTTATATTAAGTTCACTGTGTATCTTTTTTTCTTCACATTTTTTCAAATACAGTAGGTGTATAAATCTAGATTTAATTTTCTTTTTAAATATTTTTAATACATTTAATTACTAATATAAAACACTTTTTAATATAGTCATGTTTTTTAACTAATTATTTAATAAATATCACAATGAATATCATTACAGGCAGCATGATAATTTTGTGTTGATCAATACTGGTGATAAGTTTTATGTTGTTGAATTTTTGTTTTTTAAAGGATGAGTTAAAAAAAAAAAAAATGAACCACTGGACTACTTGTTCTATTTATTTTCTAGCAAATAAATATTTATATTCCTTTCACAAATAAGCACACTAGGTCAGATGTCATATCACCAGCTGAATTTTGGGTTCTTCATTTCCATCACAGCCCTGCAATCATGTCTGTTATTGCAAATGTCAGAGTTCTCCGAAGTGTGTTTTTCTTTTTCCATCACAACGTGCACAAACACATGCTTACACTCTTACTCACACAACCTCCCACCTAAACGGGTGCACACAGGGGCCTTTGTTATAACAGGCAGCCGTTGTATAAATAATAATGTTTAATGTAAAGAAAACCCTCTTTTTATGGAACATTATTGGAGCCCTGAGGTTTAAAATCCTGTTATTTGAAACCGTTTGACTGGTCTTTTGAATGCAGCTTTGTTTAATGTTGTTTGTATCTCTGCAGGCATTGGTGGAATGGAGGAATTCATTCTCAAATCCGCCACCATCTCAACATCTCCGGCCTGCCCGCCCTTCACGCCACTCAACTTTGAAGCTACGCCCATCGTCAGAGTAGCAGTGGAGCCCAAACATCCAAGTACGTGTTGATGAGCAAAATCAGTCACACACAGAACGCATTAAACACATCTTGAGTATAATTTTTCATTGTGCTGCAACAGGTAAAGCATCGCAGTGCACTGCCGGACACATAAAGCAAAAAGAACTGATAAGCAAAAAGCAGAGAAGAGTGTATTGAATCATCACGATGACTCAGTAGTAAAAATGAACAGGCTGTTCAGAAGAGTTATTTTGTCTCTGCCCTGAAGCTAGTCGTGCTTCTGAATGTAATAGAAACTTTTAGGGTATATATTTAGGAAGCTTCGTATCTTTTTCCAAGTGTCTGTGATGATTCTGTTACAGCTCCTTGTGAGCTGCCTTTTGCAAAATGATAACAATACTAACAATACAGAGCACATACTAATATTGGATAAACTTTTTTTTATCTAAATTTGAACTTTTTTTTTTTTTTTTGCTTTTATCTAAAGCACATTCATGCAATTCAAGATTATTTTTCATAGAATTATTATTGATTTATTTTTTTCAATTGTATGCATTCCAAGAGATTAAAACACATCATCATGTTGTTGCAAGTGCCATGTTCTAGTTGTTGTTGTTTTTTATTTGATTTATTTTTTAACAAATTTAGTACATTATGGAATTGACGTCTCTGTGAAATATACATGCAATACTACCTTGCAATCTTCCCAAAATGAGGTCTCTTAGAAGGCAACATTATTATGCTGTCTGTCTTTTGCAGCAGCTTTTGCATTATTTAGCATACTTGTGATGCCTTAATATACTGCCTACGTAGCCAGCTCACTAAGTCATACTGATACACAGCAATGACTGACCATAAAAAAGATGCATGAGCATACAGATTAAATCACGTCTCATGAGTCTCTAAGGTGCAAATATCCCTCAAAAAGTTGTTTTAATGGTGACTTCTCCAGGTTCACTCAGCGGTGGTGTTGTGATTCTCATTAGCAGTGTCAGAGATGGCATGGAAACCCCATCCGTCTCAAAGCATCACACTCGCTCATGTGGGACGCATTAGTCAAGAGCACAGCTGTAATGAGGAAGTTAAATGTTTCCCAGTTTAGCACAGCTAAGAACTGTCTGATCTGGTTTGCGAGATCACACACAAACACAAGAGCTCATTGTGAGGGCGATCGCCGTCCCAGAGCGCTGTTTCAGGGTTTAGTTTCATAACCGTAACTTCAGCTCGCCTTCAGGTCAGGAGAGGCCATTGCTGGTGAAAACACTCTTTATTAGAAGCGCTCTCATAGTCCTAGTGTTACTACTGCCACTACATTATGAACAGAAACTTACTTTGATGTCAGACAGCACTTTTATGAGAGAATGAGATGCTGTTTAAAGGGTTATAATCATACATTTTTTATCTTTTTTCCCCCCTGAGGTCTACTTATAATGCTAGATTGTTGTACCCCAAACAGTCAGAATTCATTTTTTATGAGCCCTTATGACTCTTCGAACCTTAAAAGCTTTTTTTTTTGGTACTTTTATTTTTTTAAACATTCTCTGTTTGAGAAAAGAATAAAAACGTTTTTTGCGGGCTGTGGGTTTGCAGTCGGGTCGGGTTTATGCTGCTCCGTCCTTCATCAGCCTCTTAACAAAGCTGCATCACATTTAAAACTCCACAAAACAAAATATTGACTGTTCATACAAATGTGTGTGTGTGTGTGTGTGTGTGTGTATGTATGTGTGTGTGTGTGTGTGTGTGTAGGTGATATGCCGAAGCTGGTGCGTGGGATGAGGTTACTGAACCAGGCCGACCCATGTGCCGAAGTGTTGATCCAGGAGACAGGAGAGCATGTTCTGGTCACTGCAGGTGAAGTGCATCTACAACGCTGCCTGGATGACTTGAGAGAGAGGTGAAGAACCACATTCACACGCACACACACACACATATATATATATATATATATATATATATATATTAGGGCTATAATGGTACACATATTTGTACCAAAAATTTCAGTCTTTCAGTTCGGTGCACATGTGTACCAAACAAATCTAGTATTGTTTTAACCACTGCACATGCAGAACTTAATTTGAAACTCCTAGTTTTGTTACTTTAGATATGAAACAGTCTCATTTTTCAAGTTCTGTTCATTTTTTTGGAAATATTCAAACAATAAATGCTGAATTGAAACTGACACACTCGGTTCAAATGCCAACACGGAGCTTGAGTGAACACGATCATCTCTTCCTCTTTACTACTAGTTATAACACAAAATAAACGTGTATGAACATGTCATGTCTCATATAATCACTCAAGTGTTTCAACCATGAAAAGACATGAGTAAAACAGCTTGTAAACAATGTGTCACACAGCTTCCACAGCTGTATCCACAGCTTGTTTATTCACTAAAGAAATTAAGTCTAGAAAATATAATTTCATTAAATATATGCACTATATCAACTTCTATATGCACTGTATTTTAATTTAACCTGTTAGTAATGTCTTAATTATTTAATGTATGTTAAAATAAATTTTTCATGAAAACAAGTTATTCAATTGTTCATGGAAACATAATTTTGTAATTAGATTTAAATTAATACAAAAACTGCTGTAATAGGGCTCCGTGTATAGTTCACAGCATTAACTGAATCGTTTTTCTTATCCTAAAGAAATTGTAATTGTATTTATAAAAAAAAATAAAAAAATAAGCAATTTTATTTTTATTTAATTATTTATTACTCATGCCCCTCTCTTTACATATAAATTTGTATTTATATAATTCGGGGTTAGTACGTTAAAATTATTTCAGAAGGTTCATGAGACACTGAAGACAATGATGCTGAAAGATAATGATACAGTTTATTTTAAACTGTAATAATAATAAAAAAAATTTGTTCATGTAAATGCAGCCTTGGTGATCTTCAGTGCCAGCCTATCATAAAAAGATCAACCACAGTCTTTGTAAAATACATATGATGTGTATATACGGTCATACTGCACAGCTCTGCGGTATAGCTTTGAGGTCTCTAGTGAGAGCTGAGCTTTGTGTTGTTGAGTCTGCAGGTAAATTAAACTGCATATTAGAACAGAAGACAGGATATGACGGCTGTCGTGTAGATGCCCACATTGGAACTGGGTTCTGCTGTGTTTTATTCATGTGCACTGTGTATGATTTTTTCTCATGCTAAACAACTTAAAGCACTAATGTGGCATATTTCTGGATATTCAGCAGGAAATAATGCAGGGGTGTGCCTGGGTGTTTGATCGAATTGTGAAAAAGGCCTATTATATTATTGGCTAATAGTTATAATGTACATCAGGAGAAAAAAGGTAATCTTAGAAGTACAGAATGTCCTTAAATAGTGAGAAATTGAATAGTCAATTTCATCTTTTATTTACATGTTTTAGTTTATGATACGAATGAATGTCTAAAGAATATCAGATCTGTGTTTTGTTGGACCGAAATTCTCTACTCCTGTCCTTTCCCCATTCTCAATCACCTCTTACTTTTTCTCTTTCTCTCACTGTATCTCTCTAGTCATCTATCATTCTCTCTCTGCGGTGGTGGCAGATCAATATCTCTTGATGTCGGTCTATGAGCTGCACTATAGCAGAGCTTAGACCAATTCACACCTCTATTCATGACAGTTTTTTGCTTGGTTTGTTTGGAGGTTTTTTGGCCGCTGTGATATCGTGAATGCGGCAGTCGGGCATTCAGGTGCTTTTGAGTATATTTTCTCAGTAATGCTTGATTCTAAATGGATAATCAGATATCTAACAGGCTCAATATAGCAATATAGACTAACTGGAGTCAAAAATAATGAAAGAATAGTTTATTACAGTATTGAATTACAAAACTTTCAGGGGGAGGTTTTATATTTTTATTTCAACTGCTAATCAAGCTTCAGTATCATATATGTTAAACTGAATAGCCTTGAGCTGGTTTGTTTATGTTTGATTTGACATATACCCTCATAATTAAAATGCTGAAGATGTTGTCTCCCATTTTAATAAGACACCAGGGTGCATTTGGCTTGCCCTTGAGTTTTGCCTTGTATAAACAGCATATCTGCATAAATTAGCAGCACCGCATGCTAAATATTGGTCGGAGTTGGAGCGTTAGCTGCTTAATCCATCACATCTGCCCTTGCATATCATTAGCTGGACTTTTTCCTCAATATTTTCCAAAGATAACTTCTTTATCCAGGTCAGACTGTGGGTCTTAAGAAGAACATGTCAAACTTTGCTACGTGCTCCACCCATAATGATGAATTTGGTTCATCAGTTTATTGTTTGAAATTTCGTGGAATTGTATATTTGGTTATTTCTAGTATAGGTTATCTAATACTTCTAATTAGGCTATGAAGACTATGAAGAATACATTTTACTTCAACATACACAATTTACTTCATAACTTACTTCATAAGTCATTTCTGAAATTGTGAAGTAAAAAGACTGAAATGGTATTTTCTTGTAAAAGGTACTCAAATAATCTTTTTTTGCAATGTACATAAGCCTGATTTAAGACTATAAAGGATTTTTTTTCTATTGTTTTAATGAAAACATATGTACATTATCATTACTGTAATACACTAATGTGAATCATCCTGAATGAATTAAATTCAGCACATCTAATATTGTCATCAGCAACTTACAATTGTACTTTACACAAACACTTTCCAAAAATCACATTCATATTCAGTGTTTTTGTTTTGTTTTCTGCTTAAAAAACATCTAAAAATCCTATAAACAAGATAAATTGATTTGAGAAGCAAAACACTGCATGCGATGGTATTTTGTAGTTGTAGTTTGTCTTTTTTTCACTAATTTTTACCTTTTTTATACTTAAAATATGTGAAAATGTTCCAGTGACGTTTGACAAAGTACACTTGTCTTAAAGAGATATTCACACAAAACTAGTCTTGATAGCTTATGCAGAGCTGAAAGGATGTTTTCAATTTACAATATCACAAATCATTCCAAAAAAAGCCTAATTGAAAACTTCATTGTAGTGATAATGTCCTTTGAATGAAATTACATTCTAGATCATAAACATCTGCTGAATGTTCATCTAACATACAGGGAACATTTTAGTGGGATTACAAATCAGAAAATACTCTACATTGTACATTATATGATGAAAATGCAGAAAGTGGATATACAGCAACATATTTGAGCCGTCAGGGTAAAGACCTGATTAAAATACTCAGTTCAGAAAAATGGAATCCATTGGGTTCATTCCCACTAAAAACTGCAGCATCCTCGCTCATTTGGATATCAACTGGCCAAAAAATGTCATGAATACATTACCAGTCGTCATTCGAAGACGGAAAGAAATTCAGTGTGTTTGTTTTGAGGCGCAATGCAAATTGTCACCTAAAATGCAAATGGAACAAGTCTTGTGTTCTTTATGTAATTTGGGGAAGTTTGATAACTCCTGGCACTGTTTGTGCAACTGGTTGCTGCATTTTAAATGTAAATTAGGTGACTAGTAATTGGTAAGCTCTTCTGTTGTGCTTTATATGAGAATAATCTTGGCCAGGGTGTTTGAAAAGCCACCAGAATGGCTTTTGTTGTGATTTCTACACGCTGCTATGGTACAGTGTTGGCCGTGTGTCACAGTTTGTTACAATTTTGTTGTTCCAGAAACCGTCCTTCATCTCATTGATAGTACTACAAAATCAGTTTGAGTTAAGACCGGCGAGAGATAGCGGGGGACAAGTCGAGTGAGAAAGTGTCACATTAACACAAAGGAGTGAGAAAGCCAGCGAGGGATATGTCATGTTTTGTGGATGTAGATTAAATTGGACGATCCTGACTTGGCTCTGCTAGAACAGTGATTGGCTTGTGAAATCACGCCAGCGTTCCTTCGCTAAAAAACCTTGTAATGGTGTAAGGAGACACAAATGAGCTCTCGCACACTCCCCATCTGCTGCTCTGCCTCGAGCTGTGGGCCTGTAAATTAACACGCGTCTCTTGCAGTGTTATTTTGTCCTGTTTTCGGGCGTCGTGAAGGAAAGACTCATCAGTTTGTTTTTAACATTTCCGCCCAAGCGTTCTCAGCTCAAGCGCGTTTAATGGCCGTTGATGGGGATAGAGATCCCTCAGGTGTAATTTGGCTGGACTGTAATGGAGTCCGTCTTGTCAAGGTTTGGAAAAGCTTCGGTTAATGCACAAGATATAAACATGCTTAAACTCCCTATTGATTGAGATATGTTCCTGTTCATATTCGCCTGCTTTCTGACGTTCTTTCTTTACTCCATCTGTCCCACCTGCTCTTTTCCTCATTCTCCTTCAAAAAACTAGTCGACTTGTCATTTATGTTTAAATAGGTCAGTTTAGGTTAGACTAAGTCTGAGCAATATTTCTAGTCTAACAGTTTGATTGAATGTAATATGAATATTGAATGCGTGTATTCTGTCATGTTTTTATTTATTCAATTTATAAATAGTCTAACATGCAACTGCATTGTTTAAGATTAAATTATCACAGTGAGCACAAACAACCTTACAGAATATGGATAATAAGAGAGAACGAAAGAGGTCAGTAGAAAATATATGCTTTTATAAAATACATATTTTTAATGTTTTCAAAAATGTGTGTTGTTGTGAATACACAGACATATATGTAATATTTTAGAAAGGAGTTATGCTAACCAAGTCTGCATTTATTTATGAATGGTTTATAATGATTTACAAATTATTTATATATATTTATTTGATCAAATTATAGTAATATTCAGAAATATTATTACAATTTAAAAGAACTGTTTTTATTTGAATATATAATAAAATGGAATTTATTCCTGATAAAAAGCTACATTTTCATATTTTATATATCTAATAACACACACACACACACATATACATACATATACAGTGGATATAAAAAGTCTACACACCCCTGTTAAAATGACAGATTTCTGTGATGTAAAAAAAAAAAATGAGACCAAGATAAATAATTTCAGAACTTGTTCCACCTTTAATGTAAACTATAACCTATACAACTAAATTTAAAAAACAAATTGAAATCTTTTAGGAAAGGTGGAGTAAAAATAAAAAACTAAAATAATGTGGTTGCATAAATGTGCACACCCTTAAACTAATACGTTGTTGAAGCACCTTTTGATTTGATTACACCACTCAGTCTTTTTGGGCATGAGTCTATCAGCATGACACATCTTGACCTTGCGATATTTGCCCACTGTTCTTTGCAAAAATGCTCCAAATCTGTCATTGCGAGGACATCTCCTGTGCACAGCCCTCTTCATCTCCAGCTTTCTAGAAGAAGCCGAAGGGTTTGTGGTAATATTGACTGGTATTTGGAATTGTTCATAATTCCCTCCACCTTGACTAAGGCCCCAAAGCGTGATGCTGCCACCACCATGCTTCACTGTGGGTATGGTCTTCCTTTGGTGATGTGCAGTGTTGTTTTTGTGCCAAACATACCTTTTAGAATTATGGCCAAAAAGTTCAACCTTGGTTTCATCAGAACATAACCCATTTTCCGACATGCTTTTGGGAGACTTATAATGTGTTTTTGCAAAATCTAGCCAAGCTTGGATATTTTTCTTGCTACCCTACCCCATAGCGCAGACATATGAAGAATATGGGATATTGTTGTCACGTACTACACAGCCAGTACTTGCCAGAAATTCCTGCAGCTCCTTTAGTGTTGTTGTAGACCTCTTGGCAGCCTCCCTGAACAATTTTCTTCTCATCTTTTCATCAATTTTGGAGGGACATCCAGTGCTTGGTAATATCACTGTTGTGCCATATTTTCTCCACTTGATGATGACTGTCTTCACTGTTCCATGGAATATCTAATGCCTTGGAAATTCTTTTGTACCCTTCTCCTGACTGACACCTTTTAACAGTGAGATGAGGCTCTCTGTGGACCATGGCTTTTGCTGTAAGATGCGACAAAGAAAATGTCAGGAAAAGCCTATTAGAACAGCTAAACTTTATTTAGGTTTAACCAGAGGCACTTTAAATGATGGCAGGTGTGTACTGACTCCTATTTAACATGAGTTTGAATCTGATTGCTTAATTCTGAACACAGCCACATCCTTAATTATAAGAGGTTGTGCACACTTATGCAACCACATTATTTTAGTTGTACTGGTTATAGTTTACATTAAAGGTGCAAAAAGTTCTGAAATGATTTATCTTGGTCTAATATTTTTACATCACAGAAGCCTGGCATTTTAACAGGGGTGTGTAGACTTTTTATATCCACTTTGTATATGTATGTTTCAATATTTTCAATATTTTTATTGTCACATACACAATTATACAGGGTATAACCAGCAGTGAAATGTAGGTGAACCAGCAGTATGTATGTATGTGTGTGTGTGTGTGTGTGTGTGTGTGTGTATATATTAGTGCTGTTAACGCAAAATTAGCACGTTAACGTGGCGACTAATTTTTTCAGTTTAACACGTTAAAATTATTTAACGCCGTTAACGCAGGGGCGGAGCCTAGGGCTTGCCACCCCACTCATAACTGCTGTTTCTGTCTGTTTTTTCTTGACAAGAAGTGGATTTATTCAGTCACAGAACGTCTTTATGATCACATCAATCCGGAGACGTTTCAGTCGCGTGCTCCACTTCACTTCAGCGGCAGGCTCGAGTCAAACAAGTGCGGAAACCGGCGTGCGCTATTGCCTGTATCAATTCATATCAAAGCGCGAAATAAACTACGTGCATGCAATGTCATGATCAGTTAAGTCATAATGTTACCAAAAAGGCGATTAAAGCGGTCTTAAAACTGTGTGCATGTAATATGTTTTATATCAGTTAAATTAACGGGGAAGTCATGGCCTAATGGTTAGAGAGTCGGACTCATAATCCAAAGGTTGCGGGTTCGAGTCTCGGGCCGGCAGGGATTGTAGGTGGGGGGAGTGAATGTCCAGCGCTCTCTCCACCCTCAATACCACGACTGAGGTGCCCTTGAGCAAGGCACCGAACCCCCAACTGCTGCAGCATAAATGGCTGCCCACTGCTCCGGGTGTATGTTCACGGTGTGTGTGTGTTCACTGCTGTGTGTGTGCACTATGGATGGGATAAATGCAGAGCACGAATTCCGAGTATGGGTCACCATATTTGGCAGTATGTCACTTCACATTAAGAACATGTCTCTGAAATGGTTTTCAAAACTGTACTCCCTCATCTAACACACCCGATTCAACTCGTCAGCTCATTAGTAGAGAATGAAATGGGTCTGACCTGAAACACCATGTGTGTCAGATCTGCATCACATTTAGCAGCTGCAGCTCTTAAAGAAATAGCAGCCAAAAACCAATGTTAATAACCAGCTGCTGTGATGTCTGTTCATCAAGAACAAAAGAAAAAAGAGGATATCGAATTTAGTTTAGAATTTAGTGTTTGATAACTTTATTAAATTTCTGTATATTTTTGCTGAGGGGCACAGGTAGCCTAGCTAAATATAATATTTATTATAATGGGTTTATGTGAAGATTGTTTTAAGTTCACTTAAATTAGAAGTTATTTTTTAACGTCTAATAAATGTTAAATTTGATAGCTCTTAATTATAATGTAATGTTTAATGGCTATAGTCAATGGTTAAATATTAGGGGGGAACATTTTTGTAGGGAAATCAGTATTACTTGATATCAGTGATACTGGCCTTCAGTCATAAAAAAAGATGCCATTAAACAAATATTAAAAATATGTTGTTTGTACATTAATTTGAAGCTTGAATGTGAAATTATTGCAATATAAAAGTATATTTAAGAACTTTAATGATAGGTGGGATTAATCGCGATTAATTTCAGAAAAATGTGCGATTAATTAGTAAAAAAATTTTAATCGATTGAATGCACAAACATATATATACTTTTTTTTCTCCCAGGATTCAGAAGAGTAGCAGCATTCTTTTGAAATGTTTGTAGCAGTGTAAATGTCTTTAGTGTCAGTTTTGGTCAATTTATTGCATCCTTTCAGAATAAAAGTATTTGTTTCTTTAAAAAAAAATATATATACTGACCCCAGATTGTACTGTATAGTGTGTTAGAATCAACAAGCAATGAATATTTGCCTTTTGATTAATGGATTTTTCTGATTCATCAGTGCAAGATATTATATGTAGGTTTTTTATAAATTGATCTTTGATTTTTAATCCAAATATAATTTGTCTGCCTTGGCAACAACCTTCTTTTCAGTTGATGTCACAAATCTCTCTCGCTGTACTCCTCAAGTCTTCAATTTTCAGTACATTTTTGATTAATAAAATCAAGTCTTGCTCGTTGTTTTTTCCTTAATAAATTAGGTAGTGAACCGTGTTTCACATTGACTTTAGTATCATCTGTTGTAGAGGGAACGAGGTTCAGTGTTTTGACAGAGCTGCTGTGTTCATTGCAAAACTGCAGCGTCCAGATGCACAGGTGAAGCCCTGCGATCAGTGTATCCGACCACCCAAAACATCTGCCTTCTCCAACCAAAACAACTCCATCATTTCTGCAACTAGAGGAGAAAACATGACAGTCTGCTGATGGTATCGTGGTGTAGTAAATGGGCTGTTATTTAGTCACTAGCTCTTCCCTTCAGGTCACAAAGAAACACCAGTACCACATGAGAAGAAAGCCATAGGTGAGGACCCGTCAGACCCCGAGCTGTTGGTTTGGGGGTCGTAGGGGTCACTGCTGAGGTCAGGAGAGTCTGAGGTCAGGCCGCCTGCAGCGTCTACTCCTCAGTCTGAGTGGCGTTTAAAAATATCCCATCAGACCTTGATGTCAAAGCAGTTCAGCGATAGCCTGTCCAGACCTCTGACGCAGCACCTGTCATTCACAGCGAGGTCACCGGATGGTGACATCACATCCTCAGCAGAAAATGGGTCAACTGCCAGAAGCAGAAGACAATGGGATGTTACACCCTCTCTCATGTGCTGATTCTTGATTTAGTTTGAGGAAATGCATCGCTTGAGTTTGTTTTGTCCATTATTAGTGATTGTCATTGAAAAGCTTGTTGATTATGCAGTTTTCTGTCAATATGTCACTTATTAAGCCCATTACATTGCATTGAATATGTGCATCTTAATGTAAACTAGAGTGGGCCACTAATTGCTGATTCACTCACTGTCAGCAAATTATTCTAATCAATCACAGGCCCGCATGAAATTGATTGTTGGCCAGTCTACTACTTGAACCGAAGCATTCAGTATTGTCACAAAACAGCAGACTGTTGTTAAAAGACATTGAATTTGAATGCATTTGTGTATATACAGTGTATAGTAGGAGTCTGTCCATTTTTGTAACATTTTTTTTTTTTTATCTTTTTCAAAAAAGATGGCTTTTATGCTCACCAAGGCTGCAGTAAAAAACAGTATTATTCTGAAATAGTATTACAATTTTAAATAACTGTTTTCTATTTGAATATATTGTAAAATTGAATTTATTTCTTTAATGCAAAGTTGAATTTTCAGCATCATTACTGCAGTCTTCAGTGTCACATGATCCTTCAGAAATCATTCTAATATACTGATTTGCTGCTCAAGGAACATTATCAATGTTAAAAACATAATTTTATGTTTTTATATAAAACAATGTATGATTCTTTGAACAATGGAAAGTATTTATTTTAAATATATTTTTTCTTTTACTTTACTATCTTTTCTGATTAAAGCATACATCCCTTGCTAATTTAAAATTTAAATTTATTTCCTAAAAAGTGACCCCAAACACTCTTCTCCAGAAAAATACAATATTTTTTTCTTATTTACTTCCCATCAAATGTTTCAGCCAATTAAACCAGTTTGAGAGGAAGCTATTTGGTGAGTGTTTACCCACATTACTGATTGTTTTAGTATAAAAGTGTGCTGTTATTGTAATTATGGCCATTTTAATGACATTAATGATAATTCTACATAATAGCAGTGTAATTTGAGTTAACAGGAACACATCTCTGTTTTAAAAGCTGTACTGATGGGGCCGTGGAGGTGCATGAGGCAGTAGAGGTTGAGAAACACTGAGTTAGGAAATAAGGAAAAATAATGAGGTCGAAGAAGTGGAAGCTAACTGTGTGAATCGTATCACACCAGGAGCTGTCAGCTGTCAGCGCCTGCAGACCGCCTAGTCACGGCTCTCGGGAGCTTTCTAGTAAACATTTTCCACTGGATTATCTGCTTCCCAAACCGTTCTGTGGCCGTCTGGATCTAACTGGATTACTGAATGTCTCCAAAGACAGCAGTCTTGTCAACCGTCTGCTCCACTTAACAAAGCCCAGTGACCCATGAGACCCAAGTGTCCGACTGTGTCCATTAAGCAGTGACACAGAGTGTTTAGGTCCCTCATTAGATTCAGGCCGTTATGTATTCAAACATGCATTACATGCAAGCATAACACATATTGAGTAAGCCTGGATTGTGTGATATTCTTTGGAATCAGTGCGCTTGTATCTTCCGGCAGAATGTTTATGTCTGTTTCCTCAGGCAGACAGAGAGAGATTAATGTGTATTTGAATAATTTCTGCATGAATGGCCTATTGTAAATTAGATTTTACTGTGCCATAACGACTTGCTGAAGAATCGGAGCTCGGCTCTTACCGTTGGCTGAACGCCAGTCTTGAGAGCCAGCAATAACTTTCTGTCATGTCCTCCCAGTTAGTTTGAAAAATAAGCCTTTTTATACAACCATTCTTTTTTTCCCCCTGGGTAGTTACTGTATACACTGTGCACACATATATATAAAAACATCTGGAATTTATATTTTATATAATGTAATGCATTTAATAAAAATATATAATTTTAATATTTTTATTTATTTTTTAATACATTTTATATTAAATTGATTTATTTATATATACACATGCACACACACACACACACACACACACACACACATACATGATGACACGTACTCAATAAAAAATCATCTTCATGCTAATCAGGTCATTATTATAAGTAAGCAAACAATAATAACATCAATTAAGAAAATCAAGTAAATCATTTAATTTCATTTAAGTATCCATATTTGACAAATACTTTTGAACGTGCATGTTTTTTTTTTTTATCATGATTAATATTCACTGTTTTCTCTTTATTCTCTAGGTTTGCTAAAATTGAAATCAGTGCATCTGAACCAATCATCCCGTTCCGTGAGACGGTGATCCGGCCTCCCAAAGTGGACATGGTGAACGAGGACATGGGAAAGCAGCAGAAGGTGGCGGTGATTCGCCAGGTCAAAGAGGAACAAACGAAATGTCCCGAAGGCGTCCAGGTGGATTCCACCGGTCTGGTCATGCTCACCACCTCTAACAAAATGGCCACGGTCGGGGTGCGGGCTATTCCTCTTCCTGAGGAAGTCACCCGCCTTCTGGAGGACAATGTGGAGCTCATCCGCACAATGGAGCAGTTCAGCCTGTTCGCCCGGGAGGGCAAGACTCTGGACATCAACCAGAAAATCCTGGAGAACATCCAGGATTTCAAGGTGAAGTTAGAGAGCAACCTGCAAGGCCACACGTGGAGAGGAGCCGTGGAGCGTATCTGGGCTTTTGGTCCGCGCCGTTGTGGGCCAAATATTCTCCTCAACAGCATCGAGGGCTACCGGAGACCCTCTGTGTGGCAGTGTCTGGAACGAGAGGCCGAGATCAGAGACTTTGACAACAGCATTGCGAGTGGCTTCCAGTTGGCCACGCTTTCTGGTCCCATGTGTGAGGAACCTTTGATGGGGGTTTGCTTCTCTGTAGAGACCTGGGACATGAAGCTTTCTGCAGCTCTAGCTCAGCAAGACTCAATCGGTGAGGATTCCCAAGCTGCAGAGCCAAATAATGATGACCAAAGTGAGAGTTCTGATGCTCACGAGACGAACGCCTCATCGGCGAGCTCTAACCGAAGCAGGAGCAGAGCGGAGGCCGCTGGGAGTTCGGTGGACTGTTATGGGCCGTTCTCAGGGCAGCTCATCGCTGCTATGAAGGAGGCCTGCAGATACGCCTTCCAAGCTAAACCTCAGCGGCTGATGGCGGCCATGTATACATGCGAAATCATGGCCACTGCTGAGGTCCTGGGTAAGCAGTTTATTCAGTCTCTACAAAAACATATGATTAACACAGTTGGGAATCAATCTTTATGAAAGACAACATGTCGATACATGGTTTTGTTTCCCATAGCATTGTAATATTAAGAAGATCATGGAGCCACACTACAAAAAAGGACTTTATAACTTTATTTTAGTATTATTTAAATACTATTATAGTTTTTGTTAATTTTTTAAAAATTAATTTGTATATTAGTATTTTTATATTATTAGTTTTAATTTTAAGTTTGCTTAATGTTGTTTCTCATTTTATTATATTATTTTTTAATATTTATATTCTGTTTTTTTTATTTCATTTTAGTTTTAGTAATTTTAGTATTTCAAAATCAACTTATGTTTTTCAGTTAGTTGTTAAGTTTTTCATCTAAGATGAAATTATATTAATTCAGCTTTATTTCAGTTAATAAAAACTATTTTTAATAGCTTTAAAAATGGCTTTTAAACAATTTTTCCACTAGTTTTTTTTTATCTAGTTTGAGTTTTAGTTAACAATAGCAACATTGTTTTCAGTTAAAATATCTTAAAATCCTTCAAACAATATAAATGTAGCTGAGAAGGAACACTGTATAAGATATCAAGGATAGTTTTCTGTGAATGTATCTGTAATACAAATGTATTTTGTATAACTGCACTGCATTTTTTTTTCACCTGAAGTATAAAAAGGTTTCAACTTAGCCAGTGCGTTAATACAAAATACACTTTGAGGCAGGTAAGAGAGAATGTGAGGATATTGAAAAAATGGGTTTTTAAAGTTATTTGTATTTGATTTACAACACAGTATAATCAAAACATACATAATGAAGGTCAAAGACACATTATTCCAAGAAGAAAAAAAATAATCAGTAGTTGGTGCAGCGCTCTCAGAGGAAAACAGTTAGAAGAGACTGAAAGTCAGCAGGATTCATCATCTGTGGTGCAGGTGTCTGAAATACAAACAACCAAAAAAAAGGAAAAAACATTTGTGAGCATGTTTATATCAGGAGCATCTGTATATGTGTGTGTATATATATATATATATATATATATATATCTATATATATATATATAGGTTCTGTAGTCATAGACTCATGCATGCTTTGTATTATCGTAAAAAAAAAAGTCATTTTATTTTTGAGAAACTAATTATTATTGTTTAGCACGCTATTAAAATCTAGTTTTGAACAGAGTAGGCTATTAATCATAAACATGTTCTAAACATACTTAGACTCGTAGCATTCATCATGTTACAATATACTCTCATATTACTTTTATTGTTTTACTTTTCATCGTGCCGTAAGAAATTTAAATACAATGAATTGTCCATCATATTCAAAATGTTTTACTGGATTTCAAACATTTTAGTCAGGAATTATAGTTTGGGGAGAACCCAACTATGATTTTGTAGTCATATAGCCATCCTGAACATCATGTATGATTTTATAGTATAGAAGATATGATTCTGCAGTCATAGACTCACGCATGCTTTGTACTATAAAAGGATGAACTTTGCACTATAAAAAAATATATTTTATGTCTGAGAACTAATTGTTATCGTTTAGCACGTTATTAAAATATATTTGTGAACAGATTATTAATAATAAACATGGTCTAAACATTCTTAGATGCGTAGCATTCATCGTGTTGTAGTTTGGGAACAACCCAACTAGTAATGTGTTCAAGTTTGTCACAATAACATGTTAACTAATGCAAAAAATAAACATTACTTACTCATCAGATCGATCTTCTCTACTTGATGAACTCTTGCTCTTATTTTGAGGGAAATCCAGCCTTTACTCAGCACGTCTTCTTCCAGAAACTAACAGTATAGCAGCGATGAACTCTTCACTCCTGACTCTTTATGTTGGGCGTCTCCAAGCGCGCGCGGATCATGTGGTTATTTACATGTTAAGGCGAGGGGGCGGGATCCCATTAAAAATAATGAGTTAGACTGAAATATGTTTTTGTGTTGAGTATTCGCTGAGTTACACTTCATTTTAGTGACGCGTTTCTGAAAACAGTTCGCGGAGACGGAGAAGACAGAGAGCGCACTCTTTGTTTTCTTTATTCTTCAAAACACAAAGTTTAGTTGTTATTATGAGTGTATACAAATAAAAGTAGACCCCTTACAGATTCGAATGGTGTATTGCTCTTATCTGAACGATCAAAAATGGCAGAGTAATTCAAGGTCATTTCTGCCTTATCAGGAAAATCTGCCCCAAAACGCGTATATGCGTTTGTCAACCCCAGAGGGTTAATTTCAAGAACCAGTCGATGAAATCTAGTCTTAATATCTCATGTAGTGTTGCTTCTCAAGAAATAGATCTTGTTTTAAAGAGTTTTAGATATTTTAACTGGAAAATAAGACAAAAATGCTCATTAAGAACAGTGGATTTGCCCATTTAAAATGTACATTATTTCTCTTCCACACTGATGGCATAATACATTTACGTATATATGCATACATTTTTTGTCCAATTAAATAATACCTAATTTCATTTGCAGCTAAATAGCAGATCATGATTCATTAATTTAAAAAAAAAAAAGTGTCAAAAGTATGTCCTGTCCCATTTCTCTATATGAATCAATATACTGCAAAATACTGCAGCAAAGCAAATAAACACTATTAAACTAACTTAAAGAGATAGTTCACCCCAAAATGAAAATCTGTCATTATTTACCCATGTCATTCCAAACCCAGTGGAAACCCAGATCAGTGAATAATGACCTGCATTTCTGTCTGTTCTCCTCAAAACTATCATATGACTCAGAAATATATGAGTCATATGAAACTTTTATGATACTTTTATGCCTCTTTTGCATCCTTTTTGAAGTTTGATAGCCGCAGTCGTCATTTTATGTTCATTAAGTTGAAAAGAGTGACCAAGATATTCATCAAAAATCCACCTTTTGTGTTCCATGGAAGAAGGAAAGTCACACAAATTTGAAACGACATGAGGGCGAGGAAATGATGAGGGAATTAAAATTTTTGTCCGAAATGTTGCTTTAAACGTTCTCAATCAATGAAGCACATGCCAGTCTACCTGTATCTTATATAAATCCACAGTCTCTGACATAGAGAAAAAGGGCCCTATACCGTGCAAAGAGGAAATAGTTCTCTCAGGTCCTTGATTGAAAGCTGATGTGAAACAGCCATGTACCGGTGTGATGTCGTCATTGCACCAGGTTCCAGAACAAAAGCGAGATTGTCTGGCCGACATGCCTGTGTGAAACAAACCCAGTTGAAGGGGTAAGAGAATCCTGCCCCACGAAAACCAAAACCTCTGAGAAAATCAGCCGGCCTGGGCCAAAGGGGAGAAAATACGTAAATATTTTAACAAATGGTGCAAATTACCTTCCCGATCATTTTTGTTCGCTTGGGGAAAAAAAGTTTGAAATCTGTAAATGAAACGCAGGCATTTCGTTTCCATAACTGCGATGAGAGAAAACGTATTTGGGAGCGCAGCTGGAGTGTATTAGGGGAGATAATGGTTCTGAATATAAAATATATAAACTTCATTTTTCACTGGCAGGATGTTTTCCATATCCAGATAACTAGGTCACACTGTTGATATCCAGGTGTGTGTATTACAGATGTTTCCAGATGAGATAAACGTCTTACATGTATACATTAAAGCTCTTAAAGGGCCTCTTAAACATTCTACGCTTTTTTAGCAGGTAAAGGTTTTTACAGATGCCAGTTTACAATGTTAGTCAACCAAAATGTGTGTGTGTGTGTGTGTGTGTGTGTATGTATATACAGTATCTCACAGAAGTGAGTACACTCCTCACATTTTTGTAAATATTTTATTATGTCTTTTCATGTGACAACACTGAAGAAATGACACTTTGCTACAATGTAAAGTAGTGAATGTACAGCTTGTATAACAGTGTAAATATGCTGTCCCCTCAAAATAACTCAACACACAGCCATTAATGTCTAAACCTTTGGCCACAAAAGTGAGTACACCCCAAAGTGAAAATGTCCAAATTGGGCCCAAAGTGTCAATATTTTGTGTGGCCACCATTATTTTCCAGCACTGCCTTAACTGGAAAATATTCAGTGCCATGTTGAACTTCCAGTGACCAGTATGAGAGAGTGAGAGCGATAACACCAAATTTAGCACAGCTGCTCCCCATTCACACCTGAGGCCTTGTAACACTAACGAGTCACATGACACCAGGGAGAGAAAATGGCTAATTGGGCCCAATTTGGACATTTTCACATAGGGGTGTACTCACTTTTGTGGCCAGCGGTTTAGACATTAATGGCTGTGTGTTGAGTTATTTTGAGGGGATAGCAAATTTACTCTTTGCTACAATGTAATGTAGTGAGTGTACAGCTTGTATAACAGTGTTATTTCTTCAGTGTTGTCACATGAAAAGATATAATAAAATATTTACAAAATGTGAGGGGTGTGCTCAATTCTGTGAGAAACTGTATGAATATATATAAATATATCTTGTTATCAGTCTGCATCTAATACATCTAATATTGTAAAATGTAAATACAATTATGAATATATAAATGTAAATGAGAATATGTACTGTTACAGTTTTGAATATATGCATGTAAAACTAAATCTGAAAATATAAATGTAAATTGTAAATCTGAATATATATAAATGTCTGTTTAAATATTTTAAAAATACATTTAAAAAGTAATTCATGACTATAGATGTAATCTGACTGTGAATCAGAATCTAGTTATAATTCTCTAAATATAAAAGTAAATCTAAATATTAAAGGGGCATAACATACTTAGTTTCACCCAATCTCATGTTAATCTTGAGTACCTATAGAGTTGTACTGCATCCTTCATATCTCCGAAAAGTCTTTAGTTTGATCATATTTATAAAGAAAGATACAGCTTTACAATTCTCTCCGAAAAAAGCCAAGCTCTTGGAGGCGTGCCGTGGGCGGAGCTAAAGAATGACGAGCACTTGAGCGCCAATCGCCCACAAAACAGAGACATTTGATGCCGTTTCACTTACCGTCTGCAGTTCTGAATCATGACCGGAATCTTTTATAGCTGGGACTGCTCCATCTTTCAGTATCAAACAATGTGCAAATCCAGCGTCGAACTGGGCCTTGTTCATAAAACGTTCATTAACAAACACACTTGCAAAACTCCAATGCTACCCCCGAAAAAAAAAACTGCATCCACTGTTCATGTAACGCTGGGTTCTTTTGGGAAGGTGAACAAGGTTATCTTTCCCTTACAACCAAAAACTCACTTCTTTAGAGACATTCTTCCCGAGCGAGTCCTGAGCAGCGCTGCTGGATGAAGCGTGTTGATGTGCACGCTCTTGCTCTCGCTCCGGGAGAAATGCCCATATAAGGAGTTCCACCCTTCATTACGTCATGAAGAGCCATGATTGTAAAAAAAATTCCGAAACTTGTAAGAAACCCGGAAGTGTGTATTTGGCACAATTTGGCACAAGTCCAATTCGTTTTTTGAGACTTTGGCAATGTTTAGCATGAGAATCCAACTCTTTAACAGTGTAAATAACTCAACGTGCATGAAACAGCATTGGACCCCCCCCCCCCCCCCCCCCCCCCTTTAATAAATCTCTGTGTGTGTGTGTGTGTGTGTGTGTATAATTGCTATATATAAATTGCTCTGTTGGCTGTGGAGTCAAGACATTTGCAAATATGATTAAAAGATGAATATGAGACAAAACTACAGAATGTCACATTTTATTATTAGCCGTTTCAACACATACATATTTTACCAAATAAAAAGAACAGCACTTTTAGAGTTCATCCCACTTAATGATGTGAGCGTAAGTATTGGGACAGCTGAACATGAGACGGTTGAGTATAGGCATTTCTGCCTTTACTCTCCTCTTCAGCTGGTGAAATTCATGTTCAATCAGATTTAAATCTGGAAATTGGCTTGAGCAATCTAAGACTTTCCATTTCTTTGCCCTTATAAATTCCTTGACTGAACTGGCAGGGTGTTTTGGGACATTGTCCTGATGCAATATGAAGCATTTCCCAATGAATCTGGTGGCATTGTCTTGAATATTGGTAGGCAAGATGGTTTTGTACCCTTCCAAATTCATTCTGCTACTGTCATCATACATTAAGTCATCAGTAAAGTTGAGAGGGCCTGTTCCAGAGGCAGTCATGCATGCCCATGCCACGACACCACCTCCACCATGCTTTACAGATGAGGCTGTATGCTTGGGATCATTTGCAGTTCCCTTTTTTCTCCACATTTTTGCTTTCCCATCACTTAGATAAAGGTTCATCTTTGTCTTATTGGTCCATAAACACAGTTCCAAAACTCTTCTGGCTCGCCTTT